>NC_137115.1:8754047-9164359 GCF_949357685.1 Gobio gobio | reverse complement strand
GCATCAAGAAAATTGTTTTGCATTGCAAGTTTTCTGAAATGTTATGTTTAAATATGAGAATGACAGATTATTTAATTGTTTTGGTGTGAATCCATTTCCAGAACAGAAATCTAAACATGGGATAAAACCAGGTTCAAAATTCTTGTTTCATTTTGTAGACATATAGAGTTTAAGGTTTTTACTCTGATGATTTTGTATGTTTCGTTTTATCCATAAATCAGAAAATACTGTGAACATCCAGAAAGCCAAAAAAGTCACCATGTTTTTAGGAACAAAATGTATAAATCAAGTGAATGTTAAATTAACAAATTCCTCTGTAAAAACTGGAGCGTGTCTATGTAGATGCTACTGAAATGAGAAATGTATTTTGAAATCTAGATGCAGATGTGTTATATACTACTAACCTTAATATTCCTCCAGTACTAGCTGTATTAACTAACTAATCACGGATCATACACATAAGCACAACATACATTAGTTGCAACAGGATTTTCTAAACACGATAACTTGCTAGACATAATACCACATAATAACAGCCTTATTTCAGACTACCAAATATATTTTTTTATTTTTTATTGTTGAGTTACAGTAGAAGATTTGATGTCACAAGTTTACAAGAAAATTAAAAAGATCCTGGAAGAAACGTTTGGTGTTATGCTTTATTATTACTGATATGTACGAATGTGTAACCTGCAGTACATAGGGGATGATTCTGTCAAAGTTCTTTAGAGTAAAGGTCATTTCAATGTTGAATGTTGCACGGTGTCACCTGCATTGATTGTGATACATTTAAATAAATGAGAAAATACATGTTATGTCTGCGTAATTGCAACAAAACACTCGTAAGTAATAAAATAATAAGCAAAACAACCCATTATTGACATTAGCCACGATTTTCCTGGTGGTTGTACAGTTCTACAGCGATTGAGTTACGTTTCAGTCTTCCATTGGATGACTGCGCTGTCAATCATGTTACGGCACAGACTGCTATTCTCAAAGGAATTAACGTAGAGCGCTGAATGGGCCGAGATGAGACAATTACTCAAACAGCGGAGCAGTTGTTCCGCCTATTGCGTAACTCTCACTCGGTCCCATTCAATGCGTTTATCGGCTTGAGCAACAACTGCAGAAGGGGAGGAAGAGCTGGCAGGTACTGTTGTCTAACCTTTACCAGGCCATGGCAGGATCAGACATGACAGCGTGCTAAATCTAATGACCACAGTATCGCTATTTGTCCAGTAACTACACGGTAAAAGGTCAACCTCGAAGCCCACTACATTGTAAGCGTTTTGTTCTATTTTGTTTTCCTGCTTTTGCTGGGCAGGTGTCAGACAGGTGGACATTAGGTCGTAAACCACCAACCCACTCTTGCGATGGACATTTCCGTGGTTTTAGGCTGCACTCTGGGTGCTGCCCTTGGGGGTGTGATCCTTGTATCCTATAAAATGGGCTTACTTTACCAGCTATTTCATAAGGTATGTCTATCTGTCTGTCTGTCTGTCAGTTAGAGACTTTCACCTAGTTATACAGTTAAACTTGAAGCAGTCATGCATATCATCAAATGTCTGTCTGTCTGTGATCTTATGAAATCATAATTGCATGTTTAATAACTACATTTATTGAAGTACTTGAACCAAATGAAGCAGTCTCTTGCATAATAATTTGTATATTTGTGTGACAGTTTAAATTTTTTTTCAATAACAAAAAAGACTATTATTGAGTGTCAGTAAAGTCAGACTGACATTATTTTTGTGGTTTTAATTATTATTATTATTATTATTATTATTATTATTATTATTATTTACATTTGTGTATTTTTATGTACATTTTCTGAAGCCAAATAATGGCTTTGTGTGAAGAACAGACTGAAATTTAGGGTGTTACTCACTGAAAACATGTAACACTTGCAAGTGGGTTGGATCCATCTCATTTTTAAAAAACATTATTCATGCTGTTTTATTTTACCTGATCAATTGATTCATCTGAAAAGATCAGACACAAAAAAGCAATTCATTAATCAATCAGACATCACTATTGTATCATGAACACTCATGAAGGCGAGAAAAGGCTTCTTTTTTTTAAACGTGAAAGCTTCATTCTTTGTAACTGCATGGAAAAAATAACAAGTACCTTCTAGAAAATGTCTCTTTTCTCTAGTGTACTGTAAAAATGAAGGTTCCAAAAGGGGGTTTTCATAGCGATGCAGTAGAAGAACCATTTTTGTTTTTTACAAAGAATCTTTCACTGAATAGTTCGTAATTGTGAAGAATATTTTAATAACATGAAGAACCTTTTATGCAATGGAAAGTTTCCTGGAACCATCAGTAATAATAAAGAACCTTTTAGCGTGTGGAGGAATCTATAATATGCATGTTATAGATCTTATTGTGAATTAAATTGTGCATAGGTTTAATTTTTTTTGACCTCATAATGTTTAATCAAAATTATAACTGGATCTTTTGGTGGAAATGACAGACTTCCCTCTGGTGATATATGCAGGACTCAAATCATTCAGTCCACTTAAAGGTGCACTATGTAACTTTTCCATCCATTAGAGGTTGCCTATTCAAAACAAAGGCGTAGTTTGATGACGTCACATTAACGTTAACGTATGGAATTATTAACGTTACTGTAGTATGATGCAGAACAGGACCGAGTGTTGTGGGAGCTGAGCAAGGCCGCTGGAGCGATTGTTAATAAGATGAATGCAACACGCCTCGCGAGCAGCGGGACTTTTATTATGCCACAGTCGCCGGCGCCACTTCCGCTTTTCTGGTCATGAGTATAGGTAATGCAGCTCTGTTTATCATAGATACATTTGAGTGTGTTGAAAATGATGTTATGACGTTACTCTGTGCGTTCACTCTGCGGCTGCTATGACACTTGTTCACACTGCAGTAAAAGTAAAGCGTTTCTGCAACCGAGGAAACAGAGGGTATCGCAAATATGACGCAATTGACAGGCGACTCCCTCACATGTCTCACCTTGGTTAAAATAGCAATTTTCTCACGATTTACAAATAGTTGGAAACATTTGGGATATTGTAAGTACTGAACAAAATACATAACACTGGCCTTGTGGTTTTTGGATATTTTACTGCAAAAATGTTACATGGTGCACCTTTAAACTTTACGCCTGCAGGCTTGCCTTCATCTGCCTCAACAACCAATTCATAGAACCTATATTTTATCTTTTCTGATAATCTGTTACTCTTGGATGCACATCACAATATAAAAGAAAAGATCTGTCACTACTTTCATTCATCATGATTTTAATGTTCATCACTCCAAGACAGAGAGACAGAGCCCTCGACACGGAGGAGAGAGTGTGGCGGAGGTTTTGCGGGCTCATGGGGTCAAATTCGTCTTCACATTGGTGGGAGGACACATCTCGCCCATCCTGGTGGCCTGTGAGAAACTGGGCATCCGCATTGTCGACACCCGCCATGAGGCCACAGCTGTGTTTGCTGCCGATGCCGTAGCAAGACTTTCTGGTAAGGCTGATCATAAGCAGAAGTGGACTAATCACATCTTGTTAGAAGCCGTAGAAGAAGCTGAAAATCTTCTCTTTTGCTGTTTAGGCACTGTCGGTGTGGCTGCGGTGACGGCGGGGCCGGGGCTGACGAACACAGTGACTGCGGTGAAGAACGCTCAGATGGCCGAATCACCGCTGCTTCTGATTGGTGGTGCTGCTGCTACTCTCCTGCAGGTCAGGAAGGGCCTTGTACACTTCATGCGCATGTCATCTGCTTTCTTTGTATTTGTATAGCACAATTTAATACAACAGGTTTTGCCCCAATTGTGCCAAATGTTGAGAGATCAAAGATCAAACACTCAGACAAAGGCCTGTACGATTAATCGAAAAATAACCGAAACCGACATTCAGAACCTCTAACCGACGTCTTTTTCCCATGTCGGTTATTTCGGTTTTCACGTGACTCCGCCCCGTCAGTAACATCAAGTGCAGTTTGCAGGCACACAGATGCAGGAGCAGTTATCGGTGTTTATAGATGCCCAGAATCACTATAGTAACTGCATGTTTTACACAGTTTATATACAGGTCAGTTAATTGTTGTTCTTATAGCCTACGCGCTGCCACACACACACACACACAGAGACGGCGCGCGCAAGCCCCGAAGCCAGATCGCTTTCACTTTCGTGCTCATAAAGTTTGTCAAGTACATGCGTTTAAAGGCTTGCCAGTTTCAACATTTAAAGCGATTGTGCACTATTCAAAAACAACAATACGGACAATGTACCGTTCAGGGCTCAGCTTTTTTTTGTGACAGAGAGCCGAGCCATGTCGCGTGTCTGACAACGCGCGTGTCCTAAAGGCAGGCCTCTTTCACCTGCATCCTCACAAAGTCATTTGTGTGTGGTTTAAGCCTTGCCAGTTTTCGACCATCAGATGTGTATTATGTTGAACTAATGCCTGATATATTGTGACAAACGAACACTCAGACAGACGCTTGTACATCACATGAAGATCGCGCGCAGAGAGCATCGCTGAAACGCAGTGTCAACGCCGTCCTGTGACTAAAGTAAAGTCACTAAGGCCCGGTTTCACAGACAGGGCTTATACTAAGCCAGGATTAGGCCTTAGTTCAATTAGGACATTTAAGTAACTTTTATAAATGTGCCCAAGAAAAAAACATTACTGGTGTGCATCTTTAGACAAAACAATGCCACTGACACATTTTAAGATTTGTCAGTGCAAGATTCTTTCAGTTAAAATAGCTCAAACATGCATTTTAGTCTAGGATTAGCTTAAGCATTGTCTGTGAAACCGGGGGAAAAGTAGCTTAGAAACTCAACCGTTATAGGCATATATTTTAATACCTTTTAAGTAAGTACAAACCACAGCTTCATAATGAATAGAGACGGTATGAGTAATTCACACACACAATCACTCTCTCATTAATGCATTTAAATACATGTAATGTAGGCCTACTGTGTTAATTTATCTGTATCTGATGTACAACAACCAGAAATCTGCCCCATAGACAATATCTGCTGAAAGTGAACCGTTTCCTTCAAGTACTTTAAAATCACAAAGAAATGCACTTTTTCATTAGAAAAAAAATTCCACCTTTTAATAGTAGAAAATATTTACAGTAGCCTACAAACCTTATCAGTGAACTTACTCAAAAACTTTGAGGGCAGAAAAAAACAAAAAAAAAACAACATAATCGTTCATTAATCGGAACCGAGGTAAAATGTTCAATTAATCAAGGTTTTTATTTTTGGTCAAATCGTTACAGCCCTACTCAGACAACATACTACAAGAAGAAAAAATCAATAAATAGAAGGAAACACTAACATATACAGTACATAGTAACGATCAACACCCGAGTCATAGTCACCTGCATATTTGCTCTCTGCTCTGGTTGGCCTATACCTCAATAACTGTCTTATCTTTTCTTCATTTTATGTCTTGTGCAAACACTAGATATTATCTCAGCTCAGGGTTATTTCTCAAGGAACTAGCCTTGAACCATGACAGCCAGGATTTGATTTATAAAAATCATTATAGGGAAAGTCACCCATGTCAGTCCAAACCTGTATGACAAATAAGTTTGGTTACAATTGACTTACATTTTATGGAACCACCCAGATGTCACAAACAATGAAAAATACACCGATCAGGCATACCATTATATCCTAATATTGTGTTGGTCCCCCTTTTGCCGCCAAAACAGCCCTGACACGTCGAGGCATGGACTCCACTAGACCCCTGAAGGTGTGCTGTGGGATCTGGCACCAAGATGTTAGCAGCAGATCCTTTATGTCCTGTAAGTTGCGAGGTGGGGCCTCCATGGATTGGACTAGTTTGTTCAGCACATCCCACAGATGCTCGATTGGATTGAGATCTGGGGAATTTGGAGGCCAAGGCAACACCTCAAACTCGTTGTTGTGCTCCTCAAACCATTCCTGAACCATTTTTGCTTTGTGGCAGGGCGCATTATCTGCTGAAAGAGCCACAGCCACCAGGGAAAACCGTTTCCATGAAAGGGTGTACATGGTCTGTAACAATCCTTAGGTAGGTGGTACGTGTCAAAGTAACATCCACATGGATGGCAGGACCCAAGGTTTCCCAGCAGAGCATTGCCCAAAGGATCACACTACCTCTGCTGGCTTGCCTTCTTTCCATAGTGCAAGTGCATCATGGCACCATATGTTCCCCAGGTAAGCGACGCACCTGGCCATCCACGGCCGGAAAACATGATTCATCAGACCAGGCCACCTTCTTCCATTGCTCCGTGGTCCAGTTCTGATGCTCACATGCAGCCCCATACTTAACAAACTACGATGCAGTGTGTATTCTGACACCTTTCTATCAGAACCAGCATTAACTTCTTGAGCAATCTGAGCTACAGTAGCTCGTCTGTTTGATCAGATCACACAGGCCAGCCTTCGCTCCCCACGTGCATCAATGAGCCTTGGCTGCCCATGACCCTGTTGCCTGTTCACCACTGTTCCTTCCTTGGACCACTTTTGATAGAGACTGACCACTGCAGACCGGGAGCACCCCACAAGAGCTGCAGTTTTGGAGATGCTCTGACCCAGTCATCCAGCCATCCAGCCATCACAATTTGGCCCTTGTCCAACTTGCTCAAATCCTTACACTTGCCCATTTTTCCTGCTTCTAACACATCAACTTTGAGGAAAAAATGTTTACTTGCTGCCTAATATATCCCACCCACTAACAGGTGCCATGATGAAGAGATAATCAGTGTTATTCACATCACCTGATAAATGTGAAGGTCATAATGTTATGCCTGATCGGTGTATGTGCTTATGAAAACCAGAACTTTTGATTTGATGATACATACAAGACATGTTGTTGTTAAATCCTTTCCCATAGCGCTGCATCTACTAATGGACCTATTGTACCGGAAGTGTGACGCTAAGGCCAGTTCACGCCAAGAATGATAACAATAATGAAACCTAATGTATAGCGATAAATACAACTTTCTGTCATGAAACTGCAGGCTGATAGGTCCTTAACTCAATCTGCTAGTAATCACATCATTCTCTGTAGGGCACATGCTCTACATGCTCCTGATGCATGAGCTCAACTTTCAAATACTAGGCCAGTGTTTGCTGTAGTAGTTTGCAGCGCGCTTTCAGAAACCCTTCACCTTCCCCAGCTCCACCTGCATAGGTCTGCTACAGTTAATTAATGTGTGCTATAGTGTGAAGCAGCAGTACATGCTCACAGCAGTATGTCTGTGTGTGTATTGGCAGTAGCAAGTCCTGTACTTGCTCTGCAGCAGCAATGATCTACAACAGCAACAAGATCAGCGGCATAGCAGATCTATTCCGCCAAGACCAAATACATTAACATGGTCATATCCATTACCATGCCAAACACTGAGTTGTCATGACAGAACTATATTAGCATCCACACCAATGCTCAGTAAATTTATGTTAAAGTCTGCCGCCTTAAATGCATGTGATTCTAATGATTGTTGAGTTGTAGTTGTGGTGTGGACTTACCTCATCTCAGGATTAGAATGATTATTATTAAAATGTATCTACATCATAAGTTTCTTAAAACGTAACATTATAGTTAGTTATTGTTCTTGGTGTGAACAGGGCTTTATTCAATTGAATCTCAGAGAAATAATTGTTGGGTGTCAGTTGCATCATACTTTGTCATTAATATTATTATCTGTGTTTTATTACAGGGTAGAGGTGCGCTACAGGATATTGACCAGATGTCCCTCTTCAAGCCTCTCTGTAAGTTCTGTGCATCAGTGAGGACCGTGAGAGAAATTGTTCCCACTGTGAGAAAAGCCTTGGCCGCCGCACAGTCTGGCACACCAGGTACAGTGGCGCTGAAACCCATTCCTGTAATCTTGTCTCATTTTGCCGAAATTCACTGTATTGACAGTGAAATGCCAATCACATGATTTGGGGGTGGGGTGGCTTTATATGAATGTATCTCTGAGGGGAACTGACTCTTCAGAGAAGTTGAATAATGCCTAATAAAGTAGTGTTTACAAGCTCAGTGCCAGGGTAACTGCTGTATTTTTGCTTTTTTCATAACTGCTGCCTACTGTGATTTTTTTTTATTTTCTTTTAGCACGCCTGCCAATTTTGTTTAGAGTTAGACCAATGCGAAAAAAGACAAATAGTTTAATTCAATAAAATATAATCATTTATTATTTTGACTCCCCTCTTTTGTCTTTTTAAACAGTAGCTTTACAGTTTATTATTTTACCATAGATACTGGAATTGTCTCAACCTAAAACGTGTAGTTCTATTCTAATATCAAAATTATCCGTAATGAATTTTCTATGGTGAATCCAATTCACTTTTTAAAGAAGCATTTAAAGAGTATTAATGAGTATTATTAGAAATAGTAGTAACCTTTTTCTACAAATTATCAGCTTTTTAACATGTTTTATCTCTAATATTTAAAGCAAAGTGAATTCCATTCATGAATTATTTAATTCTATGTAAATGAGCCCTGTTTGCAATTCAGTGAGTGTAATTCTATTTCTTTGATTTCTTCGACAGGCCCAGTGTTCATAGAGTTTCCCATAGACACGCTGTACCCTTACCATGTGGTGGAAAAAGAGTTTGCCCCTAAAAACACTCCCAAAGGGCTGATGGGGAAAATCATTGCATGGTACAAACATTTATCAGTATTCACATACTATTATTCATACATCCTGATGACATTTAGAAGTGTTTGATCGCTTATTCTTGTCATCCCTTAGGTATCTCAAGAATCATTTATCAAACTTGTTTGCTGGAGCTTGGGAGACGCGTGATCTGTCCCCACTTCCTGTTCATATCCCTCAAGCCACAGAGGATGAGGTAAAGCTTGCTGTGGCATTTTTCTGCAGGCTTGTATTGGAAGTTATTCTGTTGATGCAACTGATCAATTATATGATAGCGATTCAAGAAAAGCTCATCATCATCATCATCCAGCCTCAATAAAGCACATAACGTGAATTACGCCAGCGAAAAAAAACAAAGCTGAAGGAGAAATGTTGAAATGTTGACTTTTGCCCCAAAAAAACATAACATAAGATAAGATCACATTGCACTTGAATGGCTCTTGAATGACCCTTTACTCCTCACAGGTCCAAAGGTGTGTGGAATTGGTGAGCAGAGCCAAGAAACCCGTCATATTGCTCGGCAGTCAGGCAACATTACCCCCCACACCAGCTGATGATGTCAGGTAAAACTCTGCTTTTGTCTCTTGAACAGTTCAGGGGGCCGCCTTTTTGGGTTTGAGCTTCTGGGCCCGTATTCATAAAGATTCTAAGAGTCCTCTCAGAAAACTCCTAATTTAGCTTAAAAACTTTTACGTGGGAGTCTTAGCTTAAGAGCTATTCGGGACCGATCTGAGAGCAACTCTGAGCTGGGAAAATACAAAAACTTTTATCTTAGTGAAGAGGCTGACGGTTAGGCTGACCCCGTTGCTACGTATGACACAGTCTTTTGAAGACTGTGATTGGTTGGTTGTCCAAAAAGGGGAAAAAAGGAGTGCTTTTAAGTATAGGGTCTATTCTAAGCCTTCACTTTGAAATTACAAGCGCAAATTGTCCTATTTTACCGTTCTCTCTCACTTCCACACACATTATATATATATGTTAGTGCTGTCAAACGATTAAAATATTTAATCGCGATTAATCGCATTAATGCCATAGTTAACTCACAATTAATCGCACATTTTTATTTATTCTAAATGCCCCTTGATTTCTTTTTGTCCCATTATTTTTTCTTATTTTAATGCTCTTATCAACATAGAAAAGTGGATCGGCTTGCTTTGTTCAAATGTTTGTTTTATTGAAAACAACATTGGCATACTGTAGAGTTCGATTTCACACCAACATTCTCACTTGAAGCAGTCATTCACACTTGGAGCAAATAATCGCTCACACAATGTAACACTGTCCATCAATAAAAGGGTGAAAAAAATACTTTGTTGCACAAACAGCCCCTTCAACAGCCCTTTCTAAGGGATCAAAACAGGGTGATACAAAATAAAATTACAAAGTGCACATGCAAGGTAAACTAGGACTCCGCCTATAGTGCAGTTAAACCAGGGGTCGCCAACTAGCGGACTCCGGTCCCGCGAGATGCGTCCATCCGGACCGCGAAGCCTTTTGACCTAATGAAACAGTTAACGTTGCAATGCTCAGTTACTACGTTCAGACCCAGACGCGCGGTCAAGCATGCAGTGAAGAAGAGACTGATGGTGCGCTCACACCGAACGCGAATGATGCGACATGCACGCCGCTTAATCCGCGCCGCAGAATGTCTATTTGCGTCTTTGCATTGACTTAAATCACTCGTGCAAAACGCTTCATTCGCGTCCGGTGTGTAGGCTACGCACCATCAGAGCAGAAAGCAGCGCTCAAGACAAGCACTTTTAGTTGAAGACCCCTGAGTTAAACCATGGCTTAATACGTTTCTCATTTCGGCGTCTCACGCTTGCCATCCACGTCTACTCTTTTAATGGCCGAAACAAGTGTGGGCAGCCGCACGTGTCTGATGTTTTGTTTCTGGTCTAGCTACATCCGGAGTGGTGTTGTAGTTTTTCTAACGTTACTAGTTGTTGCAACAGCATGTGAAAAAACTACAAAGTTTGTTAGACCAAAAAGAACGTTAATCTCGCGATAAAAAAATTAACGCCGTTAAAATAGGTTTGCGTTAACGGCGTTAATAACGCGTTTAACTGACAGCACTAATATATGTATATAAATCCTTTTATTATTTACCATGCTGTTAATTTCCTAAAAGGTATTTGATTGGCTTAGAATTATAAACATTGTTCCACTATTTCCAATTGCTGGCATGTCTATTTAATTGTCAAAAGTTGGAAGTTGGATTTAATGCAACAAACATGATCCCTGCACGATCTAATCTATAGTGTCTTATTCAGTCACTGTTATCCATTGTCTGCAACACATTTCTTCTCCCTCTTCGTCTTCCTGCCATTTTCTCCGCTGCTAAAGGAACTCTTAAGCCTCTTAAAAGTCCTCGTCCGTGCTCCTAACAAATTTGATCTTAAAGGGTTAGTTCACCCAAAAATGAAAATTCTGTCATTAATTACTTACCCTCATGTCGTTCGACACATCTTCGGAACAGAAATGAAGATATTTTAGTTGAAATCTGATGGCTCTGAAAGGCCTCCATTGGCACAATGGCACTTTACACTCTCAAGACCCTTAAAAGGTACTAAAGACGTTGTTACAAAGTCCATCTCACTACAGTGGTTCTAAAATAACTTTATGAATCGGCGAGAATAGTTTTTGTGCGCAAAAAAACCCTAAATAACGACTTACATAGTGATGACGATTTCAAAACAAGGCATCATGAAGCTTCGAAGCGTTATGAATCAGTGAGCCGAATCATGATTCTGATCGCATGTCAAACCGCCAAACTGCTGAAATTTGGCGATTCAAACCGCTGATTCGACTCGCTGATTCATAACGCTTCGAAGCTTCATGATGCCTTGTTTTGAAATCGTCATCACTATGTAAGTCGTTATTTAGGGTTTTTTTGCGCACAAAAACTATTCTCGCCGATTCATAAAGTTATTTTAGAACCACTGTAGTGAGATGGACTTTGTAACGACGTCTTTAGTACCTTTTAAGGGTCTTGTGTAAAGAGTGAACCGTGCCATTGTGCCAATGGAGGCCTTTCAGAGCCATCAGATTTCAACTAAAATATCTTCATTTCTGTTCCAAAGATGAACGGAGGTCTTACGGGTGTCGAACGGCATGAGGGTAAGTAATTAATGACAGAATTTTCATTTTTGGTTGAACTAACCCTTTAAGACCTCTTTTAAGGGTTAAGATACTTTCTGAATTACTTTTTTCTTTACTAGGATTTTTTAGTTAATTTTAAGAGTAAATGCCCTCATTTCTAAGAATTTTCTTAGAATTTTGTCACTAGGAGCTACTCTTTGCATTAAGATTCTTTATGAATACGGGCCCTGACCTTTAGGTCACCTACCCTAAATTAAAAATGTAATTTACATACTCAGACATGAACAACAATTCTTGCTCAGCCTTACTTTGTACACAAATTACATTTAATGTATTTAAGCATAAAGCTTAAGATAAAAAAAGTGAAATGAAAGTAGCAACAAATTTTTTCTTTTGTATTGTGATGTACATCCGAGTGTAACAGATTATCGGAAAATAAAAAATATAGACCGGAACTTGGTTAAGTGCTTCGGTTGTTGATTGGATGTTGAGATGTGTGGGTTGGAGGAAGATTAACGTGAGTTTGCAGGACATGCATACACGTGCTGGTTCATGTTTAGAACACAGAGTATATGAAATATGTCCTTAAAGGGTTAGTTCACCCAAAAATGAAAATAATGTCATTTATTACTCAACCTCATGCCGTTCCACACCTGTAAGACCTCCGTTTTTCTTTGGAACACAAATGAAGATATTTGTGTTGAAATCCGATGGCTCAGTGAGGCCTGCATAGCCAGCAATGACATTTCCTCTCTCAAGATCCATTAATGTACTAAAAACATATTTAAATCAGTTCATGTGAGTACAGTGGTTCAATCGTATAAAGCGACAAGAATATTTTTGCTGATTCGAGACACTGATTCATAATGCACCGAAGCTTCATGAAGCAGTGTTTTGAAATCGGCCATCACTATATAAGTCGTTATTTCGTTTTTTTGGCGCACCAAAAATATTCTCGTCACTTTATAATAATAATATTGGAACGGCATGAGGGTGAGGAATTTTTGGGTGAACTTACCCTTTAAGAACTTGAAACATGTTTCCTCTGGTCCGTATGTGATCTATGATCCACATGGCTAGTGTTGTTAAACTCATTGCGTTGTTCTGGGCTGAAACCGCTCTCATGTGTGCTCCGCATGTTCTTACATATTATATATTGTTACAGTCACATTTCCCATGTGTTTGTAGTCAAACTCCAGCTCTAAATGCATCTCGGGGGAAATGCAAACAACACTTTTGTGTTGTTGCACATAGGAAACAAGCACTTACGACCCATGTCTCTAAACAATGAGGGAAGACTAACAAGACAAAAGTGATACTGTCTCATGCATAATGCCTCAATTATATCTTATGCATACTACAGTGATTTGGATTGAATGAGCTCTTTGTCATGAATAAATGCAGAGAAGTGCCCAGAAATGTGCTCATTCAGTCCCTACTGAAGCCCTGGCAGCCAATCACCACTCTGGATCTTGCCGGATTTATGCCAGAATCTGTGACGTTACTTCGATTTTGCTTATCAAACCAGAAGTACGAAATTTCTCTAAACAATGTTAAAAAATTTCCACTTATGGATTAATTATCCAGTATGTTTAGTGTTTTCAATGTTTTACATGTCTTTTGGGGTTTCATGACCCTTTAAGCACACCAAATAATTGGAGAAGTCCTGCGTACGTTACCAGAAAATAAAGTCTAGCGAACCGGAAGATGCAGATATGAGATTTTGATTAAACATTATATTATCAAAATATCAAAATGTTTTAAAAAAATTAAACATGCACCGACAAATTATTACCAATAAGATCTATAACATGCATTTAGAAAATAGATAGGATGAGTTTTCATTTCATGCTGACTTTTAAGATCCTAAGGACATCCATATAAATACAGTATGTCCAAACATTTGACTGGTACTGTATGGAATACATTGATCAAAGAAAAGGCATTTGGCAAAGTCCAAAAAAACAACACATTATGTACTTTATTGATCAAAAGCCTCTGACTAGATAAAAGCACCCATAAATCATCTGTTGATAACTCAGTCAATTTTTAGTCACAAGATTTTTTTTTATGTTTCTTGCAGAAATGCCTTAGAATCTTTAGGCATTCCCTGCTTCCTGGGTGGAATGTCCCGAGGGATGCTGGGAAAGAACAGTCCACTGCACATTAGGCAGAACAGGAGAGATGCCTTAAAAGATGCTGATCTTGTGCTGCTGGCAGGTGGGAAACAGCGCCAGCTACTGTACAATTGGAATATGTGCCGAATTTGTGTTGTGTACAGCTCTTTGTATGTTTTAGAAAATCTGGAAATATTAGTGAACTTGGAACTGGCTTGGAAGTGGGAAAGTGTGTGTTTTGCATAGTTCTTGTTCCTGAATGTAATTGTTTTGGTGGATAGGTACGGTGTGTGATTTCAGACTGAGTTACGGAAGAGTGCTGAACAGACGGAGTAAAATCATTGCAGTCAACAGAGACAAGAGTCAGCTACTAAAGAACTCAGACATGTTCTGGAAGCCAACAGTGGCCATTCAAGGTGAACAATTATTTTACTTTGACATAATATGCTATAGTTATAGTATAGTTACAACAAAAATAGTAGATATACACTACCTTTCAAAGGTTTGGGGTCTTTTGTGCTCACCAAGGCTGCATTTATTTAATCAAAAATACAGTAAAAACGGCAATACTGTGAAACATTATTACAATTTAAAATAACTCTTCTATTTGAATATTTTTTTAATATGTAATTTATTCCTTTGATCAAAGCTCAATTTTCAACATCATTACATGTTCTCATCTCATGATGAATAGAAAATGTCCTTATATTTTTTAGAAATGGAAACCTTTTAGAACATTATAAATGCCTTTACTGTCACCTTTGATCAATTTAATGCTTCCTTGCTGAATAAAATTAAATTGTACTAACCCCAAACTTTAAAACTTTTAATATATATATTATTATTTTTTCCTCAGAATTGTGAGATAAAAAGTTGCAATTACATTTTACTTTATTTTTTATTCTGTGGCGGAAACAAGCTTCCATAGATTTGTCACAAAAAAAGCTAATACATTTACATGAAATGCCTCTAATAAAACTAGACATTATTTATGTAACTTTATGTAAAAACAGTGATAATCAGCAGCATTTAACTAAATATTTTTGATTGAAAATAGAAGACTTAATAAGCAGAGGTTTAAATTAATCAGTGAACCAGTTTACTAAAATGAAACTTAAAAGATATATAACATCAGGGTTCCCACTCGTCCTGGAAAACCTTGAAAACCTGGAAAATTGATGACAAATTTTCCAGTCCTGGAAAACACATGGAAAATTAGAGAAAATGTAAAATGTCCTGGCAAATCTTGTTGTTGTCTGGGAAAATTCTTAAAAAAAAAGTTATTTCTTTAGCCGAGTATAAAGAGTTTATCACTGGCCAAAACAATTAGCGCTAGTTGCAGAAAGCACATGTTCAGGAATGCTGAGTTTGATACGTATGAGTAGTATTTTGAATAATGATGTTTAGTCTTGTGTTGCCACTTGCAGCTGTTAGCTAATGCTATTAACTGCTCAAATGTATGCAGTGAATGTTAACCCATAAGCTGCTCCCTAAACACATAATTTTGATATAAAGTCACATTTGTGTGTAATAAAGTCAGAATTGCAAGATATAGTCAGAATTGCGTGATATAAACTCGCAAGTCTTTTCTTCACAATTGACTTTTTTGCGCAGTTGCGAGTTTATATCTTGCAATTCTGACTTCTTTTCTCAGAATTGTGAGATCTAAACTGCAATTGCAAGTTATAAAGTCAAATTCTGAGGAAAAAATAATTTTTATATCACAAATATGTAAATTCGCAATTGCGAGAAAGTCAGAATAGCGAGATAAAAAGTCACAATTACCTTTTCTTTCTATTCTATGGGTGTAAACAAGCTTCCATAGTCATAATGTATGATTAAGAGCTCATATTGAAAAATGCTGGATTGTTAAGTAATGGCAATAAACTGTACGGCTTTTAAAGACTTAGAAAGCAATATTTGGCATGATTAGGGTTGGGTATCGTTTGGGTTTTTTCCGATACCGGTGCCAAACCGATACTTTTAAAACGGTACCGGTGCCTAAACGGTGCCTGAACCGATACTTTAAAAAAAGAGCCACAAAACGAGGTGGATGAGATTAAAGAATGGCTTTTTATTGATTTTTTTTTATTATTATTTAAATTGAACAATTTATTACAAGTTTAAAGTATACTTAAATATGTAAATATAAATAAATACAAAACACAATTTACATAACAAATTCACAGTAAAACTAAAGCCACCTAACCCAACTACAATAGGCCTAATTTAACTCTAAATACAGTAATAACAGCAGTAGTCTGTATTCTTGGTATGCTACAAACCAGCTTCAAGCTTTAGCTTTATTTTGCAGAAATATGACCATATTCTCTGGCTAAATATTTTAGAGCGCATCACCTTATTGTTTCCATGGAGACGCGTCATGCTTCTCACATGACACACAGCTGCTACAATAGCGCTGTATGACAGCTCACTCAGCTGTATCGGGTTTATTTCGCTTTTTCTTTTTTAATCAAAATATTCACAAACTTTCTAACTATGTCATGAACTATCTGATATTCTGATTTTCAAATATGTGTGTGAGTAAATGTGTGTTAGTTGATCTATACTGCGCGATGGGCGGCGCCACGTTAGTTTGCGCCTCAGAGAATCGGATCTGTCGGATTTACATCACATACATGTATCTTCATCTCACGAAATACATGAAAGTAAGTGACGTGCTGAACTGGGAGAAGAATAGAGTAAACTGTATAGTCACTATATAATGTGTATCTGATGTGAATAAAACACTAAGTTATCTTAACTGTCTGAAAGGATTGTTTTTGCCACTTCCATAGACATCATTGTGTATTTTTTGCTAGTACTTATGAGCATTTAAATGTCTGAAACCTAAAATAAACATGATGTGGATGAAAACACTGAATAGTTGTGATATGTGACGAGCGCTGAGCATCTCTGGCTCAGCGCCGGCCAAAGCGCGAAAGCACGTTTGATATATTGGCACCGGGTTTCGGTACCCAACCCTAGGCATGATCCTTGTCTTTTATTCCCGCCATAGTAAAATTAAAAACGTCCTGGAAAAGTACTGGAAAATGGTTGCTGAAAAAGAGTGGGAACCCTGAACATACTGCTGTTTGTTACGTAACAAGGTTTCCTTTCCCAACTGATTCAGGCGATGCTGGTTCCTTCCTCCTGCGTCTCTCGAAAGCCCTGAAGGGACACAGATGCCCAGAGGAATGGCCTCAGAAACTGAAAGAGGCAGATGACATCAAAGAGAAAGCTAACAGGTGATCTTATTCCAGCTGTTGTACTGGTGCTTGGATTCATTGTCTGTGGTGGTGACACTGACCCTTTTCCACCGACATGGTTCCGGTTCCCAGCCTGTATCCATTCTCGAACCGCTCCACCCATTTCCACTGCAGAAAATTGGGTTCCAGGCTGGAAAGATCGGTTCAACTCCGGCTCTAAAAACTTGTTGGGCTGAACCCGAAATCTCCTCCTAAACCCTCAATCACTAATCACCACTTGAAGGAGTGAATGAAAACAAGTGAGCTGATTCGGACAGCCGTTGAACGTATATCGGTTGTACACTCGTTATTGCGGGGCAATGTGGGATTGAATGAGTGCACTCAATAATGTCCACTATGGTTTTGTACACCACTACAAATGGCTGTCCCCTCAAATAATGCCCTATTTGAGGGTATAGGGATTGATTTCAGATTCAGCCCCAGTCTCAAATGGAGTCGGTTCTCTAGAATCACTCCCAGTACTGTGAACAGCAAAACAGATTTGCCTGCACAAACACCTGACGCACAATGTTTTTGTAGGCTGGTTATTGTCACGGAAACAACACATATCAGCATTACATCACAGTTTGTTCCTCAGATCTGTGGTTCACAACAGGCTCCACTTCGCTTGGCCGAGATCAGGCTCTGGCCCTAGAATGTGAACTATTCTGGTGGAAAAGGGGCAGACCTACACTACATAGCCAATCCCCACATACACACCTGTTAAACATTTAAAAACAATTTGCAGTAATCCCTCCTTTTATTTAAAATTGGTGTCCATATACTTTTGGCCATGTTTGATGCTATCTACCCGTATATTTTATGTTAATGCTCTTTTTTTTGTCCTCAGAGCAAAAGCAGATGAAAAGACAGAGAGGCATTTGAACCCTTTGAGTGTTTTGCACCATGTGGATGAGCTCTTGGCTGAGGACAGCATCATCGTGGCTGATGGGGGTGATTTTGTCGGCAGCGCTGCATATATCATGAGGCCAAGGGGCCCACTCCGCTGGCTGGACCCAGGTTAGACAGAAGATTCCTATGTTAATGTCTCCAGCATTCGTATCGTATGCATATGAATGGAAGTCAGTGGAACAGTACTCATTGCTATGATGCAGTCTAAATCCTGAAATCCTCGCAGATACCATTTCTTTCTAAAAAGGAACATAGTTGTGAGGATACTGCCTTTTCTTGTTAGGGTTAGGTCTAGTTTAGTTGGTAAGGGCAGGGATAGGTAATGTTGTTCCTGCGGTTATCCTGAAGACATTGGTTAGCTTGTTCAGGTGTGTTTGATTAGGGCTGGAGCTAGGGCTGTACGATTAATCGAAAAATAACCGAAACCGACATTCAAAACCTCTAACCGACGTATTTGTCGGTTATTTCGGTTTTCACGTGACTCTGCCCCGTCAGTCACATCAAGTGCAGTTTGCAGGCACTCAGAGAGATGCTGGAGCAGTTACCTGTGTTTATAGATGCCCAGAATCACTATAGTAACTGCATGTTTTACACAGTTTATACAGGTCAGTTAATTGTTGTTCTTATAGCCTACGCGCTGACACGCACACACACACACAGACGGCGCGTGCAAGCCCCGAAGCCAGATCGCTTTCACTTTCGTGCTCATAAAGTTTGTCAAGTACATGCGTTTAAAGGCTTGCCAGTTTCAACATTTAAGGCGATTGTGCACTATTCAAAAACAACAATACGGACAATGTATCCGTTCAGGGCTCAGCTTTTTTCTGTGACACAGAGAGCCGAGCCATGTCGCGTCTCTGACAACGCTTGCGCGCCCTGAAGGCAGATTCACCTCACAAAGCCTCACAAAGCTTGTCATTTGTATGTGGTTTAAGCCCTGCCAGTTTTCGACCATCAGATGCGTATTATGTTGAACTAATGCCTGATATATTGTGACAAACGAACACTCAGACAGAAGCTCGCACATCACGTGAAGATAGCGCGCAGAGAGCAGCGAAGAAACGCCGTCCTGTGACTAAAGTAAAGTCACTAAAGTAGCTTAGAAACTCAACCGTTATAGGCATAGATTTTAATACATTTGAAGTAAGTACAAACCACAGCTTCATAATTAATAGAGACGGTATGAGTAATTCACACACACAATCACTCTCTCATTAATGCATTCAAATAAATGTAATGTAGGCCTACTGTGTTAATGTATCCGTATCTGATGTACAACAAGCAGAAATCTGCCCCTTAGACAATAACTGCTGAAAGTGAACCATTTCCTTCAAGTACTTTAAAAGCACAAAGAAATGCACTTTTTCATTAGAAAAAAAAGTCCACCTTTTAATAGGAGAAAATATTTACAGTACAAACCTTATCAGTGAACTTACTTAAAAACCTTATGAGGGCAAAAAAAAAAAAGAAGCTAAATAATCGTTCATTAATCGTAACCGAGGTAAAATGTTCAATTAATCAAGGTTTTTGATATATCCCTGATATAGGGTCTAACATTAGGGGTGTTAGATTCCATGTTTTTTGGAGTCGACTCTGACTCCGACGCCATCCAACTCTATGAGAGCCAATGAGAGTAGAGTTTAGCCCACCCACACAAGAAGTTTGTGCCAAATGTTAATGAAAAATGTGGCAGTGATTTCAGTTACACTTATTTTGATGACCGTAGTGTTTAATTCATTGTGGCTTGTTTTTGCACCAGGGGCTTTTGGGACTCTGGGTGTTGGAGGAGGGTTTGCTTTGGGAGCTAAACTTTGTCGACCTGAGTCGGAGGTAAGATCTTAAAGTTAACTTAAACGCATTTTTTATTTCTTGTTAAATATGTGTTTCTCAGATCTACAGTTTGAGCTTTAATCACATTATAATTGTGCATGTAAAAATGGCCAATATCCTGTTAACAGGTATGGATTGTTTACGGCGACGGTTCCCTCGGATACAGCGTGGCTGAATTTGATACCTTCACACGCCACAAGGTAACTTTTACAGCATCAGGATTAAGCATCAGAATGTATGTTTTGTAAAAACCCACAACATTTCTTTTAGTTCACCCAAAATGATATACTCTCATACCGTTCCAAACCCACAAGACCTTCGTTCCTCTTTGAAACGCGAATGAAGATATTTTTAATGAAGAGATTATGTCCCTCCATTGAATGTGTATTCTATCAAAAGTTTGATGCTTCAAAACATTCATAAATAAATCCTTAATTGAATCGGGCGGTTTAATCCAAGTCTTCTGAAAAGACATTATCACTTATATAATGAACAGATTTTATTTAGTTGAATAGTTGATATTTAATTATGAATTTTTTCTGTTCATGTATAAACATTGATCAGTGAAGCTCAACTGCAGCTTAGCCACACTTGCTTGATGCATGAGAACAAACCTCATTGGATTTTGCGGAAGCTCTCAAGTTTATATGTGAATAAAAGCCTAAATTAAATCTGTCCATCATGTAAAGTGATTGTTTCTCTTCAGAAGACTTGGATCAAACTGTTCAATGTATTTGGATTACATTTACAATATTCTTTACAAACTATTTAAAGCTTGAAAATTTCTTTCAATGGATGAATGAAAGTCTTATGGGTTTGAGGGTGAGTAAATGATAACAGAACCTTCATTTTGGGGGGAACTGTCCCTTTAAATCAAGGTGTTAAAGTCCTCATGAAATCAAAATCAGGGTGCTTTCACACTTGGTTCGATTGCCTGGACCGAACCCGAGTTTGATTGCTCCTGCCCCCGCTGGACTGTGTCAATATCATATTATTTTGGTCCGAACCGGGGTTTGTTTGCAAAGCAACTGCTGTTTACCCGGTTGCTTAGTAACGACAGCGAGCGTGAAGGCGGCAAAATGCATAGCATTGCTCACCTCACTTTTATATTTTTGTTTTTTAACCGTTGGTTTTGTTTCTAAAGCTTCAGTGCGTAATGGCACTTGCGTCTATATTTTTTAAGTGGACTCTGGTACGGTTCGTGGGTGCGCACCCGAGTTCTGAAGACCGCGTTCACATCATCCAAACGTACCGAACTCTGACGTCAATCGAACCCGGGTGTGCACCAAAACTGCTAGTGTGAAAGCACCCTCAATCTTATTTACTTTGTTAGCACACATTACAGGTCTTAGGGTAAACAATGAATCCGTGCAAGTTAATACATAGAAAAAAAATGTTTGCCATGGTAATATTTAATCAAAATCTGAAAAGTAACTTCCGGTCTGGAATGGCGTTCCTTTTCCGATGACGGGAGTTTGACGGCTTGGGTTTGAATATCCTTAACCACTCCCCTCCAACCGTTAGTCTGCTATGAGTGAGAGATGGAGAGGAGGAGCGCTGAAGTAAAACCCTGCTCTCTTTTCAATATTTCGTTTCACTTGGAAATATGTCACAGCACTGAAATAAAATCAGTTGCAACTTCCGGTTCACTGGGACTTTAAGTGTAAATTCCAGGCCAAGTTTCAAAAGCATCCGTGGCATGTTGTTCACTTGCCTCCATTGTAAGCTCACAACTATCAACACTTGAATATATTCTGTAAAAATGTATGCTGTCAATTAGCTTGTATTTACAAGCTAATTGGAAAATATTCCTTCAAAAGCATATTTGTTGTGGCTTCTTTCTTCTTTTCTCTTAGTAACTTTTAATGACTCCCTTGTCATCTCATGTTAGACCCCAGTGATCGCTCTGGTGGGAAATGATGCGTGCTGGAGTCAGATCTCCAGAGAACAAGTGCCTATGCTGGGGAGCAACGTGGCCTGTGGTCTTGCCTTTTCAGGTGAGGTGCAATCATTAAAGTGTTGTTCACTGCATTTGTTTATATGTCAATGCTATGTTTCGAATCCACAAAATGTTTAAATCTAATAAACTAGCTAATTTCCAAGGGAATATATTGGAAATTGATCAGTTCTAGTGATGTGCGGCATCTTCTCTTCCTTGCAGATTATCACATTGTAGCTGATGGTTACGGCGGAAAAGGTTACCTGATTGGTCGAGAGGATGAGTTGCAGCTTGGCGACATCATTAAAAAGGCGCAGAAGGAGTGCAGAGAGGGAAAGGCAACTCTGCTGAATGTTCTGATCGGAAAGACCAACTTTAGGGAAGGTTCAATCTCAGTTTAGAGAGAGACACTGTGTACCATCCTGCCTAGATACCCAAAGTCTTTCTTGTGTTGTCATGCTCAAAATATACAGACACAGCCTTTACTAAGTTATATAGTGTCAGCTGATTTGAAAGGAGATCAACGCAACTACATATCAGATGTTCAGAAACATTTCTTATTTTATGTTTGACTAATACAGTTCAAATCAAAACCTTCAAGGACATGTCTGGGTCGTATTTCATCCTAAAACCGAAATAAATAAATGATGTAATGTTTAGGAAATTAAGCCTGCGTTTAAGACCATTATGATTTATTTCTAGTGTGACATACTTATAACCCAAATTCTCATGACCATAAAGCAAAAAAGGGAGAATATATTATTTAAATGACATATAATGTCATTTTTTTTCTGGGCTGAAATGTGAGCTTGGACATGTTATGCAAGTACTGTTTTTATTGAGCTGAAATGGAGCAAGCACAGTGCCTTCACTCTGTCCAGTAAATATTGATTGATGATTGAATATATGATGTATAATATTGAATATATAATTTTTTTGTGTGCCTGTATTTACTGAATGTTAAACTGTTCTTGTGCAGAAAATTTGCTAGAAATATTTTTCAAAGAACTTTGTGTGAATCAAATGGCTCTATCTTTGTTTAGTTAAAAATGTCAATCTTAACCAAAGTAATATCCTAACAGATACTTGGAAGTGCAGTCCTGTTTTTTGCTGCAATATCAGACCTGGATATACCATAACGCCTCTCCTCGCTCGGTTTGTGATTGCTCTCCTCAGCATCACCCACAAAATGACCATGTGGATATGGCAACATAATTTATCAAGATTTGTTTATGTAATAAAATAAAAAAAAGTGTTACCATTGTTCATAGTCAGACTGTCATGCCAACCACTGCATTTTTTAGTCGTCATTCATCAGTTATTGGTAAAAGTTGTACAAAAGTAATATAACCAAATAATGAAAACAGCACTTCTAAGACCATCACTTCGGCATCTGTTCCGGCCCAGTAGTCGCTACTTTATGGGCCTTTGTGTTGTCTGCTCACAAATCCCCCTCTAACCACAGTTACCTGTTTATTATGTAGATTTTCATGTGCAGTCAGTGAAAAGCAATCAAATACATGGCCAGCGGGTGAAAAGAGAGAACACTAGAGGAAGAAAGTACTGAAGATAAGGATGCTCTTGTGTCTCTGCGCAAGAGGCTATATAAAACTTGACGCTTCATTAACCACAGGCACATCATGACCTGTCCAAAATAGAGCAAGCCTTGCCATTAACCCATTAACTTTATTATGGTAGGCAGCATTTGAATAGGAACATATCCTACTTTCACTGAGACTGAACTGCTATAAAAAGGGCAACTTACAGACTTGAGCTCTTTTACAGCCATCTGCCATTGAGCTGCATGTTTGCAAATTTTAGATATGATTAGGTATATTATAAATATTGTGACCTTATTTATAGTTTTATATATATATATATATATATATATATATATATATATATATATATATATATATATATATATATATTGTAACCATATCAGATTTTTTTACCAATAGGGCAGAACATCAAACACTTTCAGAATCCAATGTTTAATTTATCAGCAAATTTCCATGATTTTCCAATGTATATGCATTTTCAAACAAGTTGGGATTCAAAATGCCCATTGCAAATTACTAATATCTGCATCTTTATATGAATTCAGTTGTGCCCAATAAATGAGGGTCTGACTGCAGAGCCACAGTTTTACCCCGCAGCAGTTTTGCCCGCGCATGCTCATTTCGTCGTGAGAGTTTTATGTCGTGGAGACGCATGTTACAGCACTGGAAGGGATTAATTTCCCGACGTTTTCAAAATGCTCTTCTTGCACTTATTCTTGTCAGAGGTTAGGGACAACAAAAACGCTAGCATGTCATACTTTTATAACCCTGAAATTTTAATTTATTTATTTCTTTTGTATAATATGCTTGTATAATTGTATAGTTCGTGATCAATGATAATGGTAAAATAAGGGTATGTTTAAAATGTAAATTGTGAATTTAATAAATAAATGTAAATTACATTGTATTCTAGGTTATGTCTCCTACAAATTAATAATATGCTCACACTTTCAGCTTGTTTGAAATTAAGTTTTATTTGTGTTCAAAGTTATGCATTTACCCCAGGCATAATTCATCAACCTGAGGAATTAGAGTTATCTTGACTTCAGACTAATAATTACCCTTTGAGTGTCTATTCGAAAGTTTTGTTTGTTATACCAGGGTTATATATATATATATATATATAATGTATGTATACTGTTCGTTTTTGGAGGGAAAACGTAAAATATTAAAGTGTTCATGACACAAGCATTGTTTTATTTCAGTAAAGGAGCATGAAGGCCTGCGAGCAACAGCCTATGCAAAAAATAACAGCAGAAGCAACAGTAACCATTAGATAATTTTATGACAGAACAGAAGTGAAACTGCGCATGCGCGGGCAAAATTGCTGGGGTGAAATTGCTGCTGGGGTAAAACTGTGGCTCTGCAGACAGATATTATTGGAGTAAATACGTTTTTTCTTCTACCATCAAAATGATTAAATATCTCACATCGCTATTGTCAACTAAATTACTAATAGATCACCCCCATGTAACTGAGCAATAGTTTATCCCAAAACCATGTGACTTGCGTCTCAGCCTTCAGCAGCAGACATTTTGAAAACAAACCGGTGAGTGGCTTCTTATTTCCTCAGTGTTTCATTGATAATAGTGCATATAATGAGTACAAAATATACAAAAGTATGTCATGTGGGTGGCCAAATAAGACAGGAATGTCAACTATGTTACCTGTCAACTATGTTACTCAGTAATATCAATGTTGCTCAAGTTAGTCATAGACATGAATCACTATATTTTGTATATTTAAGCTTGTTGTTTATGTGATAGTTTATATATAACTATACTTGTCATAGTTCAACACAGTACAACTAACAGTATACTGTTCACAATTTTGTGGTCAGTAAACATATGTTATTGAAAGAATTTGGAATATATTTAAATTTTTTATTTATTCCTTTGATGCAAAGCTGAATTTTCATCATCATTATTTCAGTCTTCAGTGTCACATGATCCTTCAGAAATCATTCTAATTGATTTGGTGTTCAAGAAACATTTATTATTATTATTATTATTATTATTATTATCAATGCTAAAATACAGTTCTGCTCAATATTTTTGTGGAAACATGACACATTTTTTTCAGGATTCTTTGATGAATAGAAAGTTCAAAAGAACCACATTTAGTTAAAATAGATAAATGTATTTACTGTCACTTAATTTAATGCATCCTTGTTGAATAAATTTTTTTTTCTTACTGACCCCAAACATTATACATGATCCATTGTTATGTAACAATCCATCATTTTCTTTGATTTTGACAGATGTCAGCAGCAGAGAAACAGCGAAGATACAGGGCTCGACGGGATGCTGATCCCTCAAGAAGGGCACAATATTTAGAAAAGCAGAGAGAGGCATGGTACAGACTAATAAGACTAGGAAATGTAAAACCAGTCGCAGAGTTGAGTGAGAGGGAGAAACAAAGCAAAAGAGACAAATGGAGAAAAGCACAACAGAGAAGAAGACAAAGAAAGCGAATACTAGAAAACATAATTACTCCAGCAGACAGCCCTGAATTTGACCAGCCACCTGAAGAATCAAGGTAGAAAGCTATGTTTATGTCCTATGATGTTTATTTTTATTGATTTGATACTTTGATTTGCTATAAAATTAATGTCCATGTCGTCAATAATGTGTCTGGGTCACCAGTGTTGGAAATGTTTGGAAATGTAATTGGTTACAGATTACAAGTTACCCTATTTAAAATGTAAAGTAGTTACTTTATTAATGTAATTGATTACTTTTTGATTACTTTTCTAAATTTCTAACAAATGTTTTCAACTATTTGCTGAAACAATTCACCTCTAAAAATAGAGATATATTTATTTGTGTTTAAGAGTGTATGATTGTAGTGAAAACATGTTTTTCTTCTTACTGATATAAAAAAGTTGTACAAGTCTGCATGCTATTCTTTTTAACAGTATGTGTGTGAAGGGGAAACATTATACCATATTAGACCTAGTATTAAACAGAAGCAAGAATAGATTCTAGTTTCATATTCACTGGCCACCCAAACAGACACTAGCTGTCATAACATGCATGGTATTGTTTTTTTTTTTTAAATAAAGTTATATTCCACCTAAAATATTGTTTCGACTCAATGACCAATCGTTAGTGTTAGTAGTTAAATAGCTCTATTTTGCAAGACAAAACGGGACAGCACTAATAGAGAGATTTGTCCACTAGGTGGTTAAAATTCATCATAGGAGATGCTTCCTCAGGTTCAACATTGAAACAGCATTTTAATAGTTTGGCAAACATTTTGCACTGAACTGTTATATTTGCGCCCTTTTCTAATTCCTGGATGAAATGATTTTTAAATATCTAACACTGGAACGCATTTTTATCACTCGCATGGTGGCAGCTCACACAGGTTGTAGCCACTTTCAGTGGATTGATGTAATTGGCAGACGCGGTGCACTGCAAATTCAAAGAGAACCAATGAAAAGCATCAGAATAGCATCGCTTTACTAAACGGCCTTTAAATGGCAGGCAACATTTTCATAAGTAACTGTAATTTAATTACACATTTTTTCTCAGTAACTGTAATGGATTACAGTTATTTTGTAATTAAATTACGTAACTTTGTTACTTGTCACTAGTTACTCCCCAACATTGTGGGTCACAAAGTTGACGTGAGTAACAAAGCTGATATGGTAACACATTTTTTTTTAAGTGTCCTTGTTACATTCACTATATTGCACTTCTCCAAATCACTGAATTCAGGTGTTCCAATCACTTCCATGACCACAGGTATATAAGTCAAGCCCTTGGCATGCAGTCGCTTCTACAAACATTTGTGTAAGAATGGGTCGGTCTCAGGAGCTCAGTGAACTCAAGCGTGGTGCTGTGATAGGTTGCCACCTGTGCAATAAGTTCCTCACAACTAAATATTCCACAGTCAACTGTTAGTGGTATTACAACAAAGTGGAAGCAATTGGGAACATCAGCAACTCAGCCACGAAGTGGTAGGCCACGTAAAATCCCAGAGAGGGGTCAGCGCATGCTGAGGCGCACAGTGGGCAGAAGCTGCCAACTTTCTGCAGAGTCAAGAGCTACAGACCTCCAAACTTTGTGTGGTCTACAGATTAGCTCAAGAACAGTGTGTAGAGCTCCATGGATTGGGTTTCCATGGCTGAACAGCTCATCCAAGCCTTACATCACCAAGTGCAATACAAAGCGTTGGATGCAGTGGGGTAAAGCACGCCGCCACTGGACTCTAGAGCAGTGGAGACGTGTTCTCTGGAGTAACGGATCACGATTCTCTGTCTGGCAATCCGATGGATGAGTCTGAGTCCAGGAGAACTGCACTTGCCTGACTGCATTGTGCCAAGTGTAAAGTTTGGTGGAGGGGGGGTTATGGTGAGGGGGTGGGTTGTTTTTCAGAGGTTGGGCTTGGCCCCTTAGTTCCAGTGAAAGGAACTCTTAATGCTTCAGCATACCAAGACATTTTGGACAATTTCATGCTCCCAACTTAGTGTGAACAGTTCCATCATGACTGCGCACCAGTGCACAAAGCGTCGGTCCATAAAGACATGGATGAGCGAGTTTGGTGTGGAGGAACTTGACTGGCCTGCACAGAGTCCTGACCTCAACCTGATAGAACACCTTTGGGATGAATTAGAGCGGAGACTGTGAGACAGGCCTTCTCGTCCAACATCAGTGCCTGACCACACAAATGCGCTTCTAGAAGAATGGTCAAATATTCCCATAAACACACTCCTAAACCTTGTGGAAAGCCTTCTAGAAGAGTTGAAGCTGTTATAAATGCAAAAGGTGGGCCAACTCCATATTAAACCCTACGGATTAAGGATGTCATTAAAGTTCATGTGCCTGTAAAGGCAGACATCCCAAAACTTTTGACAATATAGTGAATGTTCCATATACTGTAGTTTTAACAGAAATTATGCGTAATTACATACTATAACCCTAAACCAAGCCCTAATCCTAATCTTAACCTTAAGTACATGTTATATTAATCAGTACTTATTTGTGTAATTACAGTGTAACAACTGCACATTAAATTATAGGGTTACACTTTATACTTTTATATTATACACTTTTATAATTTATAGTTATTACTATAGTAACTATATGTAACATTTGTAACAATGCCACTGTAAAATAAAGTGTTACTTAAATGCTGTTTTTGACACTCAATAAAGTATATTGCATATCCCATAGATAAACGTTATAGCATATCTGATGGAAATTATTAGGTGCAGACTTTTATTTATTTATAGAGTCAGTGAGTGTGTCCAAAAACATTAGTAGACAGCGTTTTAAGGCTTCATCAAATCTTTGAACAAGCCTATGCTCTTAGTGCCCAATCTGAACATTTAATGTCTTTAATGCCCCTCAAAAAGATTAATTAGAGCTTTTGAAAATTAGATAGACTACTAGGTTTGGAGCACAGTTATTTTAACAAGTTTATATAGTTTTTTTTTATGTTTTAGTTAACTAAATGAAAATGAGAATTGTTGCCTTGTCAGCTAGATGACATAAAATAAGTTTATATTTCAGGTAAAGTTTATTTCATTTCATGTAACGAAGGTTTTTTTTAATGGTTTATGGATAACAATGTTTTGGAGACACTGCCGTAAGAGTGTCAGGCAGTCTGTCGGATTAAATCTCCACTCACATCCCATAGACACACGCACGCGCGCGGAACGTGGGCGCGCACATCCGCTGTGATGCGCGGACACATGTAAAGCTCAGCTTGTGCACACAGGGATC
The DNA here is from genome assembly GCF_949357685.1 of Gobio gobio. Lineage (NCBI taxonomy): Eukaryota > Metazoa > Chordata > Actinopteri > Cypriniformes > Gobionidae > Gobio > Gobio gobio. The sequence goes on along the minus strand of NC_137115.1, from coordinate 9,135,285 downwards.
CGCAGAGGCGAGACTCTGGACAGGTACTTCGCTAAAGGCTGAACGGATTTTTTTTTCAAGGCCTTTAGCGTTTTTGGCTGAAGGCTGACTGGCACTGATAACCTACTGCCATCGGGATTCGTTATAGAAATCCACTTGACGTCTGCTCGATAGATAAGAGAGTTTGTCCTTAGTGTTTTGTTTCATCATTAGTATTAAACGCTTCGAGCAAATTGAAGATTAAGTAAGTTACTCGGATCCTCATTTTCCCTGTTCATCTCGGTAAGTAACGTCAGTGTTTGGAACATTTTATGATATGCTGTTTGTTTCAGTAAGCTAACCTAACGTTACTGATTTTGTCGTGTTTTTATTTAAGTCGTACTATGTAGCTGATTGGTAACGTTAAATCTAACATTTTCAGTTATTTCGTCTTTCCTCAACTTAATGTTACGTTATGTACTTTCTTAAATGTTTTCAATATTAAAATAATAGGCTATCCAAATAGAAAGTGTATTTTTAGCCGGCATGCTAAGGCTGTACTGTCTATCACATATGGAACAAAAGCAACAGGTGACTGGACGATAATGAAAACACATAATTAAACGCCCCGGCTAAAACAGCCAAAGAAGATGTCATAAGAATTACGTTATTAGTACTAGTACTAGTATTTTGGTGTCAAACATAAAAAAAGCAGTTATGGCTTAATAATTGTACATGCTAAAATATCACAAATGAAGCTAGCCTGTTAGCTTGCTAGCTCAAAGAGGCTGTCTTTTTTTGCCAGAGTTTGTTGTTGTAGGTTATGATTGATTTTCTATGCTTTTCATGCGCAGTCGAAACTGTCTGACATGAATATGAAAGAAAAACAGAGAAAAAACGGAGTATTATCTGCTGGCTCCTGAGTGAAGTGAGCACAACAAAGAACTGATGCATCTTCAGTTTTGTTACTCATATCATGAGCATGTAAATACTCTAAAACTTGTTCCTCCAGCTAGAAGGGAATACATCTCTTTCATTGTCAAGGACAATTAAAACAATTAAGCTTTTTAAACCTTCTAAATGAACACTTGATGTTTCTATCTATCTATCTATCTATCTATCTATCTATCTATCTATCTATCTATCTATCTATCTATTTACTGTGTAGCCTTTTGGTCAATATGCTTTGTAAATGGCTCAACATTTTTTTTGTAGGAGTCGAATGGCCTCTGTTGTTACAGTGAAGACAGAGAAGCGTCCTTCCCCTGACTCTGAGGATGGCGACACAGTGTCTAAGAAGGCCAGGTATGAAAACAGCAAATTCTTTCATATTTCATATTCATGTCAGACAGTTTCGAGTCTTGCTTTGCTGCCAGCAGCACATTCCCAAGGCGAGCCAAGTATTCTTCACGCAGCCATTCCCTGTTTGCAGATCTGCTCTGGCAAACTGTTTTTTCGAAGAACCTCCTGATAAGGATGATTTCACCTGGACCTTTTTGTCATATTCGGTTACACTTAATAAAGTTTCATTAGTTAAAGGTGCAGTAAGCGATTTTCTGAGAATAGCAGTTGAAAGTGGGTTGGACCAAGCCGCAGTAGGGCCCGTGTACACTCATAATGGGGGAGGAGAGAAAGTGAGCAAGAGGGAGATGTGAAAAAAGACTGTAGAAAGCGAGATGGCTGAGAGACATTACTAAAAAGAAAAGGTTAGAGGAATGTAATTGGTAGAAGGATTATGATCAGGCAAGAGCTTTAGGACAAGGGATTGGACGATTACCGGTTTCATGATAAACCACAATAAAAAGGTTAGTATTATCGTTTAAAATTTAATTATCATTAAAACCGTGTTTGATTATCGCAAAATAGCGGAAGGCAGTGACATTGGTCGGGAGATTCTTCAGACTTCTAAAAGGACCAAATCTGAGGTGCGGTCATATTTTGGCTTATACAAAAGTCCTGAGGGAAACTTAATCGAGGATGGTCACCCTGTCTGCACAACATGCAAAAAGAAAGTCGCAGCAATAGGGGGAAACGCAAATATGCCAGTCGTCTTCATGACCATCATCTCCTACTGTTGTATAGCGAACGCAAGGCAAGTGGACTTTGACCTCAATACCAAAACTACGACTGGAAAATAATAGAACATGAAACGTTTTTTTTGTTTAGTTGTTGAAATATTTTATCTCACTCACTTGAAATTAACGTGAAGCTTCCACTAAGAAAAGTTTGCAGCAAGTGTCTTTGCACCAAAGACGAACAAACAAGTTCAGACAAGACTATTAAGGGTGATATTTAAGGGATAATAATGGATATTCATTGTACACTTATTACACTTTTTTTTTTTTATTTTTTTTTTACCACATAAATAAATACGGGGACATAATGAATTGAGATTAATGTTTTAAATCTTATCTGTTTATAAATAAATGTTGTACAGTGTACAAAATAATCGTCCAGAAAAGAAGATCAGAACAATATTATAGTAGTATTAATAGTGAAGTCCTCTGATTTTATTTTCAATACAATCAAAAACGGAGACGCAAGACGGCAAGTTGCATTCGAATGAAAAGAGAGAGTGCGTCCATTGTCATACATGGATGTGTGCTGTTATAATGCATTGCTATTGACGATGGTCATTATGAGGATGGAAATGCCACAGAATAGAAGCTTAAAAAGTGCATAGAGCTGCTTGTTTTATTTGTTGTTTGTTGATTTTCAAATATAAAACTTGTTGAAATGTTTTCAGTGTGTGCATCTGTTCTTTTTGAACACTTTCATCTCATTTGAACAAAACCGTGATAATATTGATAATCGTGATAATTTGGGTCTCTATAATTGTGATATGAAATTGTCACACCGTCCCATCCCTATTTAGGACCCGTGTTAATATTAAGCTTTCCAGCGCTGGAGAAAGGCAGACCGAGCCTCCCCAAACAGACGAGGTGTTTATACTTGACGCGCTTGCTGTTGTACTATTCTTTCAAACAACAGAGGGCGACTCGGAGTAATTGTTACATAAACCATTAGGCGAGAAGTAAGGTACACACTAGGGGTTGAACGACTTTCGATTTTTTTCAAGTCGACATTTATGTGATGAAAGTCGAGTCGACGTCGACTAGTCGCCGATGACATCATTAATAAACGAATAACCCTGAACCTTGAGCTGACGCGAACACGAGTTTTCTTGTGCACTGGACAGCTATGGCATATGTCACAGCGCTGATAATAAGGTTATTGCTCCTACTACAACAGCTTTTGTCTTTGGGTCGTTATATTTCTCATAGATTTCTGCTCGTTCTGAATCAGATACAGATAAAGTAGCACAATAAAGATTACATGTATATGAATGCATTAGTGGAGCGATTGCGTGTGAATTAATTCTACTTGCCAGCGTCTCTCTACTAATAGTGAAGCTGTGAGTTTTAGTTACTAAGAAATATGTTATAACTTTTCAGTTTCTAAGCTATTTTAGTGATAAATCACAGAACAGTGTTGATAGATTTATGCGCTATTGAATGGTTTTGTGTAAGGCGCGATCTCCGCGTGATGTGCGAGCTATGTGTGTGTGTGTTACAATGCAGCACGCATTTAGAACGGTGATTAACTGACCTGTACAATAAGCGTGCATTCTCCCGCTCAATTTTGAGCTTCCAGATGCTATAATCAAGCATGTCTTGTGGAGAGCTCTCTGAGTATGTATTTATTTGTCATTTTTAACTGTTGGAAACAGAGCCTGTCAGGAAATGGCTTATCCTGTTGCGCCCTCTATTCATAGTTTTCACGTGTCGTCACGCTTATAGGAACGCCCACCTGGAGGGTAAAACAAGGCTCTCCTCCATTGCCCGCTAGTCATTTTTACCAGGATTGTAGTCAGTATTAATGCAGTAAGACAGTGATATTAAAATACCAAATTCAATATACATCTTATTGATGTTGCATACTTTGTACAGGAAAGCAAATGAACGCAGAATATTAGTGCAACACAAGGTTTCTCGTTAGGTTTTTTCCCCATCGAAACCCATTATAAAGAAAACATGTTGCATTCATATTCTTGCCTCATCTACTCGCCTGTATATAGTATGCATCATCAAAAAGGTGTAAACTGAATTTGATCTCTTAATATCACTGTTTTAGTACATTACAGCACTTTAAGGGTGGGTTGCACTAATGATTCTTTAGCCTGTCGTCAGTTCACCCTCCGCCTTCTGCTTGATCAGCTCTATAACGTTTTACTGCGTAATTAATCTGTGTTTAAAATGAAGTAGTGCAACAACTCGATTTAAAATAAAACCCATATCAACAAATGCTTTAAACTTTGCTTAATTTAATCCTTATTGGTGCAGCTCACCCTATAGTGTTTTTCACGTTAAGCGTTTTAAAAAACGTCCCGCTGTTTTCAGTGTTTGAAATACTGCAGCAGGTGCTGTATATGGATCATAAGTGCCCAAAACGTGCATCTTGTTCACATATTTTTGTTTGAAGATGGAAATTTGTCAGGCTTGTGCTGTAGTTCTATGGAGTTCTATGGCGGTTTTGCCCTCCAAGGCTCCGCGACAGTCACGTGACTGAAAACTATGGATAGGCCAGCGACTAGTCGACGTCTTAAGCTTAAAGCGTCATGGCAGAGCATTAAAGTCGACTAGTCGGTGCAACCCCTAGTACACACGTGATGTTTATTTTAGTACACTTCACCAAACACATTGCAAAAGAATCGGCTAAAACCCAGGAAACCTTGAGATTATTACTTGTGACATTAGAACAAAATATTGATAGGAGAACATGGATACAACTAAATTAACGATTTCTTAAATATTTTCACCAATTTAAATTAGTTTCATGAAAATTTTTATTGAACATGGATCTTTATTTTCATTAAAAGGGCTCATTTCTGCTTTTGTAGGCTCATTTGGTAAACATAAGCAACTAATTTAGACGTGCAAACTGGGTGCCAGTGTGGAGAGCTGTACTGCTCGGCTAGATTTGCCTCGAAGTCGTGCATCTTCGGATGCGGAGCCGCACACAAAGTTACAAAGTTTGCACCTTCGCGCTAGTGCGGACACGCCGAGTTAAACCCAGCTTAAGCGGGAAGGCCTGAAGTTAAGTTGTTTCTGCCCCATACATGAGTTACATTGGTTACGAGAGTGTTCAAATTGCTGACTGCATTAATCGAGCTCAAACTTTCAACCCTATTACACAAATAAAACTTATTTAACAAATGTTTTTTGTTATTTTATGGGACATATAAGTTTCAACATCAGTAACAACAATACCACATTTGGTCCCAAATTAAATGTTCCCTTCTGAGTGACAGCTGAACGTAGGACAACATTTGCAACCTATAACATGCATTTACAAAATGGATTGGGAGAATTTTAATTTCCTGCTGACTTTAATTTTTATTCAATCGCACAAACCTGGGTTTTTAATTGTATTCTGATAAGTCCAACAATAATCGCAAGCATAGAGAATGAATTGAAAATAAAATGACTCATGAGGTTAATGGACCACCTTTTACTGAAATATTTTTTTCAGGTCCTATTTTTTTAAGTCAGTTTAAGCCATGCATTTGCATACAGCTCTGCTGCGTAGTTTGGTCCATATGCATGTTTCCTCTGACCTGATTACATTTCCTCCATCTCTGCTGACTATAGGAAGTTGTTGCCTAGCCTGAAGACCAAACGTGCCCCTGAGCTGGTGCTGGTAATCGGCACAGGGGTGAGTTCAGCCGTAGCTCCTCAGGTGCCCGCACTTCGCTCCTGGAAAGGTCTGATCCAGGCGCTGTTAGATGCTGCCAATGACTTTGATCTGCTTGAGGAGGAAGAGAGCCGCCGCTTCCAAAAAAGTCTGCAAGAGGACAAGAACCTGGTGCACGTTGCTCATGACCTTATTCAGAAACTTTCACCGGTAAGAATCTTTCACCAGTTTTTCTTATATGTGTTAAATAAAGAGTTAAACTTAAAGGGATAGTTCACCCAAAAATTAAAATAATAATTTACTCACCCTCAGGTTGTTCCAAACCTGGCTGAGTTTCTTTGTTCTGCTGAACATAAAAGAAGATATTTTGAAGAATGTTTGTAACAAAGCAGAGAGAAGCAACCATTGACTACCATAGTAAGGAAAAAATACTATGGTAGTCAATGTTTGTTCTATTTGCTTTGTTACAAACATTCTTCAAAATAGGAGGGTGAGTAAATGATGACAGAATTTTCAATTTTGGGTGAACTATCCCTTTAAGTTTTTAAGTTTGAAGTGTTCATGGACATGGTGCATTTATATACATGCGTTTGGCTAAAGAACCTGATCAGTTTTTGCATTCTCTGGGAATCAAAGCCATAACCCTGCTGTTGTTAGTGCTATACTCTATTTTTGAGCTACAGTACTGTTATATAGGTTAGGGATGCACCGGTTGACCGGCCAAAAACCGGAACCGGCCAAGAAACGGTTTTCTTTTTCCGATTTATCTGGAAGTGCGCCCGCGTGCACATACGCCTATATTGCAATCATTCACGAACATGTCACTTGTGTGTTACAAACGGAACCTGGAGAACTGAGGGAAGAGACGAGATACGCTGAAGGGAATGAAGAGCCGCTTTCCTGCGCGAGCTGAAGTTGCGCGAGCTTACCTCTCCACGCCCTGCACAAGCGCAGATAGTGAGCGTTTGTTTAGCTCAGCTTCTCACGTGTTAGATCGGATGAGAACGAAACAGACTAACTTGTGAAAAAGCCGAAATACTTCTTTTTGTAGCCTAAAGAAGAACATCCATGCACTTTAGAAATGAAATACTATTAGTTCTGTAGCCTGTAGGATGATCATTTATATTTGGTAACACTTTAGAATAATGGTCATTAGTTAACATTAGTTAACTACATTAGTTAACCTTAACCAATAATGAACTGCACTTATAAAGCGTTTATTAATCTTTGTTAATGTTAATTTCAACATTTACTAATGAGAGATTACTGCATTATTAAAATCTAGTTAACATGCACTGTGAACTAACATGAACAGCTGTATTTATATTAACTAACGTTAACAAAGATGAACAAATACAGTAACAAATGTACTGCTCATAGTTAGTTCATGTTAGTTAATACATTAACTAATGTTAACTAATGACCATTATTCTAAAGTGTTACCTTTTTTTTTACCTTAAAATTACATTGACTTAATTTGATTTAAAAAGCACCTGCTGTAGCATCTTAGTTTTTTTCGTTGCACTAAACATTATTTGATTTAACATTTTGGAACAATTATATACTTTGGTTTTATTGAATTTCACTGGTAAAGACTTTTTTTCTTTACACTGAATTTAAAAACAAATGCTGATTTAATTAACATCTTTGTTTGGATTGCAGAATATGCAGTTGTTGCCTTTCATTTCACCTTTCAGCCTTTTAATTTCCAATCAAATTTCCTGTTAATTTCCGATTGCGGACTTGTTTTCATTAGCCAAAAGCCAATTTAGCCTGTTAAATACCAAATAAACATCTTGTTCATGTATACTTTCATTATTTTATTGTGTAAAAAAAAATCGGAAATCGGTATCGGAATCGGCCAGTTTTCTTGAAAAAAATCGGTATCGAATCGGCCATGTAAAATCATGATCGGTGCATCACTAATATAGGTCTGTTAATTAATGTAGATTTTTATTAGGGCTTATTTTATTGACACAGATTTCACAAATTGATTTTATTTAGACAAGCTTTTTATTTGATTCAATTCCAATACAATACAATTCAAATCCAATATCAATTTAAAGGGATAGTTCCATAGGCGTCGATTTCGGGGGGGGCGGGGGGGACGCGTACCCACCAGATTTCGTCATGAGTCCTTTTGTACCCACCACTTTTTTTTTTTTTTTTTTAAACCTCGAGTTCAATTTTGCGGTGAAGCATTACATCTTTTCTCATAATAACGAGATCTTATGCCGTTTTAACGACATCTTTTGTTGTAAAAACGTTTGAAAAGCAGAAGCAAGCTCCGTAAAATAGGCTCTTCCGCTGCCTGTATCAGTGGCAGTGCCCATAACACGAAATTGTTGTAATGGATTGATGTAGCCTATACAGTTCTTAACAGCCATGGGTAGCAGGTGCCATGGACCGCTCATGATTTAGCGTAATGACGGACCCCGGTGCAGCCACAAATATCATAATTATCTATAGGCTAGGCCTACTGTAATTGAGACATTCAAGAAATGTATTAAAAAGAAAGACGCTTTCAGCCTTACTCAAAGTAGAGCCCTACATTTCTGCCCGAGCCCGACGGGCCCCGACTTTTTTACGCCCTAGGGCTGGGCTTCGGGCCAATTTTCCAGTCATAGCCTACCTCAGACGCGGGCCGGGCTTCGGGCTTTTTTAGGCTATAGGACGGCGCTATGCAACACGCATCGCCGCAAATGAGTAAAGCAAGCCAACACGCAAACTGCCACAAGTGAAACTGAAAATAAGCTAAGTTTTAGATGCTCAAAAGCACAATCATCTTCATTAAAATTAATGAGACTAAATGCTCTTACCAGTGTTTAGGTCGCTCGTTCTCATAATGCGGTCTTTGATGTTGAAATGAGCTGATGAATAAAATGCTCATATCGGTTGATTTCGTTGACATGAACTCCGTTATAGCACGGGAATTGAAGATCGTATATATATTCATTTCGCGGAGAGGTGTAGCCTAAGGTAAGACATGTTTTTTATTTTTAATTATTTGTTTAGATTGTGTAGCCCGTTTTGTTTGCGCGCGCCGTTGCGATCTGCCTGCCTCATCTTGTCAAAAATGCCTTTTTACTGTGATGGTGGTGATAATAGGCTAAACGTTTAAACGATGCTTTAAGTGTTTTTTATGGATTTAATAAGCAAGACAAGTCAAGTGTTGATTTCAGAGGCTAAAGTGTTGGGTTAACTCACTGTCGGCCGCTGGCCGCTTGGTCGTCACTTTAAAAAGCAAAAACTTTAGTTTAACAAACATTAAATGCTTTAAACATTTTTCTAAATTAACTTAATAAAGAAACAAAACGAAATATATCTACTTTGACATTAAAAACAAAACTGAACTATTTTAATGGCTGTAACTAATGTGTAATAGGGAGGATAAAAAAAACACGGGCTCCAGTGGGACTCTGATAATGAAGTGGTAAAAAAAATTGCAAAAATGAAAAATATTAAAGAATTCGCGGGGCGCTTTCGTCGGCATGAGTAAGATAGGCTATAAGACCCGCAAAATGTCTCTCATCTGACATTTTTATTTATTTAGGCTACATTAGTAAGCTGCTTTCAAAACATGACCTGCGCGAAAGAGAAAAAAAAATGTACCCAGCACTTCTGAAAATGCACTTCTGAATGCGTCTCTGTCCCCAGCACATTTCAAACCAAACTGACGGCCATGGATAGTTCACCCAAAAATTATCCCATAATTTACTCTCCCTCAAGTCATCCTAGGTGTATATGACATTTTTCTTTCAGACGATTACAATCAGAGTTTTATATAAAAAAAAATGTCCTGGCTCTTCCAAGCTTTATAAAGGAAGTAAATGGCAGCCCAAAATTTGAAGCCCCAAAAAGTGCATCCATCCATTGTAAAAGTAATCCACACGGCTCTGCGGTGGTTAATAAAGGGCTAATAAAACTTGAACGACACATTGTGAGACACTGTTTATGATTTGTGGGGAATATAAAAAAAGGAGTGGGTGGATTTTAACCATTATAGGGTGGTTGTGTACACACACTGCCGTCACACATTTATGTTCAAACACTATAAAAGTGAATTTTGCATAATACCGTATAATATTGAAGGTTAAAATTAACAACAATCCAAATTAAATTGGTATTTATTTTAAGAAATATTCAGCACTCAAATATAAACGTAAAGTTTAATTTAAATCGTTGCATTTAATGATGTAATTATGTTTCTATATTTCGTGCGATAGCCTAACTAGTAGTAAAGCGGAAGAGATGATCGGGTCACGTCTGCTTCTTGCTGCTGCTTGATCTGATGCGGCTACAGTGATCTGTCACGCCACATTAAACGGCAAATTTGTTTCAAATTTCGTGATAAAATTGACAATTTGAAAACTAGGACTTTTTTCCTATCAAAAGTAACAAAGCACCAAGCTTATTGCGATTTATTGGATGTCAGGCGTACTACAAAGAATGTTTTGTTTACGCAACAACAGAAAACAACATAGATTAAAAAAATCGATCTTGGGATTTAATAATCAATATCAGTTCATAAAAAAAAAGATGTGTATTGTCTGTATTGTCAACCCAGCACTATATTTTATGGCTTATGTACCATAAAAAATATGGGGTCAGTGAAAATGTTGGCATGGCAAGGAAAATCCTTATTTTAGAGCCCTGAAAAACATGGATCATGAGCACAATGCTAGGCAGTGCATGGAAGAGCACAACTTTGAGTTTTTCCCGTCATTAGTCTGTTCCTTTCTCTCCGGCCAGAATGAGGCATAGAGCCACATGCCACCTGTGTTGTTGTGTAAAAACAGCTCTCAGTGATTTATCCCTGTTTTTCATTGTCAAGCCCCTGTATCAATTGCAACCAAACCCACCAGTGTCACTAGAGGATTTAGATGGCATTAGGCCTGTCAAAGGGAGTTAGGTAATGAATTTCAGCACCAATGCTGGTGTTTCATTGCCTGGAATGGTTGTAGCTGAACAATCCACATCAACAAATCAACTCTCCTAGAAAAACATCAGCAATCACGATCACATAAAGTACCCAGTAAATTTCTAAACTCTCCAATGTTCTGGAACAAAGGCTAGGAAAGCCTAGCAATAGCAAGCTAGCTTTGAAAACATAAGATCCAACCCTCCCTTTCAGAGCGTCTCCAATGCCACACCTCCGCCAGAACACATGAATGTGCACAGCCAGAGAAGTCTGCAAAGCGCCACAAGTGACTGCGTTAAATTACCTCATGTCTCAAAGCACATAACATTACAATAATAATGAACCTAAACAACTTGCAGAGCTCTGACTTGTACCACCTGATTGCTGCAGATTCAGGTCCTGTTTACACTAGTGCGTTTTTAAGAAACGATCTCTGTCTACACTGCACGACCAAAAACGCATGTCACATGACCGCTCATGCACGTACAAGTGTAAACAGTTGGCTATTGTGCATGTAGGCAGCTGCAGTATTATACAATACAGCGTTTAACTGAACAATGGCTGCTAAAAGGACCACAAAGACAGCAAGTTTTTTGTAGTGTTAACAAGCGTAACCGTACCAAAACTTATGCGCTGATTCATTTCGGCTTAGAATGTTATGCCATAAAAAACGTATAAATCCGAGTCTGAGAACGTGAACAGCTCCAGGTAGAACGTCGTGGGTAGTCATCTTGTAATTCACCCTTCGCCGTGAGTTTGATTGACAGGCGATCTGACCAATCACATCGCCAAATCTGCTGTTTTGTCCGACAAAGCAGTCAGGAGAGTTAGTAATGTCGGTGGACTTGAACTTGAAAAACGGTGTGTACTGACGTCTCTCCGCGGTTGAAACGACATTTCTTTTAGTGTTCATACATGTTAATTTGATGCTTATCAATGAAGGAGGAGAACTAGAAGGAAGAGATGATCGGTCGAGGTGCTACAGCGACCACGACACATTAAAGGGCCATAAAACAGTATTTGTTGTTTAAATTTCTTAAAAAAAAAAAAAGACAATTTTAAAGTTGAGACTTTGTTTCATATCAAAAGTAGCTTGCTCTGTCCTGTCTGTCGGCATGTTGTCAGTATCCTCTTTGTTCTGCGATGTATTTTCTCTACGTGAGAACGTGTGTGGTGTGAGAAAGCCAAGGCTTGTCGGACATAGCAACAGTAACTAAAGTGGGCGGGTCTTTGTGAACGGTCAATTACGGTTACGACATGGCGTCAACTGTAAAGGTGGCTGCTGTTTGTTTATAGCTGGGTGACTGTGTGTCTACAACTCTGCATAGCCTCATTGTACGCGCTGATGACGTGGGATGTTTGCGCGAGCAGGGTTTGCGAGAGGATGGAAATATGCATGTTGACAGGCAAGTAGGACATTGGACGAACAATTTTGATCCTGAGACTTGATCCTGACACAAAAGATATATACATTTAATATTTAGACCTTGGATTATTGATTGCTAGGAGGATGTGAAGAGAGTTTCAGCCAGTATAACAAAAAGTGTATATGTAAAACATTGCCTACCCTACCTTTTAAGGTCTCCACAGGTCTTTTAATGGTTTAACCTACGTGAGTTTTGAGCCTTACGTGAGCAGAGCAGGCCTCTGTAGATCAAATGACCCGTTGGAGATCGGTGCAAAAAAATGAGGCTAATCTGAACATGCATCCAGGATTCACACCTCCAGAACAACATGCCATTAGCTAGACGATAATCCAGTCAGCTTTGGCGTTAAATATTTCCTTAGTTATGCATACTTTGTAATGTTCTCTGCAAGTCGGAGGATGCCAGTCAAAATAAACATTCACATGTTTGAGCATGAAAGTATGCCTGAGACATTCAAACTTCTGTTTTGATTCAGACATCAAAGTTTTTGAGTTCCTGCATGTTGATAAGCACAAAAAAAGTCAAAACCTTCCAATTATGATTTGAGTGAGTGTTCATCTAATTTCTCAGTGCTTGTTGTTCAATTCCATTATTAGAGTACCCAAATCAATTTTACATGGATGAAACAAGGCTGTGATAGATTTACAGTCTTTATAATGCATGTGCTGTATCCTAGATCACGTCATTTAAAAAACTTTTTTGGAAAGATGTTTCATCAGATGAACAATCTGTATATTGTTAAACAACAGTACAATCCATTGAACAAACTGTACTTCTATCCGTCAGCTTCATTTTCATTGCTGTCCATAATTAAATATGCCCTACACTGACTAAGGTCATGTAAAAAACAAACAGCTGCTGATTTTTGCACCATAAGAATAAACTTGCGTTTTACATGTTTTGACCACTTACAATCATCAAGTGTCAACATTTCATTCATTTCTTTCCACTGAAACTTCTCACTTTATCATGTCAACACAAAAAAATTATGTCATGGGCAACTCTATACAGAACTCATAAAAGACATCACATACATTTATATTGCCTGGAGCCCTGCAAATCTCGTTTGAGTGGTTTATATCTGTATTTAGCACTGACCACATGTGATCAGATGCCCGAGACAGATGTTAAAGGGTTAGTTCATCCCAAAATGACTAACACCCAAAAAATTATCCCATCATCATCCCAGAGGTTACATTTCCACTGGAACTAAACTCGCGTATGGCCGTTACTGGAAGCCAGTGATTATAGTTCATAAAGTTAGAAATATGTACATTTCTCTTTTAAAAAAATGCCTGGCTTCTTAACACCCTGGGAGCCAAATGGATTACTTTTATGATGGATGGATAGATTTTGGGCTTCAAAATCCATAAACCCATTATAAAGCTTGGGAGAGCCAGGATATTTTATAATTTAACTCTGATTGGGTTTGGCTGAAAGAGGAAAGTCATACACACCTCGGATGGCTTGAGGGTGAGTAAATTGTGGGATCATTTTTGGGTGAACTAACCCTTTAATACCAGGTGTAAACAGTTGAAAGGCACCTACACCTCTAAGTTCAGAGGCATTAGTTCACAGCAGGTGTGGAGGTGCTGATAATTAGCCTCTTCCTGAGAAAGTGGATTCTGCAAGCTATTCATAGCAGCCTCTCTCTCTCTCTGGTTTTCCATGTGCCTCGGCCAAGCTCAGAGAATGAATTCAGCTCAGTGTAATGAGATTGAGTCTGACCAGGACAAGGGCATTGCTGTCAGAACGACTCTATTCTCAGCAATCTCGCCACGATCTCTCACATACTTTCCAGTGTTTGAAATCAAATCATGTACAGTGTCTAATGAACACTTCCAGACTGAAATGTAAGTCACTTTAATGACTGAAGTACTTCTATTTCTTATGAGATTCCTGCTATCAGAAGCTTGCATGGATGAACCACCACAGAAAAAGTAAAAAGCAAGCTAATTTAATTGCCTACAATTTTATTAGTGCCCGGCCGATATGGGTTTTTGGGGGCCGATACCAATATTAGGGAGTAAAAAAAGTCAGATATCGCTATATTGGCTGATATTCTTTATGTGTATATTACAGTACAGTACCAGTCAAAAGTTTGGACACACTTTCCCATTGTTGTGTCCAAACTTTTGACTGGTACTGTGTATATATATATATAATACAATATATACATAATATACATACATTGTTCATAAATACAACCAAACAAACATACAAATGAAAAAAATATATTTTCAGGTTTTTCATGTATGTCTAAACTAGATTTCAGGTAGGCTACAGAAGTAATCAAATATCACTTCATAGTGTTCACTGTATAAACCTATATTAAAGTTATTCAGTCAAGAACAGTGACTGATTTCTTTTTTCTTCTGTCTTTTGTTATGTTGTCTTCCCTGCCATTGACGAGATTTTCCGGCTCGCCGTGTCTTCACTGTTCAATAACGCGATCATCAACATTAAACAGCATATAAATCAAAACGGCTATATTAATGAATGAAATATCGACCCAGGACGAGCTGTAGGACTGTGCAAGCATTTGGGGTGTTGATGGACTCGATCTACTCCATCTGTGTTTTCACCGTTCTGAATCCCATCTGGAGTAGTCTTTGACAAAAATGTTCTCAGCTTTTTGGTTGTTGCTTTCTTTCATGAAACTTAAGCACATTCACATTCAACATTCTAATGTTGATAAAAGCTCTATGCAAAAAGCTCCGGCGCACTCGCATCATTATTCCTTGTGTCTGATTTACATGTTTCGCGGTTGAGCAGCACGCGTCGCGCATGAGCCTGATTAATCGATGATCGATAGGTTTTACCAAAGAAATGTATTTTCGACAATCAATCGATCATCGATTAATCATTAACATCCCTTGTGTCCATACTGTATGTATGTGCATTTGAGTAGGAGAGGGAGCAGTAGAAAGAGAGTATTTACTTCCTGTACATAATAAAACGTAATTTTGTGGCAAAAACATGGAAATAATTTGTTGTTTTTATCCTATTGTTTACTATATTTATTTGCTTGTTCAGTGTCGCTGTGGGTTTTGGTTCTTTTGCTGTTGTAGGCTGTAAAGACCTTTGAAATGGCTGAAATGATTTGGGGAAGTGATACAGAACTGTAATGTGGTCAAAACCTGCTTGGAACTACTTTAGCCACACATTTCCCTTAAATATAATTGCACACCTTATAATATTCGTTAACCAATCAGAATCCAGCATTCAACTGCCCTGTAGTATAAGTACTTAATTACCTTTAATGTGTTCCTTAGAGCACAGATGTTTATATTCCCTTCTAGAAATGCTATGGTTCACTCTTTGTGACATTGCCGTACACTCCCAAAAGAGTTATTTAAATACTCCTGAAGTAAATCTCAGATTTCTTTCTTTTCACCCGTAGCGGACGGGAAATGTACGCTCCACCTTTTTTAAAGACTGCCTCTACGAGGTGTTTGATGACCTGGAGTGTAAGATGGAGAACGCTGGGAAGCATCTCCTCCGCTCTGTGCTGCAGCTGATGGAGAGTGGTGCTCTGGTCCTCACCACCAACTTTGACAACCTGTTAGAGATCTTCGCTGCCCACCAAGGGACCAAGCTGGAGTCTTTGGATCTCACAGACGAGAAGAAGGTACCTGCTATGTTTCCTAATGAACTCAATATAAATTAGGTCATTTAGCATTACAGTTAAAACTACCTTATCATGCGCTTGCAATGTTTTATATTTGAATAGTGAAGGAGGTGCAACTTTTTGATTTGGATTCGGTCAATGCATAAATGTAGCATCAATGAAAGAAGATACTGTAATAATGTAAACGTCTAAAGACGTTTGCTTTCTGAAGCAATGATATTAAGTAAGGGCTTAGTTCAAAATCGTGTAAATAGTATAAATTAACCTGTCAAAATCATGATTATTATTACATAATACAACTGAGACGGTAATCATTATAATAATGATAAATTACTATTAAGTTGTTGTATAATTTATAATGGTAATTAGTTCATTTTCAACCGCACCGAGATATACCGGTATTAACAATAACCGTGTTATAAAAAAGCTAAATATCGTTTTTGACAAGCAGGACGGGCGAGAGCCGTCACCTGCGCGTCACAATCGTTATTGTGTTAATTGTGGCAATATACTGCTATTGCCGATATCCCTGTTATTTCAAATGAATAGTACATGTATTGTAATATGGCTTTTTATATTAAAAAAATGACAAGGAAATGCAGTTTTTACATATGTAAATCGTAATTCTAATTCTAGTTTTGTTAGGTCATTGGGATCTCAAAGTCCATCAGCAATGTAACATCATATAGGGCGCAATTATTTAGTCTATGATTGAATTGCATTGTTTATGTTGCATTGTGTGATTCCCCTTCGGAGTTATAACAGTCCCTGACAGATACAGAACTGCATAGAAGAAGAGACCATAAGGACTTTTACAAAAATACTTGTCTTCAGATCAGTTGCTTTAAACTTCAAAATAATGACACAAATTTGTGAAATGATGTTCTTCAGATGTTCAGGGCACTGGGTTCATCTCTGTTTGCTTTGGCCATAAATTTCCTTCTGCACAAAGCAGTGAAAGCTTCAGCTATTAGTCATAAAATTAGTCTTATGGTCCCCGACCAAGCGTCATGTAGTGCATTAGTGCATGTAAGCTCTACAGCAGCTCACCTGAAGGGCCCTCTGAAACACAAGTGACTGCATGTTCAGTTCTCTGTGTCTTTATTAATCAGGCCGTGTGTGGTTTTCCATAGTGTGGCCTTTAGGCTGGGTGTTTATGCACCTTTTCCATCGAATGCCTCTTGATTAGAACCCACAGTCATTAAAAGCAGCTGGACCTAGTGGGAACCGGATTGGGCTCAGTGGAGTATGAAATGCGTCTGTGTGCATGTGTGTGCAGGTTCTGGAGTGGGCTCAGGAGAAGAGAAGACTAAGTGTACTCCATATTCACGGCGTTTACACCAACCCCAGCGGTATCGTACTGCATCCTGCTGGCTACCAGAATGTTCTGAGGAACACAGAAGTCATGGTGAGTAAAGGTTTTTTTCTCTCAGGAGAAAATGTAGTCACCACTGGAAGTTGATAATTCCCTGGGGTGAAGGACACAGTGAAGCAAAGCATTCTGGCCCGAAGAGACTCCCTTTTGTAGCAGTTTTTGTTGCTCTCTGTTCAGTCCTTGAACAAACTGTTAGGACCGCATTATCAACATGAAGCTGATAAAAGCTTCACAAAATAATGTTATGATGGTCCTTCACGTACTGCATTTTTTTGTCTGGATCAGTTGATTTGTAAAAGAAAAAAAAGCACAAAATAAACAATTCATACAGTCATTTGAATACACCTCTTCTATGATGTGCATGTATTAATTTAGACATTTGTTTTGAGGGAGCATAAAGTCAACATTTTTTTATTTAATTAAATATATGCACTGCGTGTTCCGGAGAGAAGCATGACTCTGTTCTTACACAATGATAGCGGCTCGGTTCACAGGAGGGATGTGACAGTGACGATATTTTCCCACCATCGATGTGTGACAACGCATCGCTTATTTGAAAGCGAAAGTAAAATGTGCACGTCCGCACAGGCATTCATAACGGGTGCGTGTTTAATTAATTCCTAAAGAAGTTGAGCTTCCTTGAGAAAGAACTGAAAACACTCGCTCTTCTCACTCAGCGCCAGTGGACGTGCACCGTTATGAATGCCTGTGAGTTTGAAAAACTTTTGTCCACCAAATCAGTAATGTGTTGAGACTAACTTGCATAATAAAATAATAAAACAGGAAATTCTATCATAGAGACCCCTGCAGACTGTCATGACTGCATCAAGGTTAATAAGTCTATAAAAATATCAGATTATTTGACCTTTTATGACAAGTTAAGGTCAGTTCAGATTGTAAAATGTCATGTGGTGTGACTCCCAAAAACTGAATGGTAGTTATCAAAATTCATGATGTATGTAAAAAATATGTATTACCTTGAAAGCTATACACTATATTGCCACAAGTTTTTGGACGTCTGCCTTTACATTCAAATGAACTTTAATGACATCCCATTCTTAATCCATAGGGTTTAATGTGGAGTTGGCCCAGGCTTTGCAGCTATAACAGCTTCAACTCTCCTAGAAGGCTTTCCACAAGGTTTAGGGGTGTGTTTATGGGAATTTTTGACCATTCGTCTAGAAGCGCATTTGTGAGGTCAGACACTGATGTTTGACGAGAAGGCCTGTCTCACAGTCTCCGCTCTAATTCATCCCAAAGGTGTTCTATCAGGTTGAGGTCAGGACTCTGTGCAGGCCAGTCAAGTTCCTCCAAACCAAACTCGCTCATCCATGTCTTTATGGACCGACGCTTTGTGCACTGGTGCGCAGTCATGATGGAACTGTTCACACAAAGTTGGGAGCATGAAATTGTCCAAAATGTCTTCCTTTCACTGGAACTAAGGGGCCAAGCCCAACCCCTGAAAAACAACCCCACACCATAATCCCCCCTCCACCAAACTTTACACTTGGCACAATGCAGTCAGGCAAGTGCAGTTCTCCTGGACTCAGACTCATCCATCGGATTGCCAGACAGAGAATCGTGATCCGTTACTCCAGAGAACACGTCTCCACTGCTCTAGAGTCCAGTGGCGGCGTGCTTTACCCCACTGAATCCCACGCTTTGCATTGCACTTGGTGATGTAAGGCTTGGATGAGCTGCTCAGCCATGGAAACCCAATCCATGAAGCTCTCTACACACTGTTCTTGAGCTAATCTGAAGGCCACATGAAGTTTGGAGGTCTGTAGCTCTTGACTCTGCAGAAAGTTGGCAGCTTCTGCCCACTGTGCGCCTCAGCATGCGCTGACCCCTCTCTGGGATTTTACATGGCCTACCACTTCGTGGCTGAATTGCTGTTGTTCCCAACTGCTTCCACTTTGTTATAATACCACTAACAGTTGACCGTGGAATATTTAGTAGTGAGGATGAGGAACTTATTGCACAGGTGGCAACCTATCACAGCACCACGCTTGAATTCACTGAGCTCCTGAGAGCGACCCATTCTTACACAAATGTTTGTAGAAGTGACTGCATGTCTAGGTGCTTGATTTTATACACCTGTGGTCATGGAAGTGATTGGAACACCTGAATTCAGTGATTTGGAAGGGTGTCCCAATATAGTGGTTTTTAATGGTTTTTTGAAAATAAAATCAGGTGTTTACGCTTTTATTGAAAATGCTATAAGTTTTTCAAAACCATATGAAATCAACAGTAACTTGTTTTAAATTAGAAGTAACTTGTTTTATTTCTCAGTGATCCATAAAATGTATCTGCCATCACTCCAGTTATGTTGTTTTTGCAGCGGGAGATCCAGAAACTCTACGAAACCAAGTCTTTTGTGTTCCTGGGCTGCGGGAGGACAGTGGACGACACCACCTTCCAGGCACTGTTTCTCGAGGCGGTCAAGCACAAGTCCGACCTCGAGCATTTCATGCTGGTGCGGCGAGAGGACGTGGGCGAATTCAAAAAGCTTCGAGATAACATGCTGGACAAGGGCATTAAGGTCATCTCGTACGGCAACGAATACTCTGACCTGCCTGAGTACTTTGAGCGGCTGGCCAATGAGATTTGCAACCGGGAAGTGGACCGGGACGTAGTGACCAATGGTTGGGGTAAGCTCTGGCTTTACTATTTAGACACATCACATACAACAGTTGGCGTTTTTCACCCATTCATTTGCTTGATTTGTTCAGGATCTCCCATCTCACAAGGCGAAGAAAGTCTAAATGGTTTTACGACCCAGAAAAACCTCCTGCAAGGTTAGGACTGCTTTCGTGTTGTCGGCCGCTTGCATGCTAAAGGCAATTTGGGCATTTGACTGAAGCATGTCGACGGCTTTCTTTCTCCTTTTCCCTTTCTTTCCTTCAATGCATGCTTCTAGAACGCTAGACTCGTAGACCTGAACGCAGCACAAGGGCTTCTGTCGTTGTTTTAAACTCGCTGCACCTTTCCACTGTACTCTTCTGCTCCTGACCCCATGTGCGCTGTGGCTTCCCGTGATGAAATCTTCCTGTTTTAACGAGATCTTAATTGTAGCTCTTCCTGTCTCTCTGTCCAGACTACCACTCGTGACACAAGTGGCAGTCTGAGAACATTTCCACAGCTCGGCCGACCCCCTTCCACTCGGGTCTGGTATGACCAGATCTTCACGCACAACAGACTCGTTTCTCATACTTGAACCGAGCGCCATCAGTACCGGTTCGCCTCACACGGGAAAGGCGTCTGTAAAAACACCACCAAGCAAACTGTGAACTCCTGCAACTCGGAAAATGTTTATGAAACTCTTCATGTGAGTGAAGGAGAAATTTGTGGAATTTTTTTCAAATGTGGTAATTGAAGCGTGGACCAAGAATGATGTTCAGGGCCAGTCTGATCTTAAACATGAGCTGTCACATGTAGTAGTTTCTCGCGTCTCATTTTTCACATCAGCAAATGCACCAGCAGTATTTCAATAATGTGTGAACCAACAAAATACATGTCCTGGGTATGTTTCACCCCAAAATTAAAAGGGAAAAATAGAAAATGCATTTTGAATAAAGACCATTAACGTGGTACACACACACACATACGAAGTCTCATGCACAACAAGGCTTTTATTTTTTATAAAAAATATAGTCAAATATGATTACAATTTAAAAGAACTGTTTTTGTATTGTAATATATTTTATAATTTATTCCTGAATTTTCAGCATCATTACTCTTGAGTGTCACATGATTCCGCAAGGATGCATTAAAGAGCACCTATTATGGCATTTAAAATGTTCCAAATATTGTTTTAGAAGTCCCAAACAACAGTTTTGCATGCATGCAATGACAAAAAAGACTTTAGTTTTCTTATAATATGCATTTATTTTTACCTGTTTTGACAGCGATTCTCAAATGATTCCTTTAGTGATTCACTTTTCAAAACCCCGCCTTTACGTGACACTAATCTGCAGTGATTGGTCCGATGACCCAGTCAGTTGTGATTGGTATAGTCTGTGCAGATATTTTCGGAAACGGAACGCCCATCACCATAAATGGTTTTCGGTTTAACCTCTTTACTGGATTGGATTGACATTCGTCCTCAAGCTTTATTTGTTTAAATTAGCTCAAATGACTGTCAGATGTAAGTAATTACCATGACAATCTATACATCATTTAAAAGATCTAAGAGTCAAGCTTCCATTTTTTACCTCTGTTTTAGGGCGTTTTCACACCTGAAAGTCCGCACCAAGGTCCGAACCGAAGTTCATGTTTTGATACTTTTTATATATTCGGTTAGTTTTGGTTTGGTTTCACATTGCAATTATGTGAGCGGACTAAAGAACTTTACATGACGCACTTGCGTCCACTCGTCATCATCTATGTGGGCGGCATCTGGACATTGATTGGTTTGTAAACGGACGTGCGTCTGACGTCAGCGTCTTTGACAAGTTGAATGAACGGACGCATATCGTTGCCACTATTGAACAGTGCGCATTGCTTGACTATTTTTTTATTCGTTACGTTTAAAAAATGACATTTCAAGCTTTATATACACATATTTCTCATGTTTGTGAGGCAAGTAGCCTGCTGAGTTTCGGTTTATTTGAGACCCGCTCCAGTTCATGTGCAAAGCATGTGATCGCTCCCGTGATTATTGCTATAGACTATTTGCTTCTTATTTATTAAATCCAGGCAATTATCTGATTAAACGTTGATTAAAATTAAGATACAATTTATACAGAACGAAATTCCCATTAAAGAAATGCTTTCTAAGCAAAATCATACAAAATTTAGTTTCAAAATTATTTCTGACTTTCTGTCTACTGACATATTGCGCATCTTTTCACTTTTCATAATCAATGTAGCCTAGATTGAATTTTAAAATAACGTTATAATATTTAAACATAAACAGGAACTTCCTGTAAATGGTCTGAAAGTCCGAACCATACAGAAAATGCTTTCACACTAGAAACGAACCGAACCTTTGTTCAGTTTGATCCGGACCGAGACTACCTCTTTTCGTCGGACCAAATTTCGTCTGTTTGGTCCGGACCGTGGTACGGGGGAGGTTTCACACCTGCAATTTTGATTCGGACCAAACTGAAAAGTCCGAAAATCCGGATCAAACAAGGTAGGTGTGAAAACGCCCTTATTCTCAAAGTCTTATAGTGACAGTAATTTGTTAATATGTGTCAGGAGTTATGAATATGAAAACCGCGTCGGTACCGTTTGATTGTAATATGAGCCTCAGCTGATCTCATTCATAAAAAAACTCCTCTATTCTCCTCACGAAGACTCGCGACAAATCAACATCCCTCAGGGCTTTTAGTTCAAAAATGTGCAGATGAGGAGAAATATTGATAGATTCTCATATATCTGTGTCAAATTTCTAAACAGGAGTATTTTTTTATTCAATACTTCCTCAAAATGCACAGATGTAGCCTAAACATGAGCGATTGAGTCTCTTATGTGTTGTTTTCAATTCATACTGGCAGCCAGAGGGCGCTCTGTGCACATGTAGTCCATATATGGTACAGACAGACGAAGAAGAACCATGTGCCATAATAGAAGTCAATAATAAAAGCTTCCTGAGATCGCGAAACATGCAAATAGAGACATTTGAAGACTAATAAACACACAATCGCGACGATGTATGGTTTTCTTCAAGCCACTTAGTCTTCAAATGCTCATCCTTGGGTAGAGGAAAAAAAGTTTGCTTTTGAGTCGCACTTCAGAACACAGCGTCTCGTCTCCATGATGTTTTCTAGTTTTCACTGGCGTCTTGGAGCGCAATAAGTGGGCTTATCGTATTCAAATAACTTGACAAGTTGACGTCATCTAGTCAGAGAAAAAGCTTCGGTCTTCTAACGATTCTTAAAAATGACTCCGAGTCGACTCTTACTTTTGAAAGAAAATAACTATATATACAGTGCACTGTCATATTTCAAACTTTGCAGGATGTTTTCGTTCACTTAGATCGATGTTACACACTACATGAAAGGTACATTTTAAAATTCCATGATAGGTGCTCTTTAAATTGATCAAAAGTGATAGTAAATACATTTATAATGCTACAAAACATTTATATTTGAAATAAATGCTGTTCTTTTAAACTTTCTACTCATAAAGGAATCCTGAAAATGTTATTGTTTTCCACAAAAATATTAAGCAGCACTGTTTTCAACTTTGATAATAAACCATTATTAATAATCACATACCAATAATTGAGTATATTATGACAAGTTCTGAAGGATCAAGTGACTCCGAAAACTGGAATAACAATGCTGAAAATTCAGCTTTGCGTGAATTAATAAATTACATTTGAATATATATTCAAATAGAAGTTATTTTAAATTGTAATATTTCACAATATTACTGTATTTTTCATCAATACAAATATAGCCTTGGTGAGCATCATATTTCCGAAACATTACAAAACTGTAGCGTGTACACACATACACACTTTTTATTCTATTAATTGGTTGAAATATAACTCGGGACATTTCTGTTACAACTAAATCTGGCCTGTAAGAAGAATGAACTGCAGTGAACACATTGTAAAGGGGGACTGAGGTGGGAATCAAAATGCTTGTGGTTTCTCAGGCTTCGAAGCATCTCCGCTTCCACGAATCTACTTGAACTGATATAATGCCATCATTCCTCCTCTCGAGCCACACAACTTTCAATACATTGTATTGCACTTGGACCGTTCCCATTTATAGTCTTAAATGCTTGGCCAGTAATGCTTTAAAAGAGATACGTAAACAGTTGTTTATAAACCTTTTGTATTTGAACTCCAGTGGTCCACTGTTTTATCATCTCTGTCCACAAATGTCTTTTAGGTATTTATATGCTATTTTAAAATAAAACATCTGTTTGGTACCAAACGTGTTGTTGTCATTACTACATGCAAATAGAAGCTTTGAGGAATTACATCCATCTATCTTATTTTGAACATAAGAGTGTATGAGGCCATTAGTAACTTGCTTCCTGTGCTTCCTGTGTCCTGTGCTTCCGAGCAGAAATTAGATGTAAAGCTCTCTGCTTGCAGTATGTCAGTGACGCTCACCAGGAAAATGAGTGAAACTCACACACACACATTTTTATAAAATCATACGTCATTAATAGCGGTTCACTTCCACGATTTAGTACGATTGCGTTCACATCAGCAGCAACACCCTTTTTAAGCGGACCCGCGGGTGCGCACGATTCTAAGGGCCCACACACTTTTGGGGCCCCCAGAGATTGGTTTATTAGTAGTAACAGTACTAGTTGTAATGTATTATAAATGTATAATCTACCAAAGAGTTACAAATATAAAAAAAGATGGCTTATTTCTGCATTTCCGGCAAAATCCAGCAAAATGCTCCACTCGTGAACTGTTTACGCTCAAATCCCACTCCGACATGAAGTTTCTCTGTACTATAATTGTTGCAGCCATTAAGGTATTTATTTTTACATTTATGTTGAAATATTATAATTTAAATTTTTTATGTCCATGTTGACAATCTGTGTCGATTATGAAAAGTGAACAGCATGAGATGGGACACATCATAAGATGCGCAATGCAAGGAGACATGGAGTGGGTCAGACATGATTGTGACGTCTTCATTAAGTTTTGTTTTGTAAAAATTGTATCTTAATTTTAATCAGTGTTTCATCAGCCAATTGGGGCATTCTGGGTTGAGCAAGCAGAGCTTAAAAATACACTGTGTGATATTTTCCCCCATCTAGCTATCCACCCATCCCCCATCTAAGGTATATGACCATCCAGTGAATATTAGTTTCTGTTCCTCTCAATTCTGATTTCGTTTTAACTCCTACGGTGGCCGATTTTGTCCAAGATTAACATGGCTTCCAGTTCGACCTCGTCCACATTCGACACGGTGCCATCGAGTGTTAAAACGCGAAAGGCGAAGCTTGAATTTACGGGTATGTCCCTCTTTGGCTAATGTACTTTCAAGATGGAGGGGCAACATGGCAACATTCGAACCCCTCACCCGTATGTATTTTCAATGGCATATTATAAACTTACGAGAATACTTTATTACTTGAAAGAAGTAAATATACATTAATGAGCACATATATTTTTGAAAGAACTAAGTGTTTTTAGCTAAGAATAAACTAAAAAAAGTTACACCGTGTAGCTTTAAACGGTCAGTATTATTAAATTGCAGACAGATTTTGGATAGCTAGGTTGGTGTGGTAGAGGGCCCAAAATCATATTCTTTCATAGGGCCCAAAATTGCTAGCAGCTCCTCTGGTACAAACAGACATTTTTATTTGAAAAATGTATAACTGCTCTGTCACAAACATCCAGTCAGATTGTCTCAATGACCACCCTGATGGATTTGCCGAATATAACGGTAATTGATAACTTGTGAGTTTGTGAATCTTTTTGACTGATATATAAGAACCGGTAGCCTGACCCACATCAAGATGTTGGGTCTGGAAACTCACCATTGACAGGCCTCAATCCGAGGGGCGGGGCAAACGGTTGTCTTTCAAATTCCCTCTGCATGCAATTGGATAGCGCCATGACCGCCACAACCAACCAGAGGAAAGAAGAAGGTGAAGCCGAGCTAACGTTAGTTGATATACTTTGCCGTTTCCGGTCGGCAAAACTTTGAACATATCTTTTCTCAAAAAAAAAAAAAGCTTAACTCCAAGTCTTCCAGAGTCGCGGCCAAAGCCGATTCAAAAGACCGCTGTTTGTCAGCTTTGTTTACGAGTAGCACGCAGAACCTCCGCAACTCTGCCGTGACGTGCCGTCATTATGTTGAGCCCGCCCACCGACTCTACACACACTGTGATTGGCCTGACCAGAGTTTGGTTTTTCCAGCTCTCAGGTCTACCGAGAGTTGCTAGGCTACACTCGCGGCAAAATACATTTTCTGCCGGTAGGGCGCGTCTAGATTTCTAGGCTAAAGAACCGGTCTATAATAGTTAAGATTTAGGGAATCGGACTCCATCGGTCATGTTAATTTTTACAAGGCAACAGGCATTTCTATTTGTATTATTTCTTTAGAAATGAAACGCAGTGGTGAAAATACCAGTACTGTACAGGAAACAAACTACTAGTGTGCTACCAATCAAAACAGGTCATTACCGGCTATTATAGCAGCTTTATTTAAGAAATATTACACATTCTCAAAGTACAACATTTTCTCGATGGAGCTCTCCAGTCTTGCATTTGTGCTACCGCAAATTAATATGAGAATTAAGACCTGACTTTGTTCTAAAATAAAGCATGAAGGGATCTGAAAGAAAAGAAAAATGACAGTACGGTTACTAATGAATTAAAACAAACCATGTAAATTTGCAGGGATTCAGATAGTTTGGTATACGCAGCATTTTCGAACTCTTTGCTGAGGTGCCTTCACTCAGACCTCGGCCTTCAACCCTCAAGCACCAAATCTTTCCATACCTTTTAATAACTTTCATATCCAGTGACATGAAAAGCCTGAGTAAAAAAGGAAGCATGAGGAAAGGCAGCATTTGTACGGAATTGTTTTGGGAGAACTGAATGTAATGAGCTGAGGCACTATGGTAGTGAATTCATGAGACCGTTTGGGTTGCGGGCCATCTTCTGAATGTACCTACGTTAATCAAATAAAAAGTAGACAAAATACATTTAGAATATATTATATTTCTTTTATAACATTTGAATGACACCTCAAATCCATCTTCTTTTTGTTTGTTTGTGGGGAAGTACGTATGAGAACACTTGATCGTAGCGAAGAGAGGCAGAAAAGTGCAAAAATACTTTCCTCATCTCATCTTGAATAAAAAGATCTAAATGAAAGCGTTTGTAGCTGCTGCTCTCTGATTGGCTGTGTAGCATATCAATCAAAAATGGTTGCTGAGGTGAGATCAAGTCAAATGTTATTCCTTCCACTCATTAAACTGAATCAAACACTTTTTCTTCCTAGAACAAAACACAAGAGGGATCCTAAATATGAACTGAATTTCAGTTAGACCTGTAGTAAACCAAAAAACACCTATCATTTGAACACACAGGCATGTCTGCATTCACGGGACGCTGAGAGGGGTCACGGGGTCTCATATCTAGCTGTAGTGAAACCGTGAAAGTGGCTCAGGCCTTCATGAGCGTGCTGACCACAGCCCTGGCGTTGAGGCTGCGAAGATCGCTGTATGTCTGCCCGGTGCCCACAAACACGATGGGCTGTCCCGTGATGTAGGTCATGGAGATGGCAGCGCCCACCTACAGGAGACATGGGTACGTTTCTCTTAACCAAGGTTCATTTCACAAGAGGGCCATGAACAATGGGTTCAGACAGTCATACCTTGTCATCGATGGTGTCAAACTTGGTGAGCACGATGCCATCGATAAGCCTGGGTTTGTCGGTCTTGGAATGATCAGCCAGGGCTTGATTAAATTTAACCTAAAGAAATGCAGCAAACATCCATGCATTACACACTGAATATTAATATTAACAGACCTGAAATATTCGTTATGAAGGGCAGGACTGGTTTCTTGCATCGATTTCCAAAATTCAAATCGATACAATAGAAACAGAATGGTAAACGGCATGTATGAGGATGACCGGAAACTGGGTGGGGCTTAGAAGCCCAGACGCTGTTTTTAATTGGTTGAATTATCCTGCTTTAACTTTTCCTTGTGTATGTTCAATTTAATTCGTTATTAAATACCTTTCTCGAGGCGGTAAAGATGGACCAATCACATTATTGTAAATATATATAATTTAGATTTTTAAAAAATGTTTTTGATGTTTGATCACTAAGGCTGCCTTTATTTGATCAAAAATACAGCAATATTGTGAAATATTCTTTACACTTTAACCAGTGTTTCCCCTACCATTGTTTTGGGGGGCGCCCCGCCCTCCAAACGACCCCCGCCCCCTGAATGAATGACAAAAAATATTTGTCATTACGGTCGACAATAAGAATTGCCCGATGGTTCAGTGCCAGCGTGAAAGACACTCGGGCCAAAGCTGCATCTTCACGGAAACTGATCATTTGCGCTTTTTTAAGCCTTGCCAATTTAAATATTCAAGCGCTCATAGACGAGAAAGTGTGTCTCTCAGTTTGCTCGTCGCGAAGGGCAGCAACACACCCCCCACACACACACACGCCCACGCGTCTCAGTGCGCGAATATTCACACAAAATTATATCAAAATGACTGTCTTGTTGAGTATCATCGTAAACATAGTCGGTTAGGTCTTTTAAAATGAACGTAAACATGAAATTTGCCAGTCACCGCCAGCATTTATGGTCATTTTCACAAGTTTTAATGGTCCACAGAATATCTAAACATGCAATATATCAAAGAAAGAACAGACCCACTGTTTTATTCCAGCTTCATATATTATTTTTTTAATCAACACTTGAATGTTGCAAGTTTCATGAAAAAGCAACATTTTGAGCATAAAGCTGAAAAAAATAAGTTTTTGTAAAAGACTAACGTTACGTCTGAACGATGAACAAAACACAGATGTTGTAGATGGAGTCCATCAACAGCCCAAAGCTTGACAAGTCCTATAATTCGTCCTGGGTTGACATTTCATTCAATAACATTAGGCAGTTTTGATTTATATGCTGTTTAATGGTGATGATCGCGTTATATTACATATGCATCTGCTTACACATGATATCGCACGTTGCTTCTTCGGCATTGTTTTGATCAGGAGATTCTGTTCTCGTGCAGGAAATGCGCTACAGCGCCCCCTAAAGTATAACAGTGAAAACATGGAAAGCCGGAAAATATCGTCATTGGCTATATAAATATTGAGATAACAAAAGACAAAAAAAAAATCACTCACTGCTCTTGACTGAATAACTTTTAATAAGGGTTAATCTGTATTTATATGCAGTGGCATATCATTTTATGCAGATTATGCAGTTATATTTTACATTTGATTACTATTTTTGTACCTGACAATCTAGTTTAGACCTACATGAAAATAACTGTTTATTTAATTTGTATATGTTTGTTCTGCTTTATTTATTTGTGCTTTTGCTCATAATTTGATTATTTGTTCTTATTTTATTACTGACGGTCTTTAACAATATAAAAAAAATATATGAGTTAGGATTTTAGTTTTTAGAGTCATAACCTTATTTATTAAGCTTATATGGCTCAAAAACAATACTAGGCCCATTTTATTTTATTTGTCTTTTTTTTGTGGTGGGGTCAGTGAAAATTCTGACAGGGCAAGTAAAAATTTGAACCCCTGAAAAATATCCTTAGCATTGAGCCCTGAAATATAGTATATATATTGTTTATATTTATTTACCAAATTAATTAATTTATTGTCTATGGCAACACCACGTATCCGTAACACTCCCGCTCCGCGACACTGGTAGTTTCGGGAGGTCCCCCCCCCCAAAGCTGTAAACCTAGGGGAAACACTGTTAACAATAATAGAATTTAAAAAAAAATGTTTTTAACCCTCTCCTTGAACTGTCACCTTATCGTGGTGGAGAGGTTTGAGTACCCGAATGATCCTGGGAGCTATGTTGTCTGGGGCTATATGCCCCTGGTAGGGTCACCCAAGGCAAACAGGTCCTTGGTGATGGGCCAGACTAAGAACAGTTCACAAACCCTTATGCTCACAATCACATCAAGGACCGTGACGTCGCCCGGCATGGCGCAGCCGGGGCCCCACCCTGGAGCCAGGCCCGGGGTTGGGGCTCGTATGAGAGCGCCTGGTGGCCGGGCCTTCCCCCATGGGGTCCGGCCGGGCTCAGCCCGAAGGAGTGACATGGGGCCGCCCTCCTGTGGGCTCACCACCTGCAGGAGGGAGCGTAAGGGGCCGGTGCATAGCGAATCGGGCGGCAGTCGAGGGCGAGGCCCCCGACGATCCGATCTCTGGACACGGAATCTGGCTTTAGGGACGTGGAATGTCACCTCATTGGCGGGGCAGGAGCCTGAGCTTGTGCGGGAGGTACCGACTAGAGATAGTCGGGCTCACCTCCACGCACAGCTTGGGCTCTGGAACCACACTTCTCGAGAGAGGCTGGACTCTCTACCACTCTGGAGTTGCCCATGGTGAGAGGCGGAGGGCTGGAGTGGGTTTGCTTATAGCCCCCCAGCTCAGCTGCCATGTGTTGGAGTTCACCCCGGTGAATGAGAGGGTCGCTTCCCTGCGCCTTCGAGTCGGGGATAGGTCTCTCACTGTCGTGTGTGCCTATGGCCCAAATGGCAGTGCGGAGTACCCGGCCCTCTTGGAGTCTCTGGGAGGGGTGCTGGAAAGTGCTCCGACTGGAGACTCCGTCGTTCTACTGGGGGACTTCAACGCCCACGTGGGCAGTGACAGTGACACCTGGAGGGGCGTGATTGGGAGGAACGCCCCCCCTGATCTGAACACGAGCGGTGTTCTGTTATTGGACTTCTGTGCTAGCCACAGCTTGTCCATGACGAACACCATGTTCAAGCATAAGGGTGTCCATCAGTGCACGTGGCACCAGGACACCCTAGGCCGGAGGTCGATGATCGACTTTGTGGTCGTGTCATCAGACCTTCGGCCATATGTCTTGGACACTCGGGTGAAGAGAGGGGCGGAGCTGTCAACTGATCACCACCTGGTGGTGAGTTGGATCCGATGGCGGGGGAGGAAGCTGGACAGACCCGGCAGACCCAAACGTACTGTGAGGGTCTGTTGGGAACATTTGGCCGAGTCTCCTGTCAGAGAGATCTTCAACTCCCACCTCCGGCGAAGCTTCGACCAGATCCCGAGGGAGTCTGGAGATATTGAGTCCGGGTGGACCATGTTCTCCACCTCCATTGTCGCTGCGGCCGCTCGGAGATGTGGCCGTAAGGTCTCCGGTGCCTGTCGAGGCGGCAATCCCCGAACCCGGTGGTGGACACCGGAAGTAAGGGATGCCGTCAAGCTGAAGAAGGAGTCCTATCGGGCCTGGATGGCTTGTGGGACTCCTGAGGCAGCTGACCGGTACCGGCAGGCCAAGCGGACTGCAGCCCGGGTGGTTGTGGAGGCAAAAAATCGGGCCTGGGAGGAGTTTGGTGAGGCCATGGAGAAAGACTATCAGTCGGCCTCGAAGAGATTCTGGCAAACCGTTCGACGCCTCAGGAGGGGGAAGCAGTGCCCTACCAACACTGTTTACAGTGGAGATGGGCACCTGTTGACCTCAACTGGGGATATCGTCGGGCGGTGGAAGGAATACTTCGAGGATCTCCTCAATCCCACCGACATGTCTTCCGTTGAGGAAGCAGTGGCTGGGGACTCAGAGGTGGACTCGTCCATCACCCGGGCTGAAGTCATCGAGGTGGTTAAAAAGCTCCTCGGTGGCAAGGCACCGGGGTTGGATGAGATCCGCCCTGAGTACCTCAAGTCTCTGGATGTTGTGGGGCTGTCTTGGCTGACACGCCTCTGCAACATTGCATGGCGGCCGGGGACAGTACCTCTGGACTGGCAGACCGGGGTGGTGGTCCCTCTTTTCAAGAAGGGGGACCGGAGAGTGTGTTCCAACTACAGGGGGATCACACTTCTCAGCCTCCCCGGGAAAGTCTATGCCAGGGTACTGGAGAGGAGAATTCGGGCTGATAGTGGAACCTCGGATTCAGGAGGAACAGTGTGGTTTTCGTCCCGGTCGTGGAACACTGGACCAGCTCTATACCCTTTCCAGGGTGCTGGGGGGTTCATGGGAGTTTGCCCAACCAGTCCACATGTGTTTTGTGGATTTGGAGAAGGCATTCGACTGTGTTCCTCGTGGCATCCTGTGGAGGGTGCTCTGGGAGTATGGGGTCGGCGGCCCCCTGCTTAGGGCTGTTCGGTCCCTGTACGACCAGAGCAGGAGCTTGGTCTGCATTGCCGGCAGTAAGTCAGACTTGTTCCCGGTGCATGTTGGACTCCGGCAGGGCTGCCCTTTGTCACCGGTTCTGTTCATAATTTTTATGGACAGAATTTCTAGGCGCAGCCAAGGGCCGGAGAGTGTCCGGTTTGGGGACCACGCGATTTCGTCACTGCTTTTTGCGGATGACGTTGTCGTGTTGGCCTCCTCGAGCCAGGACCTTCAGCATGCACTGGGACGGTTTGCGGCCGAGTGTGAAGCGGCTGGGATGAGAATCAGCACCTCCAAGTCCGAGGCCATGGTTCTCAGTCGGAAAAGGGTGGCTTGCCCACTTCAGGTGGGTGGAGAGTTCCTGCCTCAAGTGGAGGAGTTCAGGTGTCTTGGGGTCTTGTTCACGAGTGAGGGAAGGATGGAACGGGAGATTGACAGACGGATCGTTGCAGCTTCTGTAAAAATTCGGTCGATGTACCGGTCTGTCGTGGTAAAGAAGGAGCTGAGCTGCAAGGCAAAGCTCTCGATTTACCGGTCAATCTACGTTCCTACTCTCACCTATGGTCATGAGCTGTGGGTCATGACCGAAAGGACAAGATCCCGGATACAGGCGGCCGAAATGAGCTTTCTCCGTAGGGTGGCTGGGCGCTCCCTTAGAGATAGGGTGAGGAGCTCAGTCACTCGGGAGGAACTCGGAGTAGAGCCGCTGCTCCTCCACATCGAGAGGAGCCAGCTGAGGTGGCTCGGGCATCTTTTTCGGATGCCTCCTGGACGCCTTCCCAGGGAGGTGTTCCAGGCACGTCCCACCGGGAGGAGGCCCCGGGGAAGACCTAGGACACGCTGGAGGGACTATGTCTCCCGGCTGGCCTGGGAACGCCTCGGGGTACCCCAGAAGAGCTGGAGGAAGTGGCTAGGGAGAGGGAAGTCTGGGCGTCTCTGCTTAGACTGTTGCCCCCGCGACCCGGCCCCGGATAAGCGGAAGATGATGGATGGGTGGAATTTGTTTAACATTTCTCATTTTTATTTAGTTGAACTAGATGTACTAAAATAAATCACTGAAATAAAAACAGACATTTAAACTAATAAAAAAACTAAAATTACTAAAACTTTCAAATTACAAAACAGGAAATATAAAAATAAAATCTACAATTGTATCTCAAAATAGCGTCACATGATAAAATGTGTCACATGATCCTTCAGAAATCATTCTAATATGCTGATTATCATCAATGTTGAAAAGAGTTGTGCCGTTTTTCTGAAAACAATTTTTTCAAGTTTCTTTGAGGAATAGGAAGTTCAAAAGAACAGTATTTATTTAAAATAGAAAACTTTAGTGACATAAGTCTTTACTGTCACTTTTGATCTATTTAATGCATCCTTGCTGAATAAAAAGTACTAATTTCTATAAAAAAAGAAAACCTTTACAATGTAATAAAAGTGGCAAAAAAAATCAGCGATAATTCACTGAAATACTTTGCTCCATCCAGTGAGCCATTAAAGGGTTAGTTCACCCAAAAATGAAAATTATCCCATGATTTACTCCCCCTCAAGTCATCCTAGGTGTATATGACATTCTTCTTTCAGACGAATACAATCAGAGTTATATTAAAAAATGTCCTGGCTCTTCCAAGCTTTATAATGGCAGTGACTTGTAGGTTTGTTTATGAAGTCCATAAAAGTGTATCTATCCATCATATAACTGCTCCACACGGCTCCGGGGGGTTAATAAAGGCCTTCTGAAGTGAAGTGGCGCGTTTGTGTAAGAAAAATATCCATATTTAAAACTTTATAGACTAAAATAACTAGCTTCCGGCGGTCAAATGGCGAAATGGCGGAGAATTTCGATATAAGAGAAGAGGGGCTTGAGTTTGTTGGCCAGCACTATCCGCGAGAGGCGTCAAAGCTTGCGATGCTCCTGTAATCGCGCCAGGGGTTACTCTTTCGCCGTAAGTCGACCTGATGACTGCCAGAAGCTCGTTATTTTAGTCTATAAGGTTTTAAATATGGATATTTTTCTTACACAAATGCGCCACTTCACTTCAGAAGGCCTTTATTTAAAGGAACACGCCGACTTTTTGGGACTTCACCGTATCCCCCAGAGTTAGAGAAGTCCATAAATACCATTCTCATCTCCGTGCGTGCCATAACTCTGTCTGACGCACCCACCGCTAGCCTAGCTTAGCACAAAGACTGGAGGTAAACGGCTCCAGCTAGCCTACTGCTCAATAAGTGACAAAATAATGGCAACATTTTCCTATTTACATGTTGTGATGTGTATAGTTACATCATGTATTAAGACCGACGGAAAATTAAAAGTTGTGATTTTCTAGACCGATATGGCTAGGAACTATACTCTCATTCCAGCGTAATAATCATGGAACTTTGCTTCCGTACCATGAGTGCAGCGGCGCAATATTACACAGCGCCTGAAAATAGGCTGACTTCCAACAACATAACCAACGTGACAACCTGCTTGCACAGAGAGCGTGCTGGGGGCTATTTTCAGGTGCTCCGTAATATCATGTAAATAGGAGAATGTTGGCGTTATTTTGTCACTTATTGAGCAGTAGGCTAGCTGGAGCCGTTTACCTTACATGTCTGCCTGCTGTGTCTGTTGCTCTGTAGAGCCTTGCTTACCTTTGAATCTTTATTTTGATATTTCCTCTTTCTTCTACTGCTAAATATAACTTACTCATCACCATACATTGTTTAAAAATAAAAATAAAAAAACCGCAACTTGATCCTACAGATTTAGTCAATTATAGACCAATCTCAAATCTACCCTTTCTGTCAAAAATACTTGAAAAGGCAGTGTCTTCACAATTATGTTCCTTTTTAGAAAGAAATGGTATCTGTGAGTAGCCTGGCGTGGCCATACTCAATTCTAGTCAGAATATGAGTCTGGTACCGCTCCATTGAGCTTTGATTATGGGGCGTGTTTCAACCGAGCCAGGAAAGACCTCAATTGGATAGACACACAACCAATCAGAGCAACGGAGCGACGCGTAACGTTAGTTGTCAAATGTCAACAGAACTCAACTGCACTGTGTTGCCAAATCCGTGTTTTTCTCCATGTCCGCGGGTTGAAGCGACCCCAATTATGTGACAATATAAACCCAAGAAAGCGAATTTTAGCAGGCAACCTTGCCAAAATAACATATTTTGCCAACCAAACGCCATTTTTTTCTGGAGAACCCCCCGGAAAGTTATTGTTTTGGGCTATAGTTTTGAGTAGCAATTGTGCGCGACATTGCAAAAACACTTGGCAACCCTGTCTCCACGCACGCTGGATTAAGTAACGTTACAAGAAAAAGATGAGTGTAAACGATCTTTGCCAGTAATAAAATAATTTAAGGATACACAGAGTACTTACCAACACGATCATCGTTTCTGAGAGAAATAGTGAAGGTGAATGCATATACAACAAGTTCTCCGTTTAGGATAAGAGCAAATTCAACCCAAGAGCCTTCAATGACGTGGATGATTACGTTACTTTTGATCATCTGTCCATCATCGTCTAAAGCCCGCCCTGACAATTTCATTGGTCCGAACAGTTTCTGTTCGGGCATAATTACTCCTCTATGGAGCGAGTCCAGACCGAATTGCCCGAGCAAAACATTTTGTGGGCGGGGCTAAATTCGGCTGGCATCCAGGCTAATCTGTGAGGATTTCCAGTCAGGATTTAGACCGTATCATAGCACTGAGACTGCTCTCATCAGAGTTACAAATGATTTACTCTTATCATCCGATCGTGGCTGTATCTCTCTATTAGTGTTACTCGATCTTAGTGCTGCATTTGATACTAGCGACCACAACATTCTTTTGAATAGACTCGAAAATTATGTAGGTATTAGTGGAATTGCATTATCATGGTTTAAATCATACCTATGCGACCGTTATCAGTTTGTAGTAGTAAATGAAGATATGTCACACCGATCGCAAGTTCAGTATGGAGTACCACAAGACTCAGTGCTAGGACAGCTACTCTTCACCCTGTACATGCTACCAATGGGAGATATCATTAGGAAGCATGGCGTTAGTTTTCATTATGCTGACGATACTCAGCTCTATATTTCTTCACGCCCTGAAGAAACTTACCAATTCACAAGATTAACGGAATGCATAGCTGATATAAAATATTGGATGACTGGTAATTTCCTGCAACTCAATTCAGAAAAAACAGAATTTTTAATTATTGGACAAAAAAGCTCCACAAGTAGTAACCTAGAATACTGTCTAACACTTGATGGCTGTCCTGTCAAGTCCTCGTCGTCAGTGAGGAACCTGGGTGTGCTCTTTGATACCAATCTTTCGTTTGAAAGCCACGTTTCTAGCATCTGTAAAACTGCTTTCTACCATCTTAAAAATATATCTAAATTACGGCACATGCTCTCAATGCAAAATGCTGAACAGTTAGTTCATGCGTTCATGACCTCAAGGCTAGATTATTGTAATGCTCTACTGGGTGGTTGCCCTGCTCGCTTAATAAATAAACTCCAGCTGGTCCAAAACGCAGCAGCTCGAGTTCTTACTAGAACCAGGAAGTATGACCATATTAGCCCAGTTCTGTCAACACTGCACTGGCTGCCTATTAAACATCGCATAAATTTTAAAATCTTACTTATTACTTACAAAGCACTAAATGGTTTAGCTCCCCAATACTTGAGCGAGCTCTTAACATATTATACTCCATCACGTCTACTGCGGTCTCAAAATTCTGGCCAGTTGATCATACCGAGAATATCCAAATCAACTGCAGGCGGTCGATCGTTTTCCTATTTAGCACCTAAACTCTGGAACAGTCTTCCTAACATTCTTCGGGAAGCAGACACACTCTGTCAGTTTAAATCTAGACTAAAAACACATCTCTTTACTGTGGCATACACATAAAACACTTTTTCAATGAAATGATTGTTAGGCTGCATTAACTAGGTCAGCCGGAACCGGGAACACTTCCCATAACACCAAATGTACTCGTTACATCATCAGAAGAATGGCATCTACGCTAATGATAGTCTCTCTGTTTTATCCCGAGGTTTACTGCAGTCAGCCGGATCCGGGCCGTATCCAGTTCAGATGGTGGACCTGCGCCCAAAGAAGACCAACACAGGACCCCGAAGTGTCTGCAGAGACCGTGATTAGACTCCCCCTGCAACTGCCTCATCGACACGGCATCTCAATAAACCCGTCTCCGGCGTGTTGACTCAGATTGTTCGAATATTACAATTAAATAATACTTAAATCGATATGTCATCCTCAATACACCCGTCTCCAGCGTGTTGCCTCCGATCATTCGAATATTGCACTTTAATAATTATTTAATCAACATCATCCTCAATAAACCCGTCTCCAGCATGTTGCCCCCGGTCCCTCGAATATTCTGATCTATTATGACCTCCGAGCTGTAAAGCTGCCAGAATAATAATAATAATAATAATAATACGCTGTTTGTTAATTGGCCAGAGGAGAACTGGCACCCCGACTGAGCCTGGTTTCTCCCAAGGTTTATTTTTCTCCATTAGGTCACCTGATGGGGTTTTGGTTTCCTTGCCACTGTTGCCTCTGGCTTGGCTTGCTCAGTTGGGGACACAAAATTTTTCAACTAAACATCGAAATAAATCTAAATAATAAACTAAATTAACCATTTAAACTAAATTACTGATCGAATTATTGATCTAAAGCCCACACTGTCACTGTATGATAATTGAAATGAACTGATGACATCAGCGTTTTTTCCAGAATGGCTAAACAGCTGAATAAAATTATGCTGCATTATTTTCCTGTTTAACACTGTAAAGCTGCTTTGAAACAATCTACATTGTTAAAAGCGCTATATAAATAAAGTTGACTTGACTTGACCTCCAGTCTTTGTGCTAAGCTAGGCTAGCGGTGGGTGCGTTAGAGTTATGGCACACACGGAGATGAGAATGGTATGTATGGACTAATCTAACTCTGGGATATACGGTGAAAAAGCTAAAGTCCCAAAAAGTTGACGTGTTCCTTTAACCCCCCGGAGCAGTGTGGAGCAGTTATATGATGGACAGATGCACTTTTATGGACTTCATCAAGTCACTGCCATTATGAAGCTTGGAAGAGCCAGGACTTTAATATAACTCTGATTGTATTCGTCTGAAAGAAGAATGTCATATACACCTAGGATGACTTGAGGCTGAGTAAATCATGGGCTAATTTCATTTTTGGCCTTTAACTGTTGCAATGTACTATTTCAGAACCATCAATCGCTCCCTAGTGCAAGACCACTTTTTGTCTCACAGTTATTGACCAGAAACATACAATTTGAATACACTATAAAACAGCGCCATCTATAGACTATATCTGGCATAACACCTGAGCAAAACCTACCAGCTGATCCACAGCCTCATTGCCCACAAGTGCTTCTCCCACAAACAAGACCAGGTCCGGGGTGTTGACCGCAATCAGCTTAGCCAGAGCCGTCATCAGAGGGGCGTTATCCTGCATACGGCCAGCTGTATCGATCAACACCACTTCAAAACCCTGGTTACGAGCTGTAGAAAGACGGATGCGTTAACCAATGAATCCTCTGAACGTTTCATTTCCTTTAAAATCACGTGCATCTTACCAAAGGCAATAGCTTCCATGGCGATCCCAGCAGCATCCTTGCCGTAGCCCTTCTCGAAGAGTTGTACGGCCGGGCGTCCGCCGTGCTTCTCCGGGGGGTGCAGAGAGTTCAGACGGCGCTGGTGAGTCCTCAGCTGCTCCACGGCACCCGCGCGGAACGTGTCACAGGCGGCGATGAGCACGGAGAACCCGTTCTCAATCAGCCAATAAGAGATCTGCATGAAAAGAAGTCACACGGCCTTTATATTATATTCATTATGCTGATTTACTGCTCAAGAAACATTTATTATCATTAAGCAAAAACTGCTTTCAATATTGTTAATGTTTTTACAGAAACCATGATACACTACTATTCAATAAAAATAAAAAAAAGTAATACTTTTATTCAGCAAGGATGCATTAAATTGATTAAAACTGACAGTAAAGACATTTATAATGTTGCAAAATATTTTATTTTAAATAAATGCTGTTAATTGAACTTTCTATTCAAAGAATCCTGAGAATGTTTTTATTGTGGTTTCTACAAAAATATTAAGCTGTTACTTTATTATTAATACTAATATAATAATTAGTGCTGTCAAATAGATCAAGAATAACATTATGACCGGTGAAGTGAATAATACTGATTATCTCTTCATCACGGCACCTGTTAGTGGGTGGGATATATTAGGCAGCAACATTTTGTCCTCAAAGTTGATGTGTTAGAAGCAGGAAAAATGGGCAAGTGTAAGGATTTTAAGCGAGTTGGACACATATTGTGATGGCTAGACGACTGGGTCAGAGCATCTCCAAAACTGCAGCTCTTGTGGGGTGTTTCCAGTCTGCAGTGGTCAGTATCTATCAAAAGTGGTCCAAGGAAGGAACAGTGGTGAACCGGCGACAGGGTCACGGGCGGCCAATATGGGTGAAGGCTGGCCCGTGTGGTCCGATCAAACAGACGAGCTACTGTAGCTCAAATTGCTTAAGAAATTAATGCTGGTTCTGATAGAAAGCTGTCAGAATACACACTGCATCTCAGTTTGTTGCTTATGGGGCGGCATAGCCGCAGACCAGTGAGGGTGCCCATGCTGACCCCTGTCCACCGCCGAAAGCGGCAACAGTGGGCACGTGAGCATCAGAATTGGACCATGGAGGAGTGAAAGAAGGTGGCCTGGTCTGATGAATCATGTTTTCTTTTACATCACGTGGATGGCCGGGTGCATCGCTTCCCTGGGGAACTCATGGCACCAGGATGCACTATGGGAAGAAGGCAAGCCGGTGGAGGCAGTGATGCTTTGGGCAATGTTCTGCTGGGAAACCTTGGGTCCTGCCATCCATGTGGATGTTACTTTGACACGTACCACCTACCTAAGCATTGTTGCAGACCATGTACACCCTTTCATGGAAACGGTATTCCCTGGAGCTATGGCCTCTTTCAGCAGATAATGCGCCTGACACAAAGCAAAAATGGTTCAGGAATGGTTCGAGGAGCACAACAACGAGTTTGAGGTGTTGACTTGGCCTCCAAATTCCCCAGATCTCAATCCAATCGAGCATCTGTGGGATGAGCTGAACAAACAAGATCCATGGAGGCCCCACCTCACAACCTACAGGACTTAAAGGATCTGTTGCTAACATCTTGGTGCCAGATCCCACAGCACACCTCCAGGGGTCTAGTGGAGTCCAAGCCTCGACAGGTCAGGGCTGTTTTGGCAGCAAAAGGGGGACCAACACAATATTGTTATGCCTCATCGGTAAATAATATGTATGTGTGTATATGTGTCACACACACACACACACACACACACACACACACACACACACACACACACACACACACACACACACACACACACACACACACACACACACACACACACACACACACACACACACACACACACACACACACACACACACACACACACACACACACACACACACACACACACACACACACACACACACACACACACACACACACACACACACACACACACACACACACACACACACACACACACACACACACACACACACACACACACACACTTATGTTAAATGTGATTAATCTATTTAACAGCACTAATAATAATTATAATCATAATAATTTTTACTTTTCAACATTGATAATAATAAAAACTATTATTAATAATTGAACACCAATAATAATTGAGCAGCAAATCAGCATATTAGAATGATTTCTGAAGGAACATGTGACACTAGATACTGGAGTAATGATGCTGAAAATTCAGCTTTAATAATAATAATTTGTTACATTTATATAGCGCTTTTCTCTGCATTCAAAGCGCTATACACATGGAAGGGGGGAATCTCCTCAACCACCACCAATGTGCAGCACCACCTGGATGATGCGACGGCAGCCATATTGCGCCAGAACGCCCACAACACACCAGCTTTGATCACAGGAATAAATGACATTTTAAAATGTATTCAAATAGAAATCTGTTCTTTTAAATTGTAATTATATTTCACAATATTACTATTTCTATTGTATTTTTAAATCAAATAAATGCCTCCTTGGTGAGCAGAACATTAAGAAATCGTGGTATATTTGTTTATTGTGCATGCAAACCACATACACATTCCTTTTTAATTTCAAGCACTTTAACAAAACAAGTTTTTCAGATATTCCAGACCTTACATTTCTAGAAGCACTTTTTTTTTTTCAAACGAACTTACCTTGGCGAGGTTGGTGGACTTGCCGACGCCGTTGACCCCACAGAAGGTGATGACGAAGGGTTTGCGCAGAGAACGAGCATCTAGCACGTCCCTCAAGATGTCCACACGGCGCTTGGGCTGCAAGATCTGCACCAGAGAGTCCTGCAGAGCCTGCTTCACCGTAGAGGCCACAGCTGGACAGAAGAAACCACAGGACGATTTAGAAGAGCAAAATCCAGGAAGGCCAGAAAAGACATGCACTCGATGTTCTGGGCGTGAGAACATGCACATGTCTGTGGGAAGGCTCTTGTTTGGACGGGCTGTTCAGCAGGTGTGTGCTGTACTCACTGGTGAAAGTGCCCATGACTTTGCCTTCCAGTTTCTTGGCCACAGACTCACAGAGCTGGGAGGCTATTTCAGCTGCTACATTCTTGGCTAGAAAAAGAAGAGACAAAATTCATAATATAGGCTGGGTTACACTTCATATTAAGGTGTCCTTGTTACAGAGTCATTAAGAGTTAGGGGTTGGTTTAGGGTTAGTTGCATGTAATTATGTAGAATGTACTGTTATTACATGTAACGTGTAACAAGCACACTAAAATAAAGTTTAACCATAGGCTGTAATGGACAGCATATCCGTTTCTACAAATTTGTATTTATCTGATTCTTCAAGCATTTTGATTTAGCCCAATTCACTTATTAATCATTTAGACTGATTTGTGAGAAAAAAAATATTCGCTCATGAATCAAACAACATTCAATTGTACAAATTATACAAGTTTCACTTTCCACAAGAGCAATATCTAGCTCAGGTGTTTTCAAACTTTTAGATGCCATGGACCCCCTATTATGATCATCCTCGTGCGAGGGATCCCATCTTCAAATCGAAAAGGCAGCTATATTTTTCATGAATAAAGACCCAATTTATACTGTGAAAAAATAATACTAAATGTGTTAAATATAATATGGAAAATCTTTTGTTTCTATTATGCTTTTTTCTATCAATAATACATTTATTTATTTATTTTAAAAGTGCACTATGTAACTCTTTTGTATTCAAAATCGACTAAAATGAGTACATCATGAATCCATCTTCCAAACAGTGTTTTTGGAAGATGTGATTAATATACTTTATTTATGATTAAATATACTTTAATTATATTTTTATGAAACCCCCCCCCCCCCACCTTTTCAACCTGTGTTCTACTTGTTAAATGTATTATTTATTTGTATATTTTTTATTAATTTATTTAAATCCATTTAACTTTTTATTAATTTATTTAATATATTTTCTTTTTTAATTTTACTAAAATTTTATTATCCTTTTTCTACGTATAGTACTGGTTTTAGATATAAATATTAATATAAATGCATATAAATATTTATTTATATCCATTTATTAATTTAATCTTTTCTAATCCAATTTTTTATTACTTTTTGCCATTTGTAAGATGTATTTATCATATCAATTTTAAATGTATTTTTATTTACTTTAATCATATAAAAATTGTTTACTACTTTTTCAACCTATATTCTATATAGATGTATTATTAATATTTTTTTTCCCCTTTAAATTTAATAATTTTTTTATTTTTTATTCTAGTCGTTAATATTTTTTACACGGATTCCCTACCACACCTTCGCGTCCTCTTGACAATCTTTTTTTGTTTTTTTGACAAAAAACAATCTTAAAACTCCTAAATATTTACAGCTTGACTGTAGGAACCCTGTAAAATTTCATTAAAAACTAATTGAAAAAATGTACACAAAAGTGTATTGAATGAGGTGCCATGGAGCAAGAGCGATGTCATACCAATGAGGTGGTCCCTCATCTTGTCCAGAACTGGCTCCATGTCTTCCTGAGTCAGATTCTTAGATCCCACCAGGCCTTTCAGCATCCCAAACATTCCCCCAAAACCACCTTTTTTAGCTCTGCAGAGAAAACACAGAATGTGGCATCTCCATATCTAAGGATTCAAATGAAGACACATTCAGCAAGTTCAGATGAAGAAAATCAATGTTTTGAGGCAGTGTTGAAAGGACAGAATAGAGATTTTCAAATGTTACCCTTTCTTGCTAAGGTTTGGCACCACAACCCTCTCCTCCTCCTCCTCCTCCTCTTCCTCCACTTCTTCATCCTCTTCTTCTGAGGACTCATAATCGACACCACGCAGGTCACCTTTCATTGAATCCACCTGGATCAGCTGAGAGGAACACAGAAAATGTAAAGCCATTATTGAATATGAAGAATCTGTGCATGCTAGAATAAAGATGCTGCAGTGAATTTGAAGACTTTTTAGTAGCAGTAAAGGGCCTTTCACACTAGACGCTATTTAGCCACACGGATGTGTCACAATGACGCTCTTAAATCAAAACAATAGATCCCTATGGAGCTATTCACACCGGACGCAATCAATCGCAGCGCGAAAAAAGCTAGATTTTTTCCAACCAGTGGGCCGATTTTTCCCCCCGTCGCCATGTGATGAAACGAGCCGTCCAATTAGATTTGTGCTTACCCGAGCCGCTACTGTTGCACAAGTGTGAGAGTGGTGGCGCTGTTTTGAAAG
This sequence comes from Gobio gobio, assembly GCF_949357685.1. Taxonomy (NCBI): domain Eukaryota; kingdom Metazoa; phylum Chordata; class Actinopteri; order Cypriniformes; family Gobionidae; genus Gobio; species Gobio gobio. Next base: position 9,091,660 of record NC_137115.1, on the reverse strand, counting down.
CCTGTGTAATTATTGAAGAAAAGTATTCCGGAAGAGAGAAGAGAATGGATGTTGAGTGTTATCATTTATTCTTGCACGTTCTTTATACAGATTATCATTTCTATTCATTTTCCACTGAATTATGCGATCTGAAGATCTTGAAATAGCGTACAGAGCGCTTTTTTCCGTGCGTGTCTGTTATGAGAGAGCTCATTCACTCTAGAGCTGTCAATCATATAATGTGATCATAACTCCTGCCCTTCCGAATGACGATGTTGTGTTCATTTCCTCATTCTGAGTTCTGCATGGTTCCTCACAAACAACTGAGAGAAACATTTCTACAGATGAAGCATGAAGCCAAAAAAATACCATTACGACGATACATGTTCTGTATGTGTTTTTCATGCTGCTCGGGGTATTTTTATAACAATAAAGAATGAGAAAACACTACAAATAACAATTTACTGTAGTATGTTGTTCAGTGGACGAGGTTAAAGCCATATGGGAAAACCTAAGAGATACATACAGTACATGACGAAAAATGTATTCTCGGTAAGCGCCACCTATCACGCAGGCGTGAATTAGCTGAAGGCAATCAATTGTTTCAGTGAAAGCTCCTTTCATCGGCAATTCGCTTAGCTTTATCGCGTCAGGTGAGGGACTTAAAGCCTATTCTACACAATTCTCGGCACGCAATTTTTGTCATCAGGACGGATAGCCGTATTTGAGTCTGCTCAGACTGCTTTTTTGCGCACAAAAACTATTGTCGTCGCATCGTAAAATTATTGTAGTCACTGTGGTGAGATGGACTTTGTAACGACGTTTTAAGTGCCTTTTAAGCGTCTTGGGAGTGTAAATGTACTGAATGCCAATGGAGGCCTATCTGAAGCCTTTCTCAGCCATCAGCTTTCAACAAAAATATCTTAATTTGTGTTCCGAATATGAACGGAGGTCTTACGGGTGTCGAACGACATGAGGGTGAGTAATTAATGACAGAATTTTAATTTTTGGGTGAACTAACCCTTTAAGTGTGCCATATGCATCAGATGTTCAGCCAACGGTCAGTGGGCGTGACATCTGAGGCAGAGACTAGGGTCCACTAGGTGCAGTATTTTACTCAAATTTTTCATTACTTTTATCATATATTTATGACAATTTTCTGCAGTTGAGTATACTTTGAAAGCTGTGCGGACACGTTTGTGTGCAAGTACACGTTTGCGAACGTTGTGTGAAGTACACCCGGGCCTTAAAGCTGGACTGCTCACCGGTTCAGCTGAGGCCTCATGGTCTTGGGTCTGTGCGTCACCGCTGTTGCCATTGCTTCCACTGTAATCCAGATCTCCAGTGTTCCTCCCACCCATATCCCACACCCGGTTTGCCTTCCCCTTTGGCTTCTGGTTCTGGGGTTTAGGGGACTTACTGTGCAATACAAAAATGTAAAAATGTAACTTCAAACAACCTTCTGTTGCCAAAATAATCAGATGGAATAATGTAGTCTAGAACTCAGGGTTAAAGCTGAAGTCATTTAGAGATCTGTGACACCTGTGTGATCAAAAGTGGCTCCATGAAAGAGGCATTTTCACATAATTCATAATGTCTCCTACCTGGTCTTCTCCACTTTTACGCCACCCAACTGCTTGCTGATGAACTTGGCACGGTTCCTCTCAATAATCTCCTCTGGGGTCAGACCATTGTTTCCATTCTCCACAGCCTTTTTGGAGGCGGTCTGTGATGCAGCTTTAGTCTGATCTCCTCCTGAGACACCCGAGAAGAGGTGAAAAAGACTAATTTGTTAGTGTCACACAAGAGATGCACGATACAAAATTTATCTGCCAATACCGATACCAATAGTTTGCTTTTCTTAAGGAATAAAAAAAACTCTCCCAAATAATGCTGCAAACTATACAGGGAACCATCTAATTTAAAACATTACTATAATATCAGAGGTTAAAATTAACAACAAAGCTATTATGGTAAATGGTAAATGGTAAATGGACTGCATTTATATAGCGCTTTTAACAGACCTACGGCCATCCAAAGCGCTTTACATTTTGCCTCACATTCACCCATTCATACACCGACGGCGGTGTCTGCCATGCAAGGCGCCATCCAGCTCGTCGGGAGCAGCTGGGGTTAGGTGTCTTGCTCATGGACACCTCGACACTTGGTCAGGTGGAACCGGGGATCGAACCACCAACCTTCCGGTTTGTAGACAACCTACATGAACCACTGAGCCACTGCCGCCCCTAGCCACTGCCGCCCCTATATTATATTTAACTATTATATTCAACTGCGATTTATTTTCAGATGCACCGAAATGAAAATTCTTGGCCGAAGCCGAATAATAATAAATACTTGGCCGAATGCCTAAGCCGAATACCGAACACTTTTTTTAAATTTATATTTTTTCCATTTATTTTGCCAATTTTTTCACATTAGCATAAATTAAATTGTAAAAATGTGCTTTTTACTATTTTGTCTTGCTTTAAAAAAAGAAAAGAAAAATCTATTTATTTTTTTAGCATTCCAGCAGACATTATACAAACAAAGCACTAAATAACAAAATAAACCTAAAAAAAATTTCATTTGGCCATCTTATCTTAGGCCTATTATGGTCTCATAATCAAATCACTGAGGGTGCTCTAGTAAAGTGCAGATGTAGGCTAAGCAACGGCTCCTCCACAGCACTAAGTGTACAGAGAGACATTTAAGATTATTTAGAACTTAAAAAATATTTTGCAACTAATATTTTTCTATTAATCTATTAGTCTGCCTCCACACTGCTTTAACGCGTTTCAATTTCACTATGTCACTGCCGAAATTTGCAGCGTGCAATTGGCCATTAATCCTTTTGCAACATGAAAAACACTAGTTTTATTCAATGGATTATATAGACTGTAGTCTCAAAAGGGAGACAAGACCACTCCATTTACGATCACGAAACGCTGTCACATGTCAGTTCATCGCGATCTCGCAAAGTTCAGTGAAGCTGCTAACAATGCACAATAAATATCTTACTTGCGTTGATTCGTGTCTACACTTTGTTTGTTTGTTCATGAGAGGTTTTGCGAGCCTGTCACCGCTGCAGAAACACGTTGTAAATGGATACATTTGACGTTCTACAGACACAAATATGCACTGGAGCATTTGCCAATATATTATTACAGTATCAACTGAGGGTGCTCTTGCTTGCATTTGAGGGTGCTTAGACAGTGTCATCAAACGGCCATTTCTGCGTCTATCTCGGACACTTTAATGCTTCCACACTTCCGACATGTTTGCTCTCTCTCACACGCTGGTTGCTATATTTGATTGCGTCATCAAAAATGTCATTGTTCGGTTAAATTTATTCAGTCTTTTCACTTATTCGGCCGAACACCGAAAGTGCAATTTTTGCTATTTTCAGCCGAATAATTACGGTTGCCAACATTCGGTGCATCCCGAAACTACATTCAAATATTTTAAAGTGTGTATGCAACTAGATTGCACAGGTAGTTTACATAAATTACACAAAAAAGTTACACTTGTCTCCATGACAAATTTATTCAAACATACATATATAATTAACATTAAATCTCTAGTCTTTTTGACAGCTAACTAAAGAACTGTGAACACAGGATAACTTCCCTGAGGTAAATTTTATTGCCGTCCTTCCGCGATTGAAACACTGATTAAGCGATTACATGTAACGTGATTCATTTCAGTAAGTTGTACAATATCTTTCGACATACCTTCTGATGTTCATGCATGTTTTTTGAGAAATAACTTCCGCTTACACTGCGGCATTACAGCGATCCGTCACGTCACATTTAAGACCATCAAAACTAGTGCTGGACGATATACCGGTTCATACCGAATACCGGTTTTTATTTTTGTTATGATATGAATTTTGATGATACCGCAATACCGGTATGTGTCACGTTCGGAACACGGCACAGCGCGTCACTGTTCGAGGGGTCACGTTGTTGCACTGTAATGAGAGCACAACTGAGATCGCATCACAGCCTATGGTAAGTACGAAATCCCCCCTAAAGCCTCATTCACTATTATTCCCTATGTTATCCACTTATATTGTTCACTTGAAGGAGTGGATGAAAACGAGTGAGTGAATTCGGACAGCCGTTGTGTGTGCATCAGCTGTACACTAGGGTTGGGCCGGTTACCGCATTACCGCAATACCGCGGTCACGTGACGCCTACCGCGGGTCTGAGATTGTCACCGCCATCACCGCAAAAAAAAAAAAAAACCTTGGCCTGCCCATGTGTGCACGTTGTGTCTAATTCCATGGATTAATTGATTCTAATGACATGGATTGTGTCTAATGACGTGTGTCTTATATGGATTCAAGGTTTTCTAAACAAAACCTAATCAAAAGATGGAGCAAATCCGACCTTTCGCGAGTTGGGGAGCGCAATGTTCCATTATAACATTCCATTTGTACCTGTGTAATGTCTTTTAGCCTATAATTTGCATTTAATTTTACTAAAGCATAACATACAGGCGCATAAGCAGGACGTGCACGTTTTAATTGCACGTGCTTAACACAATTCTCTCACATGGTTGCGCAGCCGACAATAGCGGGTAGGTAGATAGAAGTCATGAACGCAGAAGAAGAACGCACCGCCCGGGCCATGGGTTTGTGTCGAACGCTGACCGATTTCTCCCATAGCTGGCAAAAAAAAAAAAAAAAACACGGCTTCAGAAAGAACAAACTGAGCTGGACCTGCCTTAGTACTGGTAAGTTTTAACTCTCTTCCAACTCCGTTTGGGAAAGATTGACTACAAATAAGCTGTGCCTGCGAAATTTCATTCGATATAATCAATAAATAATCTATTGTAGGCAATTAAATATAAGTTGGCTATGTGATTCTGAAATTCCAATTTCATTAAAAGGCTATCGAAAAAGATATCCGTCTGGCAGGCTTACAAGCAGTGTGCGACACTTTGCTAAATTAAATAGCCTTCGTTAAATATTTGAACCACTGAGACAAAAGCGCACACGAGATATATAAATTAATATGAATATTTAAACATATATAATATAAATATATACAATCACGGTAGGCTAGTGTGAGCAGCGACACTTTGTTAAATTAAATAGCCTTCGTTAAATAGCACCACTGAGACAAAAGCGCACACGAGAGGCATATAGCCTATATATAAATTAATATAAATATGTAAAATATGCCTAATATAATATGTAAAAAATATTTATGTAGGCTTATATAAATAACAAATATAAATAATTATATATATATATATAGGTATAGCCTAGGCCTATATAATTATTTATGTAATATAAATAACATGTATAGGCCGAGATATATATATATATATATATATATATATATAATATATATATATATATATATATATATATATATATATATATGTATGTATGTATGTACCAAGCGGCAACCTCCCGCAGTTTCTCTTGAAGCCAATACGGAAGTGCCTCAAACTGCAATTCATCGACTGGCCGCTAGGGACAGGATCCAGAAGGGAGCAGAATCTCATTGAGCCCCATGTTAAAATGGTCAACTTTAGAGCAGAATAAAACATGTTTACAGCCTGGTACAAATTGTGCTTTTGGTCTATACGGCTCATTTTGCCCTTCATGACAACTGTGAGGGGGGTGAATTTTTTTATAGCTCATTCGTTTACATTATATAAAGCCTTAAAGTTCTGCATAATTAAGGGCGTGGCCACTTCGAGTGACTGGTGGATAGCCATTTATCTGCTGTCTGTTAGTCATCGCGTCACTTAAGCTCCGCCCACGTCCCGCCTTTTTGCCCATTTTCTGTTATCCGGGAGTGACGCGCGATGACACGCTGCCAAGATGGCAACGGCCACCATTGCGCTTCAGAACGGCTCATCAGAATCCTATGGGTGACGTCACGGACACTACGTCCATATTTTTTTACAGTCTATGGTATGTACAAAAGTATTCGTTAAATAGCCTTGAACCACTGAGACAAAAGCGCACACCACACGAGATACGTAAAATAATATATGTAAATGTTATAAAATATAAAAAATAAATATAAATAATAAATGTAGCATAATATACAATCAAGGTAGTGTGAGCAGCGAGTGACTACACTTTGTTAAATTAAATAGCCTTGAGCCTTCGTTATTCTTCATTACCACTGAGACAAAAGCGCACACGAGATGTAAATTGTAAATGTAAATTAATAGCCTGAATATTTAAAAATATGTAGGCCTAATATAAAAATATAAATACTATAAATATAAATAATATATTATATGGGCGGGTGTGCGCGCGAAAGTCATTATAGTTTAAGTGATTGTTTGATGACGACGACTGTAATCTGAAATTAAAAATATTGGAAATAAATAAACAAATAAATATATATTACTGATCAATACCGATAAATAAAAATGTGTTTGTTTGTCTTTGTTTATGCTGTTCCATCTTCAGATCTGTCAGTCGTGATCTGATCTGCTCTCTCAGCAAAATATGAAGGCTGGGATGTAAACCATGGTCTAGTCTAGATTTCGTTTTGCCAGCACTTTTTTTCAGATATCATTCCATTTCTGTTCTAATTGTTCCTGTTCTAAACGTGAAAAAATAAATGTAAAATAAACATGTTCCTTATTATGTTCAATTGCCTGCGCTGGTGTGTGCGGCTGTGCGCGAAAGTCGAGCGGGAGCCGTTTAAAGCGGTTTACCGCTGAACCGCGGGAATTTCTTGCTTTTCAACCGCGGTAAGAAAAAATCCATACCGTCCCAGCCCTACTGTACACTTGATATTGCGGTGCAATGTGAGATTGAATGAGTGCACTCAATAACGTCCACTATGGTTTCAGACACCACTAAAAATGGCTGTCGCCTCAAATAATGCCCTATTTGAGTTTATAGGGGGCAATTTCAAATTCAGCCCTTGAGGACAGCGGATAATTACATGCGCCGCGCGAGAGAGAGCAGTTTCTGCGCGGAGTTGAGATAAACGTTCTCCACATGGATCATATTATAGCACATATAGACCGGAGTGAGCGCGTTTAAGTTTTTTATGGACATATTTCATATACTCTAGAGCTCTAAACATAAACCGGCAGCGTGTATGCGCATATATTTCATCACGTCTTCTTCAAATGAAATGTAACGTTATGCAAAGGACACTGAACGTCTGATCACGACAGCGAAGACACGATGGGTTATTCTGCTACACGGAAGACGATGTAAGTTAATAAATAGACTGACAATTCAGAGAAAAATGGGCAAAAATGTAACTGTCTCCCATGTTAAATGTTAAACTGACGTGTGTCGTTTGTTCAGAGACTGTAGTACTTGCAAATGCATTGCATATATCCTTCGACCTTTTAAATGTTCTTCCTTGTTTCTCCCTCGTTTTGTCAATTTGTTGATATATAGGGTTAGATTTTTAAAATGCTTAAAGGGTTAGTTCACCCAAAAATGAAAATTCTGTCATTAATTACTCACCCTCATGTCGTTGGACACCCGTAAGACCTCCGTTCATATTCGGAACACAAATGAAGATATTTTTGTTGAAAGCTGATGGCTGAGAAAGGCTTCAGATAGGCCTCCATTGGCATTCAGTACACTTATACTCCCAAGACGGATAAAAGGCACTCAAAACATCGTTACAAAGTCCATCTCACCACAGTGACTCTACAATAATCTTACGATGCGACGACAATAGTTTTTGTGCGCAAAAAAAAAATCAAAATAACACCTTTATCCAGCTTGTTATTGCCTTCCGTGTGTGCCTCCACGACGCATGCGCGAGAATATGACGTAGCGCCGGGGTTCGGGAATCTATGAAATGCACACTTTAGCCCCATTTTGAGAACTACGCCGAGACCTAAAGCACGATCAATGTAGAATCCAACAGCTGAGATACGCGCGTCTTCCTCTGATTGTAAACAAATCACTTCTGGGTCATCTGTCCGAACGCCGGATCTGCGTCATATTCTCGCGCATGCGTCGTGGAGGCACACACGGAGGGCAGTAACAAGTTGGAAAAAGGTGTTATTTTTATTTTTTTTGCGCACAAAAACTATTGTCGTCGCATTGTAAGATTATTGTAGAGTCACTGTGGTGAGATGGACTTTGTAACGATGTTTTGAGTGCCTTTTATCCGTCTTGGGAGTATAAGTGTACTGAATGCCAATGGAGGCCTATCTGAAGCTTTTCTCAGCCATCAGCTTCCAACAAAAATATCTTCATTTGTGTTCCGAATATGAATGGAGGTCTTACGGGTCTCAAACGACGTGAGGGTGAGTAATTAATGACAGAATTTTCATTTTTGGGTGAACTAACCCTTTAAGGTGCCCTCAACTCTTTTTTTCTATCTCCATGGTCATATTTTCATAAGCATGTCTGTAATGAGTGTGTTTTATTGGTTGTTGTCTCCCCACAGCATCATTTTCTGGTGCTTTGTAAACCTGTAGGCCTAGTAATTCTAGTGTGAAAATGTTCTACAATATTCACTCGTCATGACAGTAAAATAGGGCATTCTAGTCAATCTACTGCAGTATTTTCTCTCTCAATCAGTAGAAAATGTTGTTAACACCCGGTCATGCATAGGGGAAAAAAATACCTTCATATACCGTGAAACCGATATAATTTTGAAAAATACTGTGATATACATTTTTGGTCATACCGCCCAGCACTAATCAAAACTGCATTTATTGTTTAAATTTCATGATAAAATGGACAGAATTTGAAAGCGGAGACTTTGTTTCTTATCAGAAGTAACAAAGCTCTTTGCAATTATTGGATGGGAGGCGCACTGGTGTAGGGAAAACTGCAGACCTGGCAACCTGGGCTTGAACTACAGGTGATTCATGGGATCAAATAGAGCCTGCTTTTAAGTAGCTATTTTTTAACTGTTAAAGCGTTATTGTCTCGTTTAACACTGCAACTGCAACTCTGACAAGTTTTTCCATACCCTTTTGACTGACAGGATACCATCGGCCCTGATCTTCGGCTGTTTTTAAGTGAAAATAATTGTTTCTACCAGCCGATGCCAATTATTGGCCGATACATAAGTGCATCTCTACTTATAAAGCACTGAAAGCACTCTTCTCTCACCTTCCTTTTTGGCATTTTTACTTTTCTTGCCTCCCTGCTCCTTGCTTTTGTCTCCATCCTTTGTCTCAATCATAGACTTCACAGTTTTCTGGGATTTCTGGGACTCTTTGAAAGGCCTCATAGAGACGGGGGCCTTGGCTTTGCTGCTGTCCTCCGCCTCCCTGCAACAAAAAAATTAATTGTAATCTTTTATGTAAATTATTTCCTTTTTTTTTTCCAAACTAAAAATTTGGGAAATACTATTTGGGCAAGCCATAATAATGTACCTGCAGGAACTGTATGCATACACTACCTTTAAATAGTTTGAATGGTAGTGTCTTCTGCTCTTGTCGGCTGCATTTATTTTTAATCAAAAATACAGTAAAAACTGTAATTTTGTGACCATATAAAGTCACTGTTTTCTATTTGAATATATTTGAAAATTCTTATTATCAATGTGGAAAACAGTTCTGCGGCTTCATATTTTTGTGGAAGTAAAAATATGAAACTTTAATTTTAAATTTAAAATATTTACATTTTTACCAAACTTTTGAATGGTAGTGTATTTATAACTGGATAATAATTGGATTTTAAAATGTGATATACAGCTAAAGAATATTTGAACCCACTTTATATTAGGTGGCCTTAACTACTATGTACAAACATTTTAATGAATCATTTGATACGATGCACTTATTGTGTACATTATACATAAATGTTTTTACATTGTACTTACATTTAAAAATGACCTGCATATAATTACATCTGTAATTCATTTCTGTAGTTACATTTGTAATTACACAGTTGACACTTCCCTTACACCTAACCCTACCCTTAAACTTACCCATAACACCACACCTGTCCCTAACCCTACCCTTAAACTTACCCATACCACCACACCTGTCCCTAACCCTACCCTTAAACTTACCCATAACACCACACCTGTCCCTAACCCTACCCTTAAACTTACCCATAACACCACACCTGTCCCTAACCCTACCCTTAAACTTACCCATAACACCACACCTGTCCCTAACCCTACCCTTAAACTTACCCATACCACCACACCTGTCCCTAACCCTACCCTTAAACTTACCCACACCAACACACCTGTCCCTAACCCTACCCTTAAACTTACCCACACCAACACACCTGTCCCTAACCCTACCCTTAAACTTACCCATAACACCACACCTGTCCCTAACCCTACCCTTAAACTTACCCATAACACCACACCTGTCCCTAACCCTACCCTTAAACTTACCCACACCAACACACCTGTCCCTAACCCTACCCTTAAACTTACCCATAACACCACACCTGTCCCTAACCCTACCCTTAAACTTACCCACACCAACACACCTGTCCCTAACCCTACCCTTAAACTTACCCATAACACCACACCTGTCCCTAACCCTACCCTTAAACTTACCCATAACACCACACCTGTCCCTAACCCTACCCTTAAACTTACCCATAACACCACACCTGTCCCTAACCCTACCCTTAAACTTACCCATATCACCACACCTGTCCCTAACCCTACCCTTAAACTTACCCATAACACCACACCTGTCCCTAACCCTACCCTTAAACTTACCCATATCACCACACCTGTCCCTAACCCTACCCTTAAACTTACCCATAACACCACACCTGTCCCTAACCCTACCCTTAAACTTACCCATAACACCACACCTGTCCCTAACCCTACCCTTAAACTTACCCATATCACCACACCTGTCCCTAACCCTACCCTTAAACTTACCCATATCACCACACCTGTCCCTAACCCTACCCTTAAACTTACCCATAACACCACACCTGTCCCTAACTTGACCAATATCCCACCTCAATATCAGCAAAAGTGTTTTGCAATACAATATGAAAACAATAAGTACATTGTTCTTATTTTTTGATGTAAGTACATAGTAGTTAAGGCCACCTAATATAAAGTGGGGTCGAATATTTTGATCCAAAGTTTTCCTCTTAAGTGTGTGAATTTAGTTTTGCAGACAAAAATACATTTTGTATTCATACACTTTCGAAAATTCTGACAGCCATTCGTATTTTATCAACTCAGGTCTAGCTCACCGCAAAAGACTGTGGAAGTCCTCTCCAAACTCAAAATTATTGAGCAGAAACTTTAGGGCGCCTCTCTGCTCCAGCTCATTCTTGTATCGATCTCTGAAGTGAAGCTGGACATCATCCATGAACTTATCCACATACGTCAGCGTCAGGATCTTTTGAAAACCCACCTGGGAAACAAAAGCACATGATCAGACACATGGACGCTTGAGAAACAGGACACCGGAAGATCTGATCATCATATTATCATGTACTGAAAAAGGAAAATAAACACTCACCACAAACACAAGCTCAAACTCATTGTCCAGCTTGTATTTAAGACTGAGGGCATTGTGGTTGAAAGAGTTATTCCCAGTCCTCTCCTGCAAACAGAGAGCAAAAAAAACACATTCAACTTCAAATATGTCTCTTCTAAATCTGATACTCTTTCATCAAGTTAACTGTTGGATGGAGATGAGAAGGCTGGAGAGACCAAAATCATTGTTTTAAAGGGATGGATATTAGTGATACAGACTCTTGCCCCTGGTTTCTCAGACAATGTTTAATCTAGTCCCAGACTAAAATGCATGTTTGAGCGGTTTTAACTGAAAGAAACTTGCACGGACAGATCTTAAAATATGTCAGTGCCTTTGTATTGCCTCAAGATACACACCAGTAAAAAAATGTGTTTCCTAAGGCACTACTTAAACTACTTAAATATCCTAAATGACCTAAAGCCTAATCCTGGCTTAATCTAAACCCTGTCTGTGAAACCAGACCATATTTAATTGTCATGCTACGATCATTTTAAATTAGATAACAAATATATGTAACATTAATGGAATGTGGCTTTTAATGTTAAATTTAGATTTTTTATTTTATTTTACTGTCTTTGAGCTAACAGCTACCGTTGCATGCAATCATAAACTTTGACTAAACATTTTTATAATAATGATAAATATTCTTTTCTTTTGCAATAAAGAATACAACATTTACAAGCAAAAATACGATACACTAATTATTCTAAGGGGGGGTTGCAATACATTAAATTCTGAGATTAACTAAAGTGTATTATATTATGATATAAGTTTTACACCTTAGAAGATTCCAACTAACACTTGAATTTATTTATTCATTTTTTCTTAAGTTTTAAATAAAAATTAAGATTTTTTTTACATTTATGAATGTAAAATTTTGCAAGGAATCATAATAAAATAAACTAAACATTTAAAGGGTCTATATTGAGCTCTCTGTCAGTCTCAGCTGGCACGTGCAGTATTACGCAACGCATTTGACTGTCCAACATGCCTAATCCAAACCTGCGATTCAGATGCCAACTAATGCATCAATATTAGTGCTATTTTACTTCATCCAACATAGTTCCCATAGTAACCTACATTATTACACCCTCTCACAGCCTAACTAACCCATGTGTTCGCTGGGCTAAGCTGCCTATACACTGAATAACACAATAATAATAATCCCCAGCAGGCCGAGCAGGGACTGTACCTGGAGGATGACGGAGCGGATGAGAGCGTTGACGGGCCCGGTAAAGGATTCAGTGACTCCGGCGCCCTGAAAACACCACAACACGATCCCCCCTTTACTGAAGATGGCGAAGAAGTCCAGCATCTTTGCCAAACACGGACGAACCCAATTCTAGGTAGGACAGAACAGACAGCGGTCAACAAAAAACGACACCGAGTAAAAAATAAATAAATAAGAGCCTCAAAGTTACCCTGCGCTTGAGTAAATGTGCGCAGTGCTGCCTGCCGTCAGAATCAACACTCAACTCACGATCAGACACGTCAGTGGCATAATGAGGAAGTGACGCAACTTCCGGTGGAGCGCCTTAGGATTTTACGTTAGTAATATTTGGTTTCTTAAATTGTAATAAAAGTTTGGAAAACGAGGCATACATTATTATTACTTATGTTTATGTTACTTATATTGTTATATATGTATACATATGTTTTATATTTGTCGCTGTAAATTTAGTAATCAGAAACTTATTTTTCCCTTGTGGTGCTTAAGGAAGTATACAATTAAATAGTTATAATAGCATATAATATAGTTATATAACAATGTATAGTTATAATAGTGATCATATATAGTATTTTTATATTTATATATACACCGTAGTTTGACAAAAAAATGTTTTTCAAATATTTGGTTTCTAAAATTATGATAAAAGTTTGGAAAACGAGGCATACATTATTCATATTTTGATTATACTTCTTATGTTTCATATTCATCGCTGTAAATGTAGTAATCAGAAATCTATTTTTCCCCTGTGGTAATGGAAGTATACAATTAAATAGTTCTAATAGCATATAATATAGTTGTATAACAATGTATAGTTATAATAGTGATCATGTATAATATTTTTATGTTTATATGTACACCATTGTAGTTCGACAACTTTTTTTTCAAATATTTGGTTTCTTAAATTATGATAAAAGTTTGGAAATAGAGGCATACATTATACATTTTTTGATTATACTTCTTATGTGTCATATTCATCGCTGTAAATTTAGCATATAATATAGTTATATAACAATGTATAGTTATAATAGTGATCATATATAGGATTTTTTATATTTATATGTACACCATTGGTAGTTCCACAATTTTTTTTTTTTTTCAAATATTTGGTTTCTTAAATTATGATTAAAGTTCGGAAAACAAGGCATACATTATTATTCTTTTGATTATACTTCTTATGTTTCATATTCATCGCTGTAAATTCAGTAATCAGAATTTGTTCCCCCCTGTGGTGCTTAAGGAAGTAGGTTATACAATTAAGTAGTTATAAATAGCATATAATATAGTTATATAACAATGTGTAGTTATAATATTTATCATATATATATATTATTTTTGTATTTATATGTACACCATTTGTTATGTAATTGTTGTTTTTGCATTAATAAAAAATCAGGGATTTAAGTTGCATTCTTAATTTTACATTACATAGATATTAGATTAAAAAAAATCATATTTTTGTAATTAATCAATTAATTCCTTTTATAATAAAATGTTGTATTTATAAATGCAGATTTCTCTAACACTGCATATTTCTAAAAGTAGCTTTTCCCTATACTGATGCTCCAGTTTTTGTTTTTGTATTATTATTTATATATTATACGAACTGTCTGTTATACATGTGTTTTCACTCATAGTATATGCGACATTTTCTGTGACATTTAGTTTGTTAATGGTCTTCAAAAGCGTTTGTCTCAAAGGACTTGTGTTTTTTCGGAAACATCACTTCCGCCTGGTCTTTCCTCTCTAGTTTCTGTTTTCACTCTGCTCAGTTGGCAAGATGGCGTCGGAACCGAACAAGACAGAAATTCTCACCATTTTTAAACGTTTGCGCTCTGTACCTACAAACAAGGTAACACTCGAGGTCTTATTGAAACCTACATGTGACTGTTTTCATTGTGGGTCGAACCTATTCTGAGGCATCCTTATGTGTGTTTCATGTGGGATTACGTGTCATTTGTTTGTCGCTAAGCCGGTGCTGATGGGGCCTCAGTGCCGTCCAACACATACATGTTTACAGACCAGCGCTAAACTATCAAACACTAAAGACTTTGTATTAACGAGATATTAGGGCTAAATTAGCTGTATCAAAAAATAAATAATTTGAGTGCAGGTTTACGGGCTCTATCTGTTATATGAGAATGACGCAGTGGCGATGGAAAATGACTCATCCTGTAATAATCTTCCTCAAAATCCACGGAATTGCCTGTCTGTACTTTCCCAAAGATGGATCAAACTCATTCATATAGTAAAATCTGTATATTGGAGCATGGAATCGTGAATTATTGTACGCTCAGATTGGATGGTTAGAAGATCTTTTAAGTTTACAAGATGTTTTGGACTAATTGCTAAAAGTTAAGGTGAAGTTTTTGTACATTCCTTAATATTCCTGATTTTCCGTAAATACATATTACTGATATTTTATGAACATCTGGTTTAAACCAGATGTTGAAACCCTTTGTCTGTCTGCAACTATTTAATAGCAGGGTAGCACCACTGTAGTTTACAGAGGTTTATTTATAAAAGGTATTATTTAAAAAATATATATATTTAATAAAACGTTTTGTGTCTAGGCCTGCTTTGACTGCTCTGCTAAGAACCCGAGTTGGGCCAGTATTTCATATGGAGTATTTCTGTGCATCGACTGTTCTGGGATCCATCGCTCCTTGGGAGTGCACTTGAGCTTTATCAGGTTTGTCTGACTATTGTTTTTCTACTTAATTATATTATGCTGTCATGCGAATGTCTGTTAAAGGTTTTATTCACCCGTGGTGTTCCACAATGCCACATTCATTTGTTAATAACAAGGCAAGTGTTGAGGTGTAGAGTATTGTCTTTTCAGATCCACAGAGCTGGACTCCAACTGGAGCTGGTTTCAGCTGAGATGTATGCAAGTTGGAGGAAATGCCAACGCGGTTAGTTATTTTTTTCCATACCCTATAATATAAACCTAGCCTCTTAAAGGGTTAGCTCACCCAAAAATTAAAATTGGCATCATTAATCACCCTCAAGTTCCAAGCCTGTATGAGTAAATGACAGCATTTTCATTTTTGGGTGAACTGTCCCTTTAATATAGCTATTTGCGTGAGCCTATATTGTTACATCACTTTTTCTTTATGCACAGATGGGTTTTTTCCGCCAACATGGCTGTACCACCAATGACACCAATGCAAAGTATAACAGTCGTGCGGCTCAGATGTACAGAGAAAAGATTCGACAGCTTGCCAACGCTGCACTCTCCAAGTATGGCACCGATGTGAGTATACAAACCTCATTCTGTTCCAGCATTATCACTGCCTAGAAAGTGAACTATGCTCCTTGGGTTTGTTGTCAGCATTATTTAATAAAGGAGATATTTTACTGCCATGCTGTTAACATGCTCTAAAAGCAGGGCCTTCCAACCGGCTTTGCTTCAAGACCCAGATTTGACATCATGTGGCAACCCAACACTATACTAAATTAAATCGTTCCTTAATAAAAGGCATGTTTTTATGAGGCGTCTAAATGTTAAGGTTCTAAATGCTAATAATTCACAGAACTGCACATATTGTGCATATCACAAACCATGTTTTATCTCTATTGCAAGGGAACTTGTTTAATGTAGTCTGGGCTGTATATTCTTTTTCATAGATGAGTTTGATTCCATGCTTTTATTTGATTACTTTTATGGTTAAAATTTTCCCTTACTTACTGTAAAGCTATAATAACAGATGTGCAACCTACTAATTGTTAACCACTTTTTATTTTTTATTTGGATTATTTTATATATTTTTGGTAGCACTTTACAATAAGGTCTCATTTGTTAACATTAGTTAATGTATTAAAAGTGTTAGTTCACCCCAAAATGAAAATTATCCCATGATTTACTCGCCCTCAAACCATCCTGTGTATATGACATTCTTCTTTCAGACGAATACAATCAGAGTTATATTGAAAAACGTCTTGGCTCTTCCAAGCTTAATAATGGCAGCCCAAAATTTGAAGACCAAAAATATGCATCCGTCCATTATAAAAGTAATCCAAACGACTCTGAGGGGTTAATAAAGGCCTTCTGAAGCGAATCGATGGGCTTGTGAAAGAAAAATATCCATATATATATATTTGTTGAACACTTTGTTTATTGAAATGTAACATTATGCCAGTATATTACAAATAAAAAATAGTTAGATCTCTTTTACATAATATAAATAATAGTAAACAACAGCAAAAACAAATAGCAAAAACAAAAAAATTAAAGAAAGAAAAGGTACAGCTACACATTAAGAAGAGTTGGAAATAGTCATGCATACAAGAGGAGCAAATCATGATATTAAAATGGGTCATGTAGAATAAACAGTCAATTATTAAATGACTAATGGTTTAGTAATGAAATGTGGGTGAAGATAGGGTGACAATCAAGCTATTAATCTCTTTCTACCTCATTCATTATATTACTAAAATCAGATTTTGAAATAAAGGACATAAAGGGTTTCCAAATATTCTCAAATAAAATATATACCTTTCAAAATATATGTAATATTTTCATCGACAAACAAAAGGACATATTATTCATCCACTGTACGATAGATGGCCTTTCCACTTTATTCCAATACATAGCTATTAGACGCTTTGCTTGAAGTTTACAAGTGTCAATGAGTTTACGCGTGCTGCTACATTTTACAATTTTCTCAGGAAAAATCCCCAAAATATACATTTCTGGTTTCAGTGGGAAAAAATATCCTTATATGACTTTATCAAGTAAAATATCTAGCTTCCGCGAGAACGCCTTCTGTATTCAACTGCCGCAAAAAGTGTAACGCTTCTCGCAGTGAAAAAAATGTCATCGTTACGCTTTTTCCATAAGTTGAATACGAAAGGCAGTCCGCCAGAAGCTAGATATTTAACTTTATAAAGTGTTAAATATGGATATTTTTCTTACAAAACCCATTGATTCGCTTCAGAAGGCCTTTATTAACCCCCCAGACCCATTTAGATTACTTTTATAATGGATGGATGCACTTTTTTGGGCTTCGAATTTTGGGCTGCCATTATAAAGCTTGGAAGAGCCAGGACATTTTTTAATAAAACTCTGTTTGTATTCGTCTGAAAGAAGAAAGTCATATACACCTAGGATGGTTTGAGGGTGAGTAAATCATGGGCTAATTTTCATTTTTGGGTGAACTATCCCTTAAACTAACATGAAATAACAATGAGTGCATTTGTTACAGTATTTATTCATCTTTGTTAATGTTAGTTAATATAAATACAGTAGTTTGTGTTCGTTCACAGTGCATTAACTAATGTTATCCAATTCAACTTTTGATTTGAATAATGTATTAATAAATGTTGAAATGAACATTTAACTAAGATAAATAAATGCTAAGTTCATTCTTAGGTCATGTTAACTAATGGAACCTTATTGTAAAGTGATACTATTTTTTTTACTTTAAATATATTTTAATAGTTCTTTGTGGTCTTTTAATTATGTAATGCAAAAAGAGATCTGGATCTGCAAATTTTTTTATATGCAGCTGTTATGTTTGTGATATTGAATAAACTTTGAGCTTGAGTCACTGAACAAACTCCACGTTCCAGCAGTGTTTTTGTTAGCTTTATCTTCCCAGACTCACTGGTTATGAAAGCACACCTGATGTCCAGTGTGTCTGGAGACTAGAGCTGCATTCAGAGCATTCATTCTGCTTTCTGAACCCTTTTTTTTCTTTTCTTTTCTTCTCACTGTTTAGCTGTGGATTGACAGCTCAGGCTGTGCTCAGCCGTCACCTGTAGAGAAGAGAGAGACTGACTTCTTTGACGAGCACACACAGGTAGGACACACACGCTGCATATGAAATCGCATACTTTCTTGAATAGGTACTTGTCTTACTTTGCGGCTGTTAAAAAAGTATGTTCTGAATGGTATAAATGTTATCCAGATGTGCTACATTCGCCATGTTGTCATTATCATGTGACCTACCAGCATCAGTTGCGTCACTTCACTGCCATTCACAAACTCTCCCCTGTGACCTCATGGGATAGTAAAGTGTAGTAAAGCAATAGGTCATCCAGGTACTTTTTGCCTACTGTTTTATGAGTACTACATACTATTCTTGTCTCATACTGTTTTTCGCCATATATAGATATAGATAGTAGGGAAGTCTGAGTAGTGAGTAGTGCATTTTGACTAGTTTTACATGTCTAAAGGAACTTTTCATTTATGCTTAAAAAGAGTTTTACTGACCATTTAGTTGACCATTGCAAGGTCAGAGGGGACCAGTTTATCTTTTTGATATTGTGTGTGCCAGAAACAGGATTTCTTGGAAACCTGGAAATATCAGGGAAATATTCAGGGAAAGAATAAAATATTTTAATTTAATAATTTTCTCTAAAATATTTGATCAGTAATGGCATTTTGTGAGTGATAAGATATTTAAAATTCCTTATTCTGTAATTGTGAACAAATGAAAATTGTCAATGTTCAGTTTCACTCTCTCTTTAAGTTTTGTGCTCATGCATATATGCCATTATTATTATGACTTGTTGATATGTAAAATATAATCATTGTGTTCTCGTACCTGCAGCCTGCCAACAGTTGGGACATGGCGTCCCCTTCCCTTACAGATCAGAACGGAGCCATAATCGTTAGCCCTCAGCTGGAGCAGAGCAATCCTAAGAGTTCAGAGACTACCAGCACTCGTGAGTGTAGTGCATCACACACCATAACGCATGCATTTAAACAACATCATTGTCAGTACTTTTACATGTAAACATTACTTTTCCATGTGATCCAGAGTCTGAAGAGGGTCCAAGCATTGAAGGACTGAGCACTAGTCCTAAAGCCACAATAGGTAAGTGTTTGTTTGCTGGTTTGTGTGTGTGTAGAAGTGCTCAGGCAGAATGTACATTATCATCAGAACATCACCATGTGTCTATTTCTCCCTTCACCATCCATTTCCCCATATTATTTTTGAAGTGAGATCATATCACCAAACAGTAATTAACCCCATAAGCAAGTCAAGCTCCAGGACCTGTATATCAACATTTTTATGGACAACAGCAAATAATGAAAACAAAAAAAATGCTGTGGTACTAAAACACCATATTTTACAAATATTATAATGACATGAACATATGCCTATGTACTTAAGTCTTTTTAAAATCATATCTATATGTAATAACAAGTGAGTAAATGTAGTTCTGCTCCATTTATTGCAATTGAATTCAGAGTCTGCTGTCTGTTCTGTCAATGTAGAGAACTCAATGAGATTGGCGTCTGAAGAGTGTCAAACTTCTGAAGGTGATTTGAATGATTTTGAAATGCCTATTGGCTGATCAGAAAGAAGCAGCATGGTTCTGCGCTTGACTGACACTTAATTTGAGTGTGTGTGTGTGTGTGCCGCTTTGGCTCCACCCCTTCCTCTTTATCATATTATTACTGCAAAGCTAATTTTTTCATATTTAAAAATTGCCTTTACTGCTTTAAAAAAGAAATACATCTTCTTACTGCTTCAAATCTATTGAGGGTGTCATCAGGGGCAGTGTATATATTGCACCGACACAATTGTTGGCTGGGATTACATTTTTTTTTTTAAATTGAGATATTCTGTGCTAATCAACATTATGAAACAAATGCTGTTGATAGAGCTTAAAGCCCGAGGTATTCTTCAGCCGTCTATTGTTGTTGCCATCCCATGTTATTGTTGTCATTTTTTCGAATGCTGCCTGTTATTGCCAACATTTGAACAACCTAATTAGTGCAAAAGAAATTCAAGGAAATTATGGAAAAATATGGCTGCTCGCATACAGTACGTGCATACTATGATGATGAGAATTTGTCACATGCACTGTAAATATACCGTAATATACACACAACCTGCAGCAAACTTTGCGCTTCACTTCTTTTGTACCTGGAACAATGCTTGGAATTGATCATTTTAATGAGTCAAACTAAAAAAATTGCTAGAACGTGATTTCCCTAGTATTGTATGTAAAAGCACAACTAATATATAGGCTATAAAACTCTTCTTATTCACAAAGTATTTGTCAATTCATATTCCTAAAGTGTGGTAAGTTGTCACTGGACTGCTTTTTGTGGCCCTTAGGCCATGTGTCCACCAAAGCGATTGAGAGCACTCTTCGATGGTGCAGATTTTTTTCTGTTGAGGCGCTTTGGTTGCTATTATACATAATATCCGCAGAAGTGTTACTAGCAGGGCTTGAAATGAACACCCGTCAAATGTGGGTGGATTTCAGCGTTGGTGTGTAACGCAGTCACTCACACTTTGGATGGTTGAATTTTATAAATATTTGTATACATTTTTTTCAATTGTAGTCTTTTAAAAAGGCATCTGAAATAAGCTAAGTGCATACATATTGATACTGAAATATCTGAAACTCTTCCAATACTCATTTTCCGCAGCACGTTGACACACAAACCCACCTCCCCTCACTCATTTCATTTGCTCCAGATTAATATTTTTGGTGTGACTGGGCTTGAATTTCGGCGTGGGATTGCATGTTTTGCGCATAATTTTACTCATCCCTACAGATTTTATGCTCACACCCAAAGTCTGCACACATAAAGCCGCCTCTCAGTACTAAATTAAGTTATTTTCGCTGCTTCTTGCACTTAAACAGTCATATACACACAAAATGATGCAGTCAAATACACACAAAATAATGTCAAAATGCCAGTCTTGGCAAGTATTCACATAAACACAGTCAGTTATGTTTTAAGTGAACATAAACAGTTGAGAAAGAAAACGCATGTGTAACAGTATAACAGTGCGTCAGGTCTTAAAATGATGTGATTTTTTAAGAATATCTATATGGCAGTTTTTCCCCATGGTATCGATGTCAAAATTGTGGCCAGTGAAAATGCTGAGTGTCTGGTAAGTTTGGAAAACCACTACCCACAGTGGCTGGTGAGCAAAAAAGTTAATGTCAATCCCTGGTTACTAGTATCTGATTTCACAGATAGAAATAGACGCTCAGTGCCTTGTCGCGCTGCTGGCGTTATGTGGCTCTCCCATTGAAAACATTTGAAAAATACACTGTCCTTAGGAAAAGACGCTTTGGTGGACACACAGCCTTAGTTATTGATGCTACCTTTTTAATTTAATCCTTGATGCATTCACTTTTTTTTTTATCAATCTCATTTCTGCAATTTAACAAAAGTGAAGCCATATGTTGCCAGTGTGTAAAGTCACTCACTGACCCAAAAGGTATAATAGGGTTTTCTGATCTCATAAATGGCTCTCAGACACTTCTGGACACAGAAATTATGATGTGGTATTTCTGATGTGCACTTCCGGTCTGGATTGATATATGCCCTGGAATGAGATTGGAGTGGCTTTTCA
This sequence comes from Gobio gobio, assembly GCF_949357685.1. NCBI lineage: Eukaryota > Metazoa > Chordata > Actinopteri > Cypriniformes > Gobionidae > Gobio > Gobio gobio. The sequence goes on along the minus strand of NC_137115.1, from coordinate 9,069,676 downwards.
TTGATCAGGAAGCTGTGGGTCTAAATCTAAAGACCAATTTCAGCATTCGTCTTAGTACAAAGCTTCCAGTCGCCCCAATGTTCAATTTGTTTGTTGCTCATTGGTACAGTTTGCAATAATAAAGCATGAATGTTCACATGTACACTTTCAACACACTCTTGCTCTTATAATCTAATTGATTGTGTGTTGGTGTAACCTCTTGCCTTTCCTCAGGCTTTGCCGGCATGATATTTCTCAGGTCCTTGTTGGCCGTGGCCTCTATCGCCATGCACTAATGTTCCAGAGAAGTTGTGCTCTCTGGAATAATCTAGGAGGAAATGCTAGTTTACTTTTTTCTAACTGTGCTGTCCGTTTTCAGATGTGAAACCCTCCATCATTGGAAAAAAGAAGCCAACCACTGCAAAGAAAGGGGTAGGTGAACAATCAGTGCTCTCGGTCACTTCCTATTCGGGGAATTGTGTTTCCTGATCTTGCGGTGTTCAGTTTTTGTCAGTAGGTGTCAGACTTGTACAGAATCTAGAACTGTGGCTCTGCCTCCAGCTAAAGAAGAGAACCAATAATCAATGCAGACGTGCAAGTAATGGCAGAATCTGAATGTCAATTCTTCTAATAAATGTTAGACTAATGTAATGTTTGTTTTACCCTATTCAGTTTTTCAGATTTTTTTATTTGATTTATTTAGTATGGTGTTTTAAGCATTGAATCAATTAATGTCACAACCTGTCAACATCTGTATTGGTCATATTTCATCTCGGAATCAAATAGGATATTATATTTTACTTCAAGGATTATCATTTTCATAATTAAGCATTATTGTGTAGTTGTCATTAATGAGAATGAGACTTTTTTTTTTGCATTGTTGTACTGTAATATTGACTTTGTGTTAATTTAGATAAAATCAGTAGTATTTATTGTACTGCTTTTAAGGGGATAAATGTACTTAGTCGACATGAAACGTGAGTTGCGATAGTCTTTTCTTCCCTATTGTGAGTATTGTGACGTGTTGGGTGGGAGTTTTTTTGTCTATCGGTAATTGATTGGACAGTTGTTGTTTGCTATTGGTGGATCTCATCTCATGTGAGTGACAGGTTGTCCTGCCCTCTTGCCAGTAAACAGGCCATCAGGGAAGAAAAGAGATGTTGCTGCAAGAGGGGGAAGTTATTTTGATTAAAGATTACAAAGGCACATGAATTTTTATAAAATGAGCACCGATAAATCATTTATAATAAACATTGCAATATTCCCTAAAAAGGAAGAATTGTCTATTCCGTCTGCAGAAGTATACACTATCATTTAACCTCAAAGCTCATGGTTATCTTTGCAGGTGGTAATTTGAATAATTGTCTTTATTTTTTAGCTTGGAGTTAAAAAGGGTCTTGGTGCCCAGAAGGTGAGCAGCAAGAACTTCACTGAGGTGGAAAAACAAGCCCAGGTGGCAGAGAAAATGAGAGAGGAACAGGTCGCTGAGGCCAAGAAACAAGCCGAAGAGTCCATGTGAGTCTCCAGATTCAACAAATTCAAAATCTGTCTGATTAGAATTGTTGGAAAGGTGTTGAAAAACTGAGGCCCTGTCCACACGAACATGGGTATTTTCAAAACCGCAGCTTTTACTGTGTGGTTTGGCCATTCGTCCACACGCAAACGCAGTCCGGACACTGATTGGCCAACATTGGCTTTACGGTTAGGGTTATTTTGACACCTGTTGGTTTGGCATGCGCTTAAAGGGTAACTTCAGTGGTTTAGCATTAGGCTGTGTATCAGTAGAAACCCGGTAGTATATTCAAATTATGGTACTTTCCCCCCTCATATCCCCCTGAGACGAGAGAATTATGCATTTTATTTCTGGAAAAATTCCTCCGATGACACAAATATCGTCATTTTGCGTCATCTGAGGATTTTTTGGCCAGAGGCAAAGACTACAGTCACTAGATGGAGCTGTTCCGCATGTTATCAACCCACCCACAGGGGAGAGATCTCACGCACAGAATGTAGACAGACGACCGCACAGACAATCATAATAACGGATCGATGCAGAGCAAAGTGAGTGTTTCAACTTTTCAATGAATTCCTGTGATAGTTTAGCTTCCATATGCGATCTGAAAACGTGCCAGACTGGCGCTTAACGTTACCTCAGCTTTGCTCAGCTCTTCGTGTGAATGAAATCTGACACTGCTGCATCTGTGCCGTGACTTTCGTTCAGCTCACTCACACTTTATTGAAAACACATGTTCAGTTTTTAATTGTAGTGTTTATTCTCTAACTGAACGAAATTATTGTATTACCATGAAGATCAAAACGACGGTGTACGGAGTGGCCTCATAGGGCAGCGAAGCAAGTGCATTCTGGGAGTTGTTGTCTTTCATCCACATGAGAGAAAAAATACATTTTGTCTTTTCTCAGTCTAGAAGGCACCAAATTCAAAAATGATTTCACATTTCTACTACATAAATGACCCAGTTTAAATACAAAGCTTAATGCTAAATCACTGAAGGTACCCTTTAACAGCGCTTCATACCATGTTTTTGTGTTTTCATGTGGATGGAGGAAAAAAATTTTTTTTTTATAAAATACCTGTGTATACACTAATGCACTCTTGCTCTATATGGAGCAAATGAGCTGTTCCACTGGGTCCTAAAGTCAGTTTCTGTTCAGTATGCATTCAGATACACATTTTTTTGGTATTTTTAGTTTGAATTCTGAGCATTTTTTGTTTTGTCTACTGAAGCATTCCTCGCAATACATTCGTTCTTATGGGGGTCAAATTGGATTTGTTACTTTCTATAAATTTCAACCACAAAACTCCTTGAATTTGTGCATTCGTGGTTTAAGTGTGACAAAAGTCCTAGGGTCTTGGACCACTCCGATGAATTCTCAATAAATAAATAAAAAAATAAAAAACAATTATATATATATATATATATATGTATGTATATATATGTTATAGTTATAGTTATAGTTTCAGGTCAAAATGACCCGAGGGAGGATGAGGGCTAAAAGTGAAGTACTTCACTAGTGGCACCTAGCAGAATAATAAAAAGAAAAGAACAAAAGAAGCATATTTTTAAACAGCCTTGCAAGCGTCTCGTTTATGCGTCGCACCTCCCCCATAACTGAAACCTGACGGTTGCTCGTGAAGTCCTCTTTCAGCCCTTTAAAGTAGGCTACTTCCAATAAAAGGTCCAATATATTAGGAATACTTTTAGCTGTTTTGCAGTGTGTCATGAGTAAGCAACTGAGTTGGCTAACACATTCAATGTAACATAACCCATCAATGTACACTCTGATCCGGCTTTCATTTCCACCGCTAACAGTACTCTTACTTCATAGGTTTAATTAAATTTAAAATTAATTAAATACATACATTTTTGAAGGTGGATTTTGTCTTGCATTTCTGTAAACAAAGCCAAATTTCTTCAACCGTGATGGATCAATAGTAGCTAAACACTCTCTGACTCCGCCTGCTACAGTAGCCACGCCAAAGCTCTCGTTATAGGCTGAACTGAAAGACATTGACAGATCTGAGCGGACCACTCTTAATGTTTAGCTGGTGCCTCGTGGGCTCAATGTTTACACCTTTGGGGAAGATAAACCCATGAATGGCATATTAGTAGTAGTCAATGATCAATAAGTTGGGTTAAGAGAATGTATTTTAACATGAAAAATCTTACATGCTTCACCTTTAAAGATTTTGCCCTGTCTTTAAACTGTTGAATTCTCAAGCATATGTTTGAGGAGGATAGTGCCTCTTCTAACAGTGTAATCGGAGCTATAGCTTTAGCATTTTTTTTTTCCTGATTGCTTTCCCCCTTATCTCACAGGGTGGCCTCGATGCGACTGGCCTACAAAGAGCTGGAGATTGACAGGAAGATGGAGGAGAAGAAAATGCAGAACCTAGAGGGGAAGAAGAAGCAACAGGCGGAGAGGCTGGGCATGGGATTCGGTAACAGGAGGTAAAGACACAGCGGCAACCTCGATTAAACCACTGTCACATTAATTTCATCACTCCCCTCAAGCATGACATCACCGTCTTCAGCAGATTAATAACCCAGAACAGACTGATGTGTTTGTGTGTTTGTTCGTTCTGTTAATGTGATGTTCATCTGATGCTGTCCTTGATTTTCTGCAGTGCCGTGTCTCATTCCGTGATGTCTGAGATGCAAGTGATCGAGCAGGAGACCCCAGTGGGAGTCAAATCCTCCTCTCGCTCCAAGCTGGACATGTTTGATGAGCCTGGCTTTGCCTCGGGACCGCCAAAGTATGTTTGTGACGGACAGCATTTTTGTGTGTGTGTTTGTTTGCATGTGTAATTTGTATCATTCATTGTGATCTCAGGTACAAGGACAACCCGTTCACATCTGGAGACAGCTTTGGGGCGCGGTGGGACAACGATGGAGGATCATCATTCTCATCCTGGGCTCTGGAGAAGGATGAACCTAAAGACAGTGAGGTCACCATCTCAAGCATCCAGCCAATCGGAGAAAGGTTGGTCTGTCTGAGTCCGTGTAGTCCGTGATTTGATTTGTGGCCGGTTTTATGACTGTTGACACAATGTATGTCAGGTTACCCAGCCGACGAAAGCCCGATGTGTCCGTTCCAGCCGCAGAGTCTAGCGAAGCACGACAGAAGTTTGCCAATGCTAAAGCGATCTCATCGGACATGTTCTTCGGCCGTGAGAGCAACCCAGAGGTACTATAGGCCACTAGACCTTCAGTACATTCAGTTTTATGACTCTGACTGATGTTGTTGCCATTCATTTTGACACAAACTGGACACTTTGGTGAAACTTTGGTGTTTAGGTGTTCATAACATTATCATTCGATTATTACAATAATTGAACACCTAAACACCAAAGTGTATTAAATCATAGTACACAATTTTATGTAAATGTATTTTATCATGTCTATTTTAACATGTGTAATTCACTGCCCGGCCAAACAAAGCTGCTGTTTGAATTTAAATAGGCAAATGCTTAAGAGTCTGATTTATGGAAGCTTGTTTCTGCCACAGAATAACACATTTTAAAAGATGATTGTGACTTTTTATCTCTCAATTGTGACTTTTTAACTTGCGATTGCGACTTTGTCATGCAATTTTGAGAAAAAGTCAGAATTGCGAGAAAAAAGTTATTACTTTTTTAAAAATCATTCTGTGGGTTAAACAAGCTTCCATAATGATTGGATTATTATTGCTATTATGTTTTTAGCATGTTATATGTAGGGCTGCCCCTGACTAAATATTTTTCTAGTCGACTGGTAGTCGTTCATTGAAGCCATTATTCGACTAATCGCACGTTTATATTAATTGAATTACTTAAATATATACTGAGGGCGGAATATGCCTATTCCGCGCTCAAGGGCACACACAACTCTTGCCGCAAAATAAATGATTATCAAAAAAAAAAAAGAAAAATTATCAAGAGACAATTTAATTGTTTATTAATAAACTGGTGTTTTCTGAGTCCGTGTCGGTTGCAAAGATGTTGACGATGCTGATTCAAACACTCGTATAGATGCACCTTTCATAAGGATTACATAATCAGAGTATTTATTTTCGATTCAAATTGGTTTGTTTAAAAGTAGACATTTCAAGCTTTCTATAGATACACTTGTCTGTGAGACAAGTAGCCTATCTGCTGAGTTTCGGTTCATTTATGTGACTCGCTGCAGTTCAGGGAGACTGAGACAGCAGAAAGTGTATCTGGTTTGTTTTCTTTATTGTACAAAAGCACGTTTTGTTGTTGCAAGTGTACACAAATAAAGTTTGGAATGATGTGTTACTCTTATCTGTATGACCAAAAATGTAGTATTTTAAGTTGAACATGCAGCGTTGCTAATACTTTAGCTGCTACACTCCGCACGAACACTTGGATATGCACCTAATAATAGCGCATATTTACCTAGGTTAACGTTTCAAATGATAAGCCATATTTGAGTTTGATGGATGATGGGCGAATGTTTGAATTTCCTGCCCAACACACTGTAATTACCACAAGGACCCGCCGTTAATGATCTGTCCCTCACGGACTGCATGACTTTGCCACTTCCTGTGGAGTTTTTTTTTTCTTCTGCGACTAACAGACTAATAAAATCTTGGTCGACTAAGCTAGAGCCCTGCGCAGGACTTTTTTCTTAAACCCGCTCCCGCTGAATGTATGACCAGGACTGCCCGCTCCCACAACCTATGTGTTCCATGCTCGTGTCCATTCCCGCGGACTTTATCTGACAGCAAGGTTATTTTCGTAAACGAAAACTAAAACTATTGGTCAAAAAACATTTTCGTAAACTGAAAAAAAAAAAAAAAAAAACATAATAATGAAAAACTTAAACTAAACTAACAACTCTTACTGAAAAACTAACTGAAATAAAATAATAATTAGCAAAAATAAATATTAGTTTTCGTAATTTATAAGCTCTCTGTGGCGGAGAATCTGACCTGTGGCGGTTGAGGATGTGTCTGTATATGGCGCTACTGCGCGTGATCTGAGTATGGGGAGATATGAGATTTAACCTGTGACGCGACGCATGCAGTGAACACACATCGCTAGTCCTAAACGGCTGCTCACACAGAATCCGTTCGTGGCAGTGAAATGGGAAATTACACAAGGTAATGCGACGCACGTTAAACTCCTTTTAACCTCGGCTCACTGCTTTTAGAACGCCGTTTCATACGCGATGAGAGACACAGGTGCAACCGCAACTACTAGTAAAGTTACTACTGTGTGTTTGAGATTTCATGTTTGCGGAATATTGACAGGCTCAAAGGTGTTATCATTGTTTTTACAAATCATTTACTACTAATAATATTATTATCCGTGTGGATACATTTCCCCACAAAGTAAGGAATACCAGGACACACACACACAGCTTATAACGTTAATTGTTTAACAATATTTCATCTTTAATATGAATTTATCATTTTTACTTTTATATTTTTACATTGCATTTATTTGGTTCTTTGTTCAATCTCAGACGATTGTTTGACGTATAGGTCATAGTTTGACTCTTAAAGGTGAAGACCCAACTTTATGCATGTTTTGTAGATTCCCCTCTCCGTTAAACATGTTTTGTTGGACTGTCCTGGGTTAAAACAAGAATGCTCTTTTGTCAAGTTATTTCACTTAAGGACTTATTTAGTAAGATTATGCATGAAAAGGTTTTGGATTTTTTAAAATCATAAATTGATTTAAAAAATCTTGTATAATATGACTTGTTGTGTTGGTTTGCTTGATTTTATTGTAATTATGTGATATATGTATTTTTGTTATTGAATTTTGCCATGAATATAGCCTTAGATGCTGACATGGCATTAAATAAAACAATCTGTATTCCATTATTTTATTTGTATTATTAAGATGTCTGCATAAGAGTAAACTCTAATCTGTGCAAACATTAAAGTTTGCTGAAATTAAAAATCTTGATTTGGTCTCTACACTTCGTTCTGGTAACTCTGCTAAACTATAATTACTAAAACGAAATATATAAAAACTAAATAGAAATGTGTTTACAAAATAAATGCTAAACAAAAACTAGCAAAACAATTTTTAAAACTTAACTGAAATTTGCAGAAAAATTGAAAACGATAATAAAATAAAAACTTGCAAAATGCAAAACTATAATAACCTTATCTGCCAGCTTGTGAAAAATGTACAGATATACTCGAGACTAAATATTTGTTCAAGTTAACATCCAGAATAACAGACTTTAAACATGAATGTGTTTAAATAAGATGAAGTAACCAATGCTAAACCAAAGCACCACACATGACAAAAACATCCTGTTTTTTTTTTTATTAGCGTTTAAAACATTAACCGTTAAAACAAAACCGCAACTAGCGGTGCCTCAGTTTTAGGCTACTGCATACACACTCACCAAACGAGTAACTTGGAAATAACTAACCCTGACCTAACACAGAGAACTTTGAAAATAGGCTATAGGCCTATTATTTTAACAAATTAAATACAAAACTAAATAAATAGAATGCCTAAAAGAAATTCACATTATAGCTTGCTCAACAGGCTAATGCAAAAAGGAAAATAAATAATTCTTAAAAATAACGTAGACTACTTAACAAACAAATGAATTTGATCACCGGGCCTTGCTTTGCTTCATATTACTATGAAGGGAAAGCATATTGCTGACTGACTCAGTCTGCGTCTGTCTTCCAAGATCCGCCCACACACACTGAATGCCCTCTCTGACGGCGCACTAGATGCTTTTGTCAAGTAAACAGCCGCTCTAATTTTCTTTCTTCTTGTGTGGACTCCATTTCTACTACACGCCAAATCCCACCGTTCCCTGCGGATCTCCCACTATACCGCCCACTCCTACGAGATTTGCGTTGTCCCGCGGGAGCCCAAACCCAATGCAGCCCTCTAGACTAAGCCTCTTCTAGTCAATTAACATTTAGTCGACTATTAGGGGCTATACACTCACCTAAATGATTATTAGGAACACCTGTTAAATTTCTCATTAATGCAATTATCTAATCAACCAATCACATGGCAGTTGCTTCAATGCATTTAGGGGTGTGGTCCTGGTCAAGACAATCTCCTGAACTCCAAACTGAATGTCAGAATGGGAAAGAAAGGTGATTTAAGCAATTTTGAGCGTGGCATGGTTATTGGTGCCAGACGGGCCGGTCTGAGTATTTCACAATCTGCTCAGTTACTGGGATTTTCACGCACAACCATTTCTAGGGTTTACAAAGAATGGTGTGAAAAGGGAAAAACATCCAGTGTGCGGCAGTCCTGTGGGCGAAAATGCCTTGTTGATGCTAGAGGTCAGAGGAGAATGGGCGACTGATTCAAGCTGATAGAAGAGCAACTTTGACTGAAATAACCACTCGTTACAACCGAGGTTTGCAGCAAAGCATTTGTGAAGCCACAACACGCACAACCTTGAGGTGGATGGGCTACAACAGCAGAAGACCCCACCGGGTACCACTCATCTCCACTACAAATAGGAAAAAGAGGCTACAATTTGCACAAGCTCACCAAAATTGGACAGTTGAAGACTGGAAAAATGTTGCCTGGTCTGATGAGTCTCGATTTGTGTTGAGACATTCAGATGGTAGAGTCAGAATTTGGTGTAAACAGAATGAGAACATGGATCCATCATGCCTTGTTACCACTGTGCAGGCTGGTGGTGGTGGTGTAATGGTGTGGGGGATGTTTTCTTTAGGCCCCTTAGTGCCAATTGGGCATTGTTTAAATGCCACGGCCTACCTGAGCATTGTTTCTGACCATGTCCATCCCTTTATGACCACCATGTCCCCTTTCTCTGATGGCTACTTCCAGCAGGATAATACACCATGTCACAAAGCTCGAATTATTTCAAATTGGTTTCTTTAACATGACAATGAGTTCACTGTACTAAAATGGCCCCCACAGTCACCAGATCTCAACCCAATAGAGCATCTTTGGGATGTGGTGGAACGGGAGCTTTGTGCCCTGGATGTGCATCCCACAAATCTCCATCAACTGCAAGATGCTATCCTATCAATATAGGCCAACATTTCTAAAGAACGCTTTCAGCACCTTGTTGAATCAATGCCACGTAGAATTAAGGCAGTTCTGAAGGTGAAAGGGGGTCAAACACAGTATTAGTATGGTGTTCCTAATAATCCTTTAGGTGAGTGTATGTTTGCCAACAGTTCTTCTAACCCTAATACATGTGTAGCTTTTCATTTCTTAAATGGGAGGTTGACCCAAGGTCTGTTTCTAACCGTGTCCTTTTTTTTTTTTTTTTTTACCATTTCTGCGCGTGCTCTCTCTCTTTTTCTTAGTTACAAAACCGAACCCGACCTGAACCCGAGGCTGTTCATTAAACATTAGCCCGAACCCGACCCGAAACCCACAAGTGACATCACTAACCCTGAAATTGACATAAACTCCGCCCCCAGGAACACGCAAACCAAAGGGGTGGGATTATCATGACAGAATATGCTAATCAATGACATGAAGATAGTTAACTACACATCATCTACATAAATTAATCAACTAACCATTCAGGAACATCTTGTTGCATTCTACATGTAGTGTAGTCAATCAGCTTCCTAGCTCAGTAGTCAGGGCACTGATCAGGACATAAGTCAATGGGCTGACTCCCTGATCAGTGCCCTGACTACTGAACTAGGGGGCTGATTAAGACGCACCCTTAGTCTCTCCATCATTGTCCGACTCCGGTTTGAACATAAAAGGATTGAAGTGTTCCGCCCCATGAGCAGCTTGTTCTTGAAGCTCCGCCCCATGAGCAGCAGCTCATTTGCATGTAAAGGGACACACAAAAACTGCACATTTTTGCTCGCCCTCAAAAAGTGACAGTTTTAACATGCTATAAGAATGATGTGTGGGGTATTTTAAGCTAAAAGTTCGCATACACACTCTGGGGACTTATTTTACATCTTGTAAAAAGGGGCATTATATGACCCCTTTAAACAACCATATTCCAATATGACAATGTCAACATTCATCAGGCTCAAATTGATAGTTTTTTTGGCCGAGCAGTGTATATTTACCGTTTTACACATTTTAGAGAGAGAGAAACTTTTTTTAAAAAAACAATTATTTTTATACATTATATTTACATTGTTGATATAAATGTAATTGTTCTCTACTAGTATGAAGCAAAGACTCGTCTCGAGGGCATGTCTGGAAGTACCTCCATCAGCTCTGCTGACCTGTTTGGTGACGGCAGTGTGCGTTCCTCCGGTAAACACATGCCTCTTTATCTCTCCATGTTGCCTTAGTACATTGTGTATCTGAGACTTTGACTGTGACCCTCACTGCGTGCGGTACGTTCATGTGTGTTGTCCCCGTAGGCTCAGCAGGATTTGATAGCGTGCTTCCCTCTGGTCCAGACATTGCCCAGTTCAAGCAAGGTGTGAAGACTGTTGCAGGCAAGATGGCAGTGCTGGCTAATGGGGTTATGAACACCATTCAGGTGAATGCACGCATTTGCTTTATATTTCACCGCACGCTTCTACGGCAGCTGTGTTAACTCTCTCCGATCACGTTTCAGGATCGCTACGGATCTTACTGAAAGGACTGCGTTAGACTGAAATGGAAGTCGCATCAAACAGGACACACCTCACTGCTGATTGGATCTGGTCGGTCTTTCCTACATGAACACACATCAGAGCGAGCGAGAGAGAAAGACGAAGACTTGTGGAAAGACCTGGGAACTCTCGACCTCTCCCCAGACCACTGTAGACACTCTTGCTGACAGTATTTTAATTTCTTTTTGAGGACTCGCGTTTTATTTTCAGATAACAACAGAAGCACTGGACAGAGTGTAAAGTTTGTTTTCAGAGTCGCAGTGATTTGTTTGAACTAACGGTCCCTGTTTTCTATGCCATGTATTGGTCTTTGATTTCAAATGGTTATGTATTTGAAAAGTATTCTGTCTGGAATTAAATGTATAACTGAACTTATAGCGCTAAAATATTCTCACGGCTTTCTTTTTTGTATATTAACGCTCTCCGAAGACCTCAGTGCATTCAGTAAACAAGGAAAGGGAACCCCGTATGGTATATTTATAAATTGAGCCCATTTCCTAAATACAATCGTTAAGATTTTGATGCATTGTCATAATTTTACATTATTAGTAATTATGATGACGTTTGAGTGACTAAGTGATAAAATTACAGTAATATTGTGCAATATGTTCTCGCTTGTCAGGGACGAGTTCTTGAGGTTTTTTTGTGGATGTGTGAGTGACACCTGGAGTTTCAGGACGGATGATTTTAAACCGAACCGTGTTTGTTTTGCATGCCAGCATAAGCCGAAGTCACCGGTGCTGTACAACGAGGCAGATTTCCAGCATTCACTCGACGTATTTACAGATCGAATTCTCAAGAAACCAAACTGACTGAGGAGGTTTATAGTGACGTGATTTAATCAACCTTTTAAACGAGACTTCCCTCAGTGTAGATGATAAAATGACAGCTGACGAAATAGGTTTTTATTTCAAATTAACCCACTGAAGTGATGTCGTCCGTTTTCTGGTAATGTGCATGTACAGTACCGTTTTCTTGTACATGCATTACAGCCTTTCTTTCTTTTTCTTTTGGGTTTAAGCCAGACTGGGAACTGGTGAATGGTATTTGTCTGCCTGTCAGCTAAATTTGAAAATAAAGAACAATCCAACAACCGCCTGGAATAAAAGCTTTTTATTGTGGCCTGTTGAGAAGAACCTATTGAAATGTGTGTGAATAAAGAATGAAATTCCCCCTACAACAGTTGTTTAAGACTTTGATTCAGTCCACAAAATCATTTTATGACATAAGCGTTACAGATAAAGTGCAAAACAAACGAGTGGTAGTAATGTAGTTAATTCAGACAAGAGTACAAAGAGTAGGTTTTGACCCTTTAACCCTAATCAAAAAGACATCAGGACGTTAACCCTATAAATCCCACTGTATCGTCTGATATGCACATTTTTAAGGCATCATGATCAACTTAAAGTAACATTCCTTTCAGTGTGATTGTAAAAACCTCCACCTTCAGGTGGTTACATGTGTCTTTTTGCTGTGAAACTTTCACTGATTTTAGGCAACCATAATACATAACATTTTACAATAAGGTTCACTAGTAAACATTAGTTAAAGGGTTAGTTCACCCAAAAATGAAAATAATGTAATTTATTCCTCGCCCTCATGCCGTTCCACACCTGTAAGACCTCCGTTCATCTTCGGAACACAAATGAAGATATTCGTGTTGAAATCTGATGGCTCAGTGAGGCCTGCATAGCCAACAATGACATTTCCTCTCTCAAGATCCATTAATGTACTGAAAACATATTTAAATCAGTTCATGTGAGTACAGTGGTTCAACATTAATATTATAAAGCGACAAGAATATTTTTGGTGCAACTTATATAGTGATGGCCGATTTCAAAACACCGCTTAATGAGGCTTACAGAGCGTATCGAATCAGCGTGTTGAATCATGATTCGGATTGCGTGTCAAACCCATAGACTGTAAAAAAAAACATATGGACGTATTGTCCGTGACGTCACCCATAGGATTCTGAAGGACCGTTTTGAAGTGTAAAGTATGGGCGAGCTGGCCGTTGCCGTCTTGCCAGTGCGTCATCGCGCGTCACTCCCGGATAATAGAAAATGAGCGAAGAGGCGGGACGTGGGCGGAGCTGAGGTGATGGCGGGACGTGGGTGGAGCTGAGGTGATGTGATGACTAACAGACAGCAGATAAATGACTATCCACCTGTCACTCAAAGTGGCCACGCCCTTAATTATGCAGAACTTTATATAATGTAAACGAATGAGTTATAAAAAAAATCACCCCCTCACACTTGTCATGAAGGGCAAAACTAGCCGTATAGACCAAAACCACAATTTGTACCAGGCTGTAAACATGTGTTTTTCTGCTTTAAAGTTGGGCATTTTAACATGGGGCTCAATGAGATTCTGCTCCCTTCTGGAGCCTGTCGATGAATTGCAGTTTAAGTCACTTCCGTATTGGCTTCAAGAGAAACTGGGGGTGGTTGCCGCTTGGTCAAACCGCCAAACTGCTGAAATCACACGACTTTGGCGCTCCGTGCCGCTGATTCATAACGCTCCGAAGCGGTGTTTTGAAATCGGCCATCACTGTATAAGTCGTTATTTAGTATATCAAAAATATTCTCGTCGCTTTATAATATTAATATTGAACCACTGTACTCACATGAACTGATTTAAATATGTTTTCAGTACATTAATGGATCTTGAGAGAGGAAATGTCATTGTTGGCTATGCAGGCCTCACTGAGCCATCAGATTTCAATACAAATATCTTCATTTGTGTTCTGAAGATGAACGGAGGTCTTACAGGTGTGGAACGGCATGAGGGTGAGGAATAAATCACATTATTTTCATTTTTGGGTGAACTAACCCTTTAACTACATTAGTTGACATGAACTAATAATGAACTGCACTTATAAAGCATTTATTTATCTTTGTCAATGTTAATTTCAACATTTACTGATGCATTATTAAAATCTTGGTAGCATTAGTTAATGCACTGTGAACTAACATAAACAAACCATGAAGAGCTGGATTTTTATGAACTAACGTTAACAAAGATGAACTAAAGCTGAACAGAGGTGATGTTCATGGTTAGTTCATGTTAACTAATGCATTAACTAATGTGAACTAATACAACCTCATTGTAAAGTGTTACCAATAAATCTTACATTGTTAGTAATATTTAGTAATAAGGCGACCACTTGCTGCACTGAAGCAACTTAGGTTTACTTTATGTTAAAATGTTCCAAATATGATACAACAGTCTTTAGAAGAATGTTATTTTGTACATCCCAATTATCATTGATTGTTTTGTCCACCACAATAATATCTACAGAGCTTTGATCATAAAACTAAGCAATCTTGTTAAGACATATTATGAGATAACGGATAACAACTGATATTTATATGCATTTTATGCAAGTAGTCTGTTACTCTTATAAAGATCTCATTATTTACATTATAAACTATCAGAATTGAATCTTACATTTTGGGCACATAAGCAGCAACTGCACCAAATAGCATATTTTTGCTCAGTTTGGGCCTCTGAATAAAATTAGTTTTTTCTCCTATATCATGTAAGCCATAAAGCCTTTTGTATCAAATATATGATGCTCAACTTATGATACGGTTTCATTTAAAGGTACACTATGTAATTTTTTTTGTTGAAAATGTAATTTAGATGATGAGTCAATACTCCATCAATCCTTCCAAAACGTGTTTTTGCGTAGCCTACGCCGTACCCTGATGTGCACCTCTCCAAAAATGTAACAACGCGTCAATTCTACGCGGACTGCAAGCGCTGTGATTGGTCTGCTAGAACCCCTCCCTCAGGGGTACACATGCTCCATCTGCATGTGTAACTACACGTCGACGCGGACAAGGACGCAGAAGTATAAATGAAAATTGACGCGTAGTATAAATCAGCCTTTAAGAGTGTTGATATTTTAGATCGGGTGGGATGTTTTTTTGGGGAAATTGCGCGCATATGTCACTCGCCATATCCGTAAATAGAATAAAGTTGCTCAGGGCTACTTTGACGAGTATGGTGTTGGACTGGCACGGATTGGTTGTCACAACGAGCGAGAAAGGTTTATAGTGTTAAAAAAAATGTCAGGGTCAGGGCTTTCACGTGCTCCCATTCAGCAGACACCTTTCATCCTGTTGTACAGGGGCAGGGCGACCTATGACCTCTCCATTCATTCAGCCATGCCAGGCAAATGGGGCTGTTTAATAAAACACAACTGTTCCTGGATCAGATTTAGTTTGATAGCGCTCCAGGTGGTGTGATGTTCCTGATGCCGCAGGCCTTAATTCCAAAGTCTGTTCAGGAGTGGTAAAAGACCCTTTGATCACCGGTACAAAAACACACATAAACGTCACCTTCTGTTACAGCAACATCTACCTACAAACAAAAGATCAATGTAGCCGTACGTCCTCCTTCGGTCTTATTTGCATAGCAGTTAAATTAAAAGAGGGCGATCAGAGAGCCGCATTATCCCTTTGTAGGCCATCATTGTGTCCCTGGCTTCTCATCCATGTCAAAGCTTTGGATTTGCTTAGTCACACAATCAAAGAATAACAGGTTTGAAAGCAGCAGACTGGCTGTTTTCGGAAAAATTTGAGAATGGAGACGATTAGTGTAACAAACAAACAAACAAGGAAAAACCTGAATAATGGGGATTTATGGCTCAAAACAGCCTTCGGATTCGCTCATTCAAATGCACATTCAGACTCACTCAGTCAATTCAATTCCCTTCTTAGCTCGTAGCAAAATTAAACTCAGAAGTTCTTCGTTCACAGCTCAGATGATGGAATGATAGAACGACAGAAGATGATAGAGATATAGATGGAATGATTGATAGAACGACAGAAGATGATAGAGATAGATAGATAGATGGATGGATAGAACGACAGATGATAGAGATAGATGGATGGAATGATAGAACAACAGAAGATTATAGAAATAGATGGATGGATGGATAGATAGAATGACAGAAGATGATAGAGATTGATGGATAGAACGACAGAAGATGAAAGAGATAGATAGATGGATGGAATGATAGAACGACAGAAGATGATAGAGATAGATGGATGGAATGATAGATGATAGATAGATAGATGGATGGAATGATAGAATGACAAAAGATGATAGAGATAGATAGATGGATAGATAGAATGACAGAAGATGATAGAGATGGAAAGATAGAACGACAGAAGATGATAGAGATAGATAGATGGATGGAATGATAGATGATAGAGATAGATAGATGGATGGAATGATAGAACGACAAAAGATGATAGAGATAGATAGATGGATAGATAGAGAGACAGACAGACATATATAGATTGATAATTTCTCTTTATCCCTAAACAGATAATATAGATTATGCCTTTCATTTTGTCCCCAAAATAAAAGACATTGATGCACAGTAAGAAAAAATAGCCCATAATTTGGTCTTAAAAATTTGATAATAAATGTTGAAATTCACATTGTGGTCTCTAACTTTGTAGAATTTGTTATAGTGTCAAATCTGAGCACAATCTGAGATACATTTCCAGATTATAAATATCTGAGTCTCCATTTGAGTTTGAATTGATCTCATTGCGCTCTCTAGGAGAAAGAATGAAGACAGTGAAGAGATCTCTGCGATTTTGCTTTCATATGGAAATATTTTCCTGGAGGTGCAAGCAACTGCACAGAATTCAGCCCACGCTCTGCAAAGTCTTATAAATGTGTCAATACTGTATAATCACACACAGTGAAGCCTTGCTCGTGTCACACAGATGAAGATGCAGTGGATGGGTCGATACAACCAGTGATGATGATGATGAGGCTCAGTTGATCCAGGCGTATGAGTAGAAGTGGTTCTGCTCCCACAGGTCACACCTCTCTCTAGAGTAGCTCGTTACGAAAGAAGCGTTCTCGTCCAGCAGGGCGACGTGTGAGGGGAACTCCGGCCACTCCTCTGGCATCATGCCTGTGAGATTATAAAGAGTAACAGAGTGTGAATAGAGTGACTGCCTAAGGCTACCGAAAGGTTAAATATGAAGCCTTATGTCTACTTCTAATTTATTACTTTCAACAGTTCAACTAATCAAAAAAATATTTGTGTGTGTATATTACATGATACAAATGTTGTATTATTGACCAGTTTTAAAATTTTATTAAATTTCTGTTTCTGAAATCCATCCTTCTGCTGGGATCAGAATAATCCAGATTTTTTTAGATCAAAGGTATTCTAATCTTACTAAAAAGTTTTGAACAACACAAACTTATGATTTGAGCCAGATCAAAACCAAGATTGGATTTTGTGATCTAACCTGATTTCAGAAACCTTTTTTTCTTTGAACTATTTCCAAGATTTGATCCAGCCGAAATCTGATCAGATTACTCTTGAACAACTGGCCCCTGGTGGGATCCAACATTCCTGCTCTTGGCAGCAGGATTTAACATTCTGGTGAATGAACTAGTCATCCCATGATGCATTGCGAATGACAATCGAATCAGAAACAACAGTACAATACAAAAAAAGTTTAGCTGCAAGCAGTGTTGGGGGTAACGCATTACAAGTAACTTGAGTTACGTAATAATATTACTTTTTCCAAGTAACTAGTTAAGTAACGCATTACTTTTCACATTTCCAACAAAACATCTGAGTTACTTTTTCAGAAAAGTAACGCAAGTTACTTTTTCACATTAATTTGACTGACAGCTCTCCTGCCCCCATGTTGAGAAAAATAAGTGCAGAGGCGTTGTGTATGAACATGAGGGTTATTGTAGTTCTAGACTAAATGTGAGCATTTATTCATCTCACAATAAAGATTCTGTACTCCTCAAAATGAATAAAATCAGTCAAATGCAAAATCAGAGTACTATGCAAACCTCCAATAATTAAATAAATGTTAAATAAAACAACAATTTTTGTGCATAATCTACCTTTATATTTAATTTACCAATGTCTGCTGCTGACCTTTGATGATGATTACTAGATTTTGTTTTTTTTGGGTAAAAAAATGTTCTCCTGCGTCCTACTCTTCCATTATCCAGAATGGCAGCACAGCAGAGCTGCACCCTCTACTGTTCATGCGGGAATCTGCATTTTTACCTCAGCCTGGGGCTTATTATTCCAATTTTGGGTATGAAGAGGTCTTTACCGTTGCACAAAAATATAACTTTTTTGTTATAAAAAAAACAAAAAAACAAGCCCAGCCCAGGTGAGAAAAAGTAACGCAAAAGTAACGTAACGCATTACTTTTCTTAAAAAGTAACTAAATAAATCAATTAGTTACTTTTTAAGGGAGTAACGCAATATTGTCATGCATTACTTTTCAAAGTAATTTTCCCCAACACTTGCTGCAAGTCAGTATAATAAAAGTATAAAATGCATATAGAATATTTCACAGTGATTGTGTAACATTAGAGCTCATTAGTGCTCAAGGTTTACACTGCATAAATAAAAATATGTTCTCTAATGAGAAAATAAATAGGATTTTTCTATATTCCACAACCCTATAATTTTGGCCTTAGACCAAAAACAGCATTTATTTGAAATAAAAATCCTTTGCAATATTATAAATGTTTTACTGTCACTTTTGATCAATTTAATTTGCCCTTGCTAATCCAAAAGATTTATTTTAGAGATGCACCGATGTATTGGCCGATTTTTTATCAATTTAAAACCATCTGCATTTCGGCTATTGCATAAAAAAAAGGCTGTTACCGACGGTTTGATTAAACAACAAAAGACAAAAAAAACAACAACTTTCTCTCTCTCTCTCTCTCTCTCTCTCTCTCTCTCTCTCTCTCTCTCTCTCTCTCTCTCTCTCTCTCTCTCTCTCTCTCTCTCTCTCTCTCTCTCTCTCTCTCTCTCTCTCTCTCTCTCTCTCTCTCTCTCTCTCTCTCTATATATATATATATATATATATATATATATATATATATACACACATACACACACACACCGATCAGGCTTAACAAAATGACCACCTTCCTAATATTGTGTTGGTCCCCCTTTTGCTGCCAAAACAGCCCTGACCTGTCGAGGCGTGTTCCCCAGGTAATCCACGTGATTCATCAGACCAGGCCACCTTTTTCCATTGCTCTGTGGTCCAGTTCTGATGCTCAGTGGTGGACAGGGGTCAGCATGGGCACTCTGACTGGTCTGAGGCTATGCAGCCCCATAAGCAACAAACTGTGATGCACTGTGTATTCTGACACCTTTCTATCAGAACCAGCATTAACTTCTTGAGCAATTTGAGCTACAGTAGCTCGACTGTTTGATCGGACCACACGGGCCAGTCTTCGCTCCCCACGTGCATCAATGAGCCTTGGCCGCCCATGACCCTGTCTCCGGTTCACCACTGTTCCTTCCTTGGAGCACTTTTGATAGATACAGGTTTGAAAACCACTGGTCTAGCCATCACAATTTGGTCCTTGTTAAACTCGCTCAAATCCTTATACTTGCCCATTTTTCCTGCTTCTTACACATCAACTTTGAGGACAAAATGTTCACTTGCTGCCTAATATATTCTACCCACTAACAGGTACCGTCATTAAGTGGTCATAATGTTATGCCTGATTGGTGTATATATATATTGATACATATATATTGATTACTTTATTCATTTTCTATTTCTATATGAAATAAAAGCAGTGTTTATTTCATATATATCTTTGTTCTGTTGTATTTATGTTGGTCTGTTAAATGTTAAATGGATCCACTCCATGTTCAGTGAAGATGCAGCAATAAACTAGCAAGTATACATATTTGAACTTTGCTCATTTAAAACATGATCAAAACAGTAATCTATTTTAATGACAAAAGTTAACATCGATAATAATAATCTATTTAAAAAACAAAACAAAAAACATACTGACTCCAAACCTTTAAACAGTAGTATACTGTTATCTATATATTTATATATATTTACATATAGAAATATATAGACATATTTATATATATATATATATATAATATATATATATTTCAAGTGTATGCTATTAGTATGGAAAATATCACATTAAGCTTACCCTCTTTAGCAAAATGTACAAAATACTTGGTGATCATTTCCTGGAAGTTCATATCAGCTGGTGACAGGGTCCCTAGTACCATTTCAAGGCCCCTGAAGAAGGCCAGGCTGTCTAGAAGATGAAAGGCAAAGCGACTGGGGAAGGGAAGCCAGCTGGAGGCGTTTGCCTGTTTTGATGGAGTGTAAGTCACCAGATAACGGTATACTGGGCTCTTTAAAGCACCTGGAATACATGTGACATCATTGAAAAGAATTAGGTTTAACTGACTATGGAAAACATAGTTAAGGAAAATGTACAGTCAGTGGCAGAGGGGCCTTGTATCATCCTGAAGGAGTTTATTTAGCAATAATGACTACCCTGTTCTGCTTATTACACAGCCACTTACCATGAAATATTTATTGGAGCTCACAAATTATAAAATATTCAGAGTGCTGATAAAGCTCAATTCCTTTTAATTGTGAAATGAAAAATTCATTTGAACCTGCAGCTCTCTTAGCCAGGTCGTTCCTGGGGCAGGTGGCCTTCATGTCAGAGACCATGGTGGTGAAGAGCCTCTCTGGACACCGATCAGATGTCGGACACGGAGCTGAGCTATCATACAGCCTCAGCGCCTGATCGGTCAGGTTCTTTCCGAAAGGGGTCAGTTTGTCTGTATGAAGGAGATAACAGACGTGGTGAGGAAAAACACCAAAGACTCTTATTCATAATGTTCTTTTTTAAATGTCTCTTTATGAGCGACTTACTTGTCACAATCCACCGATAGTCCCCCCATGTCCATGTAGAGATGTTTTCATATGGAGGACTAGAGTATGAAAATATATGATGTCATGTTCTTGTTCACAATATAATTTCCATGCTTAGGCAAAATCAGAATGTAATGAACTGGTTTTCTAAAATGAATTTGAATTGAACTGGCCACACACCACAGGATGTTGAATCAGAATTTGAATAGAATTTAATTTCATCTATCTACCTACCTATCAGATATATTATTATTTTTATATAATATTTTTATTTTTGTATAGATTTTTTATCATTCTAATACATTTAAGTGCTGTCAAAACGATTAATCGCATCCAAAATAAAAGTTAATGTTGACATAATATGTGTGTACTGTGTATAAATATTATGTATATATAAATACACACACACGCATGTATATTTAAGATTTTTATAAATTATATCAATATATATACAGTATATACATACAAATATATATATAATATATATATAATATTTTTCGTATTATGTTATCATTATTATAATATAATAATATATTATATCATTTTATAGATTATAATTCTAAATAAATAATTATAATAAAATTATATTTTTTGATGAATGAATAGTTAAAAATTAAAATGAAAAGATTTACATATTTCTTTGATACTTTGAAAATTCACAAACTCAATTGGAATTTAAAGACGTTCTCAGTCCACACATTCCTGACAGTATTTTCATTTTACAACTTATAACGGAAAATCAAACAAAGCAGGTTACCCAAAATCAGTCTCCTGTTCAGTTGTTCCAACCACATATGGGACATCATTATAGGCTCCACCCTTCTCCCAGGTCTCAAACGGAGGAGCTTTGAGAACATGGCCGTCAACTACTGCAACTGGACCAACAAATATACCTTTGACTGGAAGATCGACTAAGTCATCGGCTGCCCATGATGGGTACTCCTGCCACGGGATTGCCTGAGTCAGATACAAATTACTGACATTAATTCAACCACAGATCCATTACTGATATATTACTGCCATTTAGAGAAATTAAACCCCTTCCTCTCATGTTCATTGGGAATTCATTGAGCGTTCGATGAGTTCTGGCAGGCGGTCGAGGTTTGATGATTTATTAAAGAGAGTTTTCGGATGAAGAAGCCAACAGGTTGAGGCTGTTGTTAATCAGCCGTGACTCTGCTGTGGAAGGTTACAAGTTCGGCCATAAATTTCTCACCTGAAGGACTTGAGCGATGTTTAGTCCTCTCAGGCAGATGGCGTCCTTGCAGCCAGTTCTCTTCAGGAATTCTAAGTTGTCTTTTTCTGCTGACTCCAGGGAAGCGTTATACACATACGAGCCGCTCATGTCAATCGCACTATGAAAGAGTCCTTTGGCTAGTGGAGACATCATCAAGGTCCAAACCGAAGTTCCACCTCATGATCACACAGTGAGAGAGATACTTATTATACATAAAGCTAACTCTTGTGAAAAAGAAGTGCAATTAATTATATTGAATGTGCACTTAATGTATACTTAAAATATATATAAAAAACTGTACTTGCATTAATATGTTGAAATAAAAGGACAAGTGAATTTAAAAGAGAACATTTTCATTAACACACTTAAGTACACTTTTAAAAATATGTCAAATTAAATTATATATTTTAAATAAACAAGCATACTAAAGCATATGTGAATTACTTGATTGTAATTTAATCTGTAGTGTGTTGTTTGATATTACGTTTAAAATATGTAATTAAATTATTCATTACAAATGTTCATATAGGCCTATTTGTTAAAAAAGCGCATAGAGAGTAAAAATTGCTCATATCATTTATACTCAAAGTAAAAAGTGGCCAAAAAGAAACTTAAAGGCAGGGTAGGCGATTTATTCCAGAAACATTTTTTTGTCATATTGGTTGAAAGTAGGGCTGAAACGATTCATCGAGTTACTCGATTAACTCGATTACAAAAATTTCTCGTGGCAAAAATTCTGCCTCGAAGCCTCATTAAATTCCTATGACGCGCACTATACGCGCAGGAATCTGATTCACACACACCCATAGCGCGTGATACATTTTTAATTTAGTTTAGATTCTAGATGCCCAGAATCACTATAGCAACTGCATGTTTTACACAGTTTATGTAAGTTGATTACCGCTCTTATAGCTGCCACACACACACACACACACACACAGTGCGCGCAAGCCCCGAAGCCAGATCGCTTTCACTTTTGTCCTCATAAAGTTTGTCAAGTAAATGCTTTTAAAGCCTTGCCAGTTTGAACATTGAAGCGACTGTGCACTATTCAAAAACAACAATATGGAAAACTTATCCATTCAGTGCTCAGCTTTTTTCTGTGACAGAGAGCCGAGCCGAGCCGTGTGGCGTCTTTGACAACGAGCGCGCGCCCTGAAGGCAGACCTCTTTCTGCGTGAAGATCGTGCGCGGAGAGCAGCGCAGAAACGCAGTGTCAACGCCGTCCTGTGACTAAAGTAAAGTCACTAAAGTAGCTTAGAAACTCAACTCAACCGTTATAGGGATTTGAATACCTTTGAAGTAATTACAAACCACAGCTTCATAATGAATAGAGACGGAATGAGTAATTCACACACGCAATCACTCTCTCATTAATGCATCCAAATAAATGTAATGTAGGTCTACTACTGTGTTAATGTATCTGTATCTGATGTACAACAAACATAAATCTGCCCCACAGACATCAATAACTGCTGAAAGTTAACCGTTTCCTTCAAGTATTTTAAAATCACAAAGAAATGCACTTTTTGCATTTGTTGGAAAAATTACAACTTTAATAGTAGAATATCAGTAACACACACACACGCATGCACCCTCCTCTCTCTCGCGCCAGTCAGACCAATCGTGGCAATGCATCACATATGCTTAAACTTTTATGTAGCCACGCAACAATAATTTCAGCATTCACTGTATACACCGGGACGTGATGTTGTGACGCAATTTTTCGAACGGATGCTTCACCTAAAATGCACCGCAATGCAAGTGATGCAAGCCAAATGCAGCGTTCTATTGAAAATGAATGTATGTATGCCGTACCAAACTGTAATGAAGCCTCACGCACACGCACACACACACAGGTTGCTAGGTTACCATAGGCTCACCCCAGAAATGATATATTATTTGTTAGTAGCCTAATGGTAAATGCTGCAGGTGTAGAACTCTACATAAAAGATATTTACTTTGATGTCAGGGCTAGATTACAGCATGAAACCTGTTGTGCATATTAATAAAATAAGTTGCTTTTCCTCTTCATTTTCGTTATGCATTATTTGTTTTGGTTGTTTAAAAACACAGATTTTTTTATCCGATTAATCGATCGATTAAAGGGTTAGTTCACCCAAAAATGAAAATTCTGTCATTAATTACTCACCCTTATGTCGTTCGAGACCCGTAAGACCTCCGTTCATATTCGGAACACAAATGAAGATATTTTTGTTGAAAGCTGATGCTGAGAAAGGCTTCAGATAGGCCTCCATTGGCATTCAGTACACTTATACTCCCAAGACCGATAAAAGGCACTTAAAATGTCATTACAAAGTCCATCTCACCACAGTGGCTCTACAATAATCTTACGATGCGACGACAATAGTTTTTGTGCGCAAAAAAAATCAAAATAACACCTTTATCCAGCTTGTTATTCCCTTCCGCGTGTGCCTCCACGACGCATGCGCGAGAATATGACGTAGCGCCGGGGTTTGGGAATCCATGAAATGCACGCTCTAACCCCATTTTGAGCACTACGCCGAGACCTAAAGCACGATCAATGTAGAATCCAACAGCTGAGATACGCGCGTCTTCCTCTGCTTGTAAACAAATCACTTCTGGGTCATCTGTCCGAACGCCGGATCTGCGTCATATTCTCGCGCATGCGTCGTGGAGGCACACACGGAAGGCAGTAACAAGCTGGATAAAGGTGTTATTTAGATTTTTTTTGTGCACAAAAACTATTGTCGTCGCATCGTAAGATTATTGTAGAGTCACTGTGGTGAGATGGGCTTTGTAACGACGTTTTAAGTGCCTTTTATCCGTCTTGGGAGTATAAATGTACTGAATGCCAATGGAGGCCTGTCTGAAGCCTTTCTCAGCATCAGCTTTCAACAAAAATATCTTCATTTGTGTTCCGAATATGAACGGAGGTCTTACGGGTCTCGAACGACGTGAGGGTGAGTAATTAATGACAGAATTTTCATTTTTGGGTGAACTAACCCTTTAAGTGCTAGATTAATCGATTACAAAAAGAATCGATAGCTGCAGCCCTAGTTGAAAGTCTCTTCACATCCTGATAGCAGTCACGAAGTTAAGAGGTCTAAATGTACTTATATGTATAAGGGTGCTTTCACACCTGCCTCATTTAGTTCGGTTGAATCGTACTAGAGTTCGTTTTCCCCTTTGGTGCGGTTCGTTTGGTCAGGTGTGAAAGCAGCAATCGCACTCGGATGCGCACCAAAAGCGGACCAAGGAGAACTGGCACCCCGACTGAGCCTGGTTTCTCCCAATGTTTTTATTTTTCTCCATTAGGTCACCTGATGGGGTTTTGGTTTCCTTGCCACTGTTGCCTCTGGCTTGGCTTGCTCAGTTGGGGACACTACATTTTTCAACTAAATATCCAAATAAATCTAATTATTAAACTAAATTAACCATATAAACTAAATTACTGATCTAATTACTGATCTAAAGCCCACACTGTCACTGTATGATAATTGAAATGAACTGATGACATAACCGTTTTCTCCAGAATGGCTATACGGCTGAATAAAATTATGCTGCATTATTTTCCTGTTTAACACTGTAAAGCTGCTTTGAAACAATCTGCATTGTTAAAAGCACTATATAAATAAAGTTGACTTGACTTGACCAAACAAGCGTACCGGTACGCTTTCAAACAAACTCTGGAGCGGTTCGTTTGTGGTGAGAACGTGATCCGACCTCGAACAGACCCAACTGCAAAATGTACTGATAATTTTTGGACTAAACCAGCCGCCGTAGTCAGCTGCATTGTGCATTATGTGATGAGGAAGTGTTTGTTGACAGTTTGCACTTTAGCATTGCAACTCGCGGACAAACTCGGAGTAGTGAGGAGGGGCGGAGCCTCATAGAAATTTGGTCTGATGACCATATTAGGTCCCAACTTTCGAAAACTCACAAGAACAGGCTTTTTGCAGTGCATTAGAACATTGTTTTCAAGCCGCATCCGCGCTTCATTATAGAAATGTATTGTTTGCATATTGTGGTGTATACAAACAATGTAATAGATTATGGCCAGGGACAAAACGGCCCGCGCAGTCGCAGTTTAGGAAATACGCCATGGCCAATGAGTGATGTGGATGTTGTCATGTGACCGCATTTTGTTTCGTTTCAACTGGTTCGGACCAAAGCAATCAGTGTGGTATGAAAAGGAACCAAAAAAGCAGAAAAATGCTACAATGTATAATTCACGAGTTCACACTTACATATAATTTATAGAGAGTAAATTTAAATGCATATTTGGCGTGCTGTCCGGGGGGGGGGGGCTTCGAGCTCGGACTTGGCCCGAACCCAGAGTACCCCCGTGTATGTAAGTGGTTAGGACTAATAATAATTTGAAAAAAAGAGAGAAGGTGGAGAAGGGGTGGTGGAGGGATGCTGATAAACTGTCAACAAAACGGAGGCAAGATTACTGCGTATATATACACCTTTTTGTTGATTAGCTGAGTGCTCTCCACCTGTGTCAATTATCTGAGTTTCTCCACCTGTGTCAATTATCTGAAATTGCTCCTCCCGAACCTTTGTTAATAACATCATTTGTTTTCCCTTGGTTTCGGACCAAAGGAACCGAACTAGAGATGTGAAAGCACCCTAAGGCATAGATAGGACCATAAAATGTTTGTCTAATCATTACATTCGGTCCGAACGTAATGTCCTACCTGCCTGTCAGCTTATGTATTTCCATACCTCTGTGAAATTTCCTCTCTGAATGAGCTTTCTAGAATGTTCTGTATTCACAGAGACTAGAGCAGGGGTGTCCAATCCTGATCCTGGAGGGCCAATGTCCTGCAAAGTTTAGCTCCAACCCCAATTAAACACACCTGAACGAGCTAATCAAGGTCTTATTAGGCATACTAGAAACTTCCAGACAGGTGTTGAGGCAAGTAAGAACTAAACTCTGCAGGACAGTGGCCCTCCAGGACCGAGTTTGGTCACCCCTGGACTAGAGCTATGTCACAAGTTTTATCCTGAAAACGCTCACTGTCTGCGTAATTCATATACGGATGTTTATTATGCATTGTATAGTCAGTTGATGGACGCGTTACGTTCCCACACGAGCACAACAATTTATAGATTAACACATGGGCGTCGGAACCATTGTATGTGGGTGGGACAAGACCCACCCACTTTTTACGATCAATGATATTGGATCCACTCACTTTTATCATCTCTAACATTCAGCACATGTCTGTTTACCTACCCCTAATCGATAAACACTTATTATTAAACACATGTTAGACGCTTTATGTCCACTTTTCTAATATTTTCTTAATTTTTATTGAAAATAAATGCCTTTCCGATCTGATATGTGATGGGAAAAGGGAGAAAATTGAGCTCGGCAAAAGGCGGACTCGAACCGCGGGTCGATTTGTGTCACAACTAGATGCCGCGCGTCTTACCCCTACACTACTGACGCTCTCAATGATATGGCGATTTCCGTAATTTTGTCTTTCCGAACGATACGTTTAGTAAGCAAAGCGGTATATTTGTACTTAATGTAATTGGCATCTACTTCAGTAAAAAAATTCTGAGGACCCACCCACATTTTTTTTGCTTCCGACGCCCATGGATTAAGTTGACGGTACATGCTAATTGATGAGTTGAATCAACGTAACTCCACAACAACTAACATTACATAAATGTATTCACTAACCATTCAGCAACGTCCAGCTGCAGTCTGATGCAACATCTTCCTGAATCTCTCATCTGTGTCCGACTCCAGTTCAAACATGCAAGGCTGCACTCCACAACTGCTTATTTCTGACATTTTGGCTGAGTGAGATTCGTTTTGTTGTTGACATTGTATCCGAAGCTCATGTAAAGGAGCCGCTGGAAGGGGGGCGGGAGCTGCAGCTCATTCGCATTTAAAGGGACACACAAAAACGGCGTGTTTTGGCTCACACCCAAATTGGCGCAAATTTGACAAGCTATAATAAATGATCTGGGGGGTATTTTGAGCTGAAACTTCACAGACAAATCTGGGGACACCAGAGATTTATATTAGATCTTGTGAAAAGGGGCATAATATGCCCCCTTTAATAGTAGTTACGAGAGTGCTAATAATGCGTTACTCATTTGTTCCTGTGAAGTTAATCGTTAATGCTGGAACGTATTTTAAAGTGTTACAGAAATATATCACAAACTTATTTAATTTTAGAAACATGTTGTCCTTAAAATACCACATTCTCAAAAAGTAAAGGGTACAGGGGATTTTTCAATGACATAATTTATGTGTCCGAATAACTTTGTTGTACCTGAGCTTTGACCAAATATGGTAACTCTCCCTGCATCACCACCGAAGTTATGGATATTCTGCTGGATCCACTGAAGTGCTTGGATCTGGTCCATGAAGCCATAATTCCCTTTGACAAAAAAAAAAAAAACTGCTAGATGACATGTGATAAATTTCAATATGATGTAGTGACAAGCAGAGAGCTAACAGAGTCCATAAGGAAATAGATTTTTAACAATCACTTATAAATCTTTAAAGACTGCGAGATCTGTGGTTGTTAATCGATGGTATATGCTTTTGTTGATGCAGTAAAAT
This sequence comes from Gobio gobio, assembly GCF_949357685.1. NCBI lineage: Eukaryota > Metazoa > Chordata > Actinopteri > Cypriniformes > Gobionidae > Gobio > Gobio gobio. The sequence continues at coordinate 9,041,070 of NC_137115.1, read as the reverse complement.
AATCGCGTTTAAAAGCTGAATTTGTGGTGAAAAACATAATTTCCCACGATAACCTTGTACGTGGCTTGAGTCAGATGGATCTGCTTGATTCTGATCTTCTCTGATGAGTCCAGTTTTCAGCTGTGCCCAACACCTGGTCCTCTAATGGTTACACAGAGACCTGGAGAGACCCACAAACCAGAGTGTCTCGTACCCACTATGAAATTTAGTGGAGGATTGGTGATGATCTGGGGGTTGTTCTTCAGTATGGCTGGAATCGGGCAGATCCATCTTTGTGAAGGAAGCATGACTCAAGTCACGCACAGTACAAGGTAAGCCTGGAAGAAAAATGGCTTCCTTCTGCTCTGACAATGTTCCCCAATTAGAAAGATTGGGTTTTCCCATAGCCACAGCCAGGCCAATAAAGGTCAAGACCTTGTCATGGCCAGACCTGAACCCCATTGAAAACCTCTGGAATGTGACCAAGAGGAAGGACACAAGATCACAAGCCATCAAACAAGAAATGCTTGAATCTTTGTGCCAGAAGTGGCATAAAGTCGCCCAGCAGCAATGTGAAGGACTGGTAGAGAGGCGCAAGACGCATGAAAACTGTGATTGGATATCAAGGTTTTTCCACCACATCCTGATTTCTAAAATTGTCTGATGTTAAAACATTAGTATGATGTTGTTTAAAAATGAATATAAACTAGTTTTCTTTGCATTATTCAAAGTCTGAAAACGTGGCGTGTTTGTTATCTTGAACAGTTGTCATTTTCTGTGCTCTAAATCAGGGGTTTTCAAACTGGGGTCCGGGGACTCCCAGGGGTCCTCCAGAAGGTTCTAAGGGGTCCCCAGGAAGTTTCAGGGAATAAAAAGACAAAGCAAAAATGGTTAAAGTCTACTGAACATTATAACTGAATTTAAGAATTGTATATGTTTGCTTTGTTTTTCTCACTATAGTCCCCTTTATCTATTGAACTCACTGGGGTTGTAAGGCAGTTTTTTTAACACAGTACGTGAGCTGCTAACATACATTTATTATGAAAGTTGCTTATAATAATAATAAATATGATCATTTTTAAATGAAAATGTTCTTCAGGTTTTTACATCCAACATTAAGTATAGCCAATTTAAGTTTGGAAACAATATGTTGTATTTATAATGTCATACTTACTATTTATCTAACAGTTTAAATGTTTTTTTCATACATAAAAGTATGTGACCTTGGAGCACAAAACCAGTCATAAGTCTCATGGGCATATCTGTAGCAATAGCCAACACTACATTGTATGGGTCAAAATTATACATTTTTCTTTTATGCCAAATCAATAGGATATTAAGTAAAGATCATGTTTCATGAAGATATATGTATAAATCTTTATTTAAAAAAAATTGACCCTTATGGTTTTGTGGTCCAGGGTCACATAGCTATATAGAAGGATTTTAGGAAGGGGGTCCCTCATAAAAGGTTTATCATATTTGGGGGTCCTTGGCAACATTAAGTTTGGAAACCCCTGCTCTAAATGACAACAATTTGGAAGAAATGTTGTCACTGTCATGATTTTATTGAACAAAAGCGTCCAAGATGGACAGCAAGTGAACTGGACAGGGACAGGGCCTTACCTGAGGAGTTGGTGGGAGAGCCTTCTCTAAGCACTTTTAGGGCCATGAAGCCAAAAGCATTGAGCCTGTAATTCAGACTGACGTACACCATCTGTGTGCGGGCCGCCAGCTCTTCAGTGGGAGAGTAGCCTCTCTCCTGGCCGCTCAGCATGTGGAGGTACCCTCCGTGGATCCACACCATGACGGGCAGGGGTTTTGCCGGCTGTAGACTCGGAGTCCACACGCTGAGATGCAGGCAGTCCTCCTGTCCCATGACCTGCCCGTCTTTTCGGAGGGGTTGCACCTGTGCACAGATGCTGCGGAATCGAGTAGCATCATACACGCCAGGCCAACACTTTCCCGCCTTCGCTAGATCCACCGGAGGTTTCCAACGGTGTTCACCCACTGGCGGTACAGCGTACGGGATGCCCTTGAAAGAGTATGCCCCGTCTCTCCAGCTCCCACGCAGCAAACCGCACTCCGTCTGCACCTCTGCCACACCTGGAGGTGGAGTCTCAGCCACATAAGCCAGGTATCCCGCGAGAAAGAGGAGACTGATCACCCCACAGCCAATGAGGAACATGCATCTGCGTGACAACACCAGGAATGGACTGATGTAGTGGCGACGGACGTACTGTATCTGTTCCTCCTCTTCGTCCTGCACTAGATAACGATACTCTGTCCCCTCAGGGACCTCATACACATCCTCACTCATCTTCTTTCTTCTGTGTGAGAGAGAGTGAGAGAAAATACAAGTGAAAGTCAAGACTTATCAGATGGGAGGGAAAAAAACATGCAAATATTTTCTGTTAAGCTTGTATTTATAAAGCATTTTTCATAATTCCATATAATACACATTGCAATCCATTATACATTTGAACTGTTACAGTACAATATTGTGTATGATCATATTAAACTTTACTTATATTCATGACTGCACCTGTGGAAAATTGGTCTGATGTATCCTAACACAACACATGAAATATAATGATGATCGTGTATTTTATTGCACAATACTCCAAATGGTACAATAAGTATAGTTACGGGCATTAGTGTGCATATAGACGTACATTAACCATTGTGAATGGATATGTAATGTATCATAATGTGTTATGCCTGTGGTTACATAACTATAAAGCATTATAATGCATTAGACGCAGACTTCACAGTGTGCAGCTGTGTGGTTGTTTGTGTTAGTTTATTCTCAGCATGAAGTGTGTGTGCTGTCGTGACAGACGCAGGATGAAGTGAATAATCAGCGGAAACCGCCAAATGACCCACAACGAAGCCAAACTTTCCCATTTTATGCCGACTTATAATCTATGAGGTGAAAGTTAAAATATTACCTCACAAATAAACGTATCCCATTATATTACGCTAAAGAAAAACATGTTTAAACTTGTTAACTGTGTGGAAAAACTGGTTTCGACCCCAGATTAGACGAGGAACTTCTTTTAGCACTGCGCAGCAAACATATAAGTGTACTTTAAACCTAAAAATATAACAAAAATAACTGATATCTAACGTTACCTCAAAACGTTTTGCCCTGCTAACGTCGATACAACGTTACAACTACGACGCAAGCACTCGGGAGACATTTTCATCTCGATTTACTAAACCATAATAGATTTTCTCCCCTGTTTAATAGCCTGTGTTTAATGCAAAAAGCAAAAAAGGTCACAAAATGACGCATGTAATATACTTACTATGACATTAGAGCTCGTGCACGCGTGTACTGAAGGCTATCAGACAAAACAACCCAGTTCGAGCTATCTCCTGTCCTGACTCCTGCTCCGCCCATAACTAGTTTTACATGGCTGCTTTACCAAACATAGCAGTATGTCAGGGGTTTTCAAACTTTATGATGCTAAGGACCACAAATATGATGAACCTTTATGGGGGACTCCGTCCTAAAATCCAACTATATATTTTTATTTATGAAAAAACATTTTAAAGTGTTATATAAATAGTATTGACATTATAAATACAACACATTGTTTCCAAACTTAAATTGGCTATACTTAATGTTGGATGTATAAACCTGAAGAAGAACATTTTCAATTAAAAATTATTTGTATAAGCAACTGTCACAATAAATGTATGTAAGCAGCTTATGTACTGCCTTAAGAATAGCTACTACAACCCCAGTGAGCAAGACAAAGGGCACTATAGTGAGAAAAACTCACTAGAAAGACTTAAAGCAAACATACATATGTATACGGCACGAAACGAGAGAAACATTTAGAATGTTCGGTAGACTTTATCCATTTTTGCTTCGTCTTTTTATTCTCTGACATTTTCTGGGGACCCCTCAGAGGCTTCTGGAGGACCCCTGGGGGTCCCCGGACCCTGAAAAACCCTGGTCTATGTAACTACCACCACTAATTCAAAAGAATAAAGTAACCATTATTAAAGCATACATTATGATTTACAAAATTATATACCAGTGCTTACCTTTCATCATAATAATGTTAAATTTAGAATATGTATATCAATCATTTGAAAAGCAAAAAGATAGATTTCAAGAGATTTTAAACGTTTTGGCATTTTTCTTTCTTTCTTAGAAATAAACTATTAAAAGTAAAAAGGAATTGGAAATGTCAGCTCAAATGAAATTTAATAAATGTTCATATATTTAATATTTTATTGCATATTCATGCTTATATTGATTTTTTTATAAAAACAACAATATGTATTAAGTGTTTTATTAAAGCTGCTGAAAATTATTAAAACATGTAAATAAATAAATAAACACATTGACAGACAGAGAGACAGACAGACAGATAGATAGATAGATAGATAGATAGATAGATAGATAGATAGATAGATAGATAGATAGATAGATAGATAGATAGATAGATAGATAGATAGATAGATAGATAGATAGATAGATAGATAGATAGATAGATAGATAGATAGATAGATAGATAGATAGATAGATAGATAGATAGATAGATAGATGATGGATGGATGGATGGATGGATGGATGGATGGATGGATGGATGGATGGATGGATGGATGGATGGATGGATGGATGGATGGATGGATGGATGGATGGATGGATGGATGGATGGATGGATGGATAGATAGATAGATAGATAGATAGATAGATAGATAGATAGATAGATAGATAGATAGATAGATAGATAGATAGATAGATAGATAGATAGATAGATAGATAGATAGATAGATAGATAGATAGATAGATAGATAGATAGATAGATAGATAGATAGATAGATAGATAGATAGATAGATAGATAGATAGATAGATAGATAGATAGATAGATAGATAGATTGATAGATAGATAGATAGATAGATCACACCGTTACTCCAACCCACTTGCCTTTTTTTTGGAAAACACTCATTTACCCTTTAATGCTTCTGGAACCTCTTTTGGCATTTTTTTATTGACTCTATGAAACAATTTGGAGTTACAGTTTTGAAATTACTTTATGGATTGTTTTGGAATTACTTTCTGGACTAATTAAAGAGACATTAAGTGTATTCCCTGACTGAGCTCTCATTTCTGCAACTGGGTTCTCAGCTCTCACAGCTTTAACCCCGGTCCTAACAGACAGACAGACAGACAGACAGACAGACAGACAGACAGAGACAGACAGACAGACAGACAGACAGACAGACAGACAGACAGACAGACAGACAGACAGACAGATAGATAGATAGATAGATAGATAGATAGATAGATAGATAGATAGATAGATAGATAGATAGATAGATAGATAGATAGATAGATAGATAGATAGATAGATAGATAGATAGATAGATAGATAGATAGATAGATAGATAGATAGATAGATAGATAGATAGATAGATAGATAGATAGATAGATAGATTATAGATAGAATAATTTGAGTTTTTTTGTTACAGATTTCTGATATAAGGGTTTATACATTCTGATATCTATAATCAGTGTTGGGTTACTTGAGTTACGTAAACAGATTACTTTTCAAGTAACTAGTAAAGTAACGCATTACTTTTAAAAGTTACAACAAAATATCTGAGTTACTTTTTCACATTTATTTGACTGACAGCTCTCCTGTCCTCATGTTGAGAAAAATCGAGAGTAAGTGCAGAGGTGTTGTGTGTAAACGTGTTATTGTAGTTCTAGACTAAATGTGAGCATTTATTCATCTCACTTGCACAATAAAGATTCAGTACTCCTCGAAATGAATAAAATCAGTCAAATGCAAAATCAGAATACTATGCAAACCTCCAATAATTAAATGTTAAATAAAACAAAAAATGTTATGCATTTAATCTACCTTTATTGACCAATGTCTTGCTGTTAACCTTCGTTGATTCAGTTAAACCATAAGCAAAAATTACTTTATATTTTTTGTTTTTATTGGTAAAACGTTTTTCACCTGCGTCCTATTCTTCCATTATCCAGAATGGCAGCACAGTTGAAAGGTTTGCTTGAGCTGCCCCCTTTACTGTACATGCGTGAATTTGCATTTTTACCCCAGACTGAGGCTTATTATTTAAATTTTGGTGTGAAGAGGTCTTTACATTTGCACAAAAATATAACTTTTTTGTTATTAAAAAAAATAAAAAATAAAACAAGTCCAGCCCATGTGAGAAAACGCAATGCAAAAGTAACGTAAAGCATTACATTTCTTAAAAAGTAACTAAGTAACTCAATTAGTAAATTTTTAAGGGAATAACGCAATATTGTAATGCATTACTTTTCAAAGTAACTTTTCCCTTGTGAAAGTAGTCACATTTTGCTGCCTTATGTTAAACTAACAAAATTACCTTTTTTCACATCAACCTACAAGTCATACACTTATGGTATACTTATGGTGGCATGCAGCATAAGCACCTTTCTGTCTCTTTTTGCATATGATACGACAAGCTTTGCAAGTTTGCATACCTGCATTTGGTGTTTTTTTTAGTTTTTTTTGCCATTCTTCTCCTCAGATCCGCTCAAGATCAGTCAGGTTGGATGGGGACTGTCAGTGGACTGCCATTTTTAGGTTCCTCCTGAGATGTTCGATTGGGTTCAAGTCCGGTCTCTGGCTGGGCCACTCAAGGACATTCACAGAGTTGTTGATAAGCCACTCTTGCATAGCTTCTACATTTCCCCGTCCCTGCCAATGTTGGGGTAACGCATTACAAGTAACTTGAGTTACGTAATCAGATTACTTTTTCAAGTAACTGTAAAGTAACACATTACTTTTAACTTAAATTTATAACAAAATATCTGAGTTATTTTTTCAAATAAGTAACAAAAGTAACTTTATTTTCCCATTTATTAACTGAACGCTCTCTTGTCCCAATGTTGTGAAAAATCCTATGTGCAGAGGCTTTGTGTGTAAACATGAATAAATGTGAGCATGCATTTACTCATCTCACTTTCACAAAAAGGATTCAGTATTCCTCAAAATGAATAAAATCAGGCAAATGCAAAATCAGAATACTATGCAAACCTCCAATAATTAAATAAAACAAACAGTTGAATGCATTTAATCTCACTTTATAGACCAACGTCTTGCTGCTGACTATGTTTCAGTTAATCCAAGCAAAATACTATATATTTTTTAAATTGTGAAGTGAGTGTTAAACTTTTTTCTTCTGCGTCCGTCATCCAGAATGGCAGCACAAGTGAAAGGTTTGTTTGAGCACATGTGAATTTGCATTTCCTTCAGCTTTTTATTTCAATTTTGGTGTGAAAGGGTCTTTACACTTGCCCAAAAATTGAACTTTTTTGTTAAATAAAAAAACTAAAAAAACCCACTTGAAAAACAATTACGCAAAAGTAACGCAGTGCATTACTTTTCTTAAAAAATAACTAAGTATCGCAATACGATACTTAGTTACTTTTTAAGGGAGTAACACAATATTGTAATGCATTACTTTTCAAAGTAACTATCCCCAACACTGGTCCCTGCGGCTGAAAAACACCCCCACAGCATGATGCTGCTCCACCACCACACTTTACTGCTGGGATGGTAATGTGCGGGAGATGAGCAGTGGTTTCCTCCATACATGACGCTTGGAACTGAGGTTCATCAGACCAGAGAATCTTGTTTCTCACATTCTGAGAGAGTCCCTAAGGTGCATTTTTGCAAATTAAAAGTGGGTTTGTTCATGTGTCTTCACTGAGGAGAGGCTTGAGTCTGGCCATACTGCCATAAAGCCCAGACCGGTGGAGTGTTGCAGTGATGTTTGTCTGCATATATGACCATAGAGCTAACTAGAGTGACCATCAGCTTCTTGGTCACCCCTCTTACCAAAGCCCTTCTCTATTGATTGCTCAGTTTGGCCAGGAGGTCAGAAAGAGTCCAAACTTGTTCCAAACTTCTTTCATTAAGGATGTTTCTGTGAATCTCCAATGCAATGTTTTGGTTCCACTTTATTTTAAGGTGACGTAGTTACATTGTACTTCTTTAAGTACTGAGTAATATTAATTAACTTACACTCTAAAAAAAAGGTTCTATATGGCACCAAAATGTTTTTTGGCTCGTAATCATAGGGGAACCTTTTTAGTGCTATATAGAACCAATTTTGGTGCTTCAGCGGTTCTTTGACTAAGGTGCTATATAGCACCTCTGAAGAACCACTGAAGCACCAAAATTGGTGCTCTATAGCACTAAAAAAGGTTCCCTTATGATTACGAGCCAAGAACCATTTTTGGTGCCATATAGAACCTTTTTTTTTAGAGTGCACTTAAATATTAATGTACTTACTATAGAGTTATGGTTAGGTTTGGTTTAGTTTTTTTTTGTAGTCTTCCCCATATATGTGTCTTCTTGACACAATCCTGTCTCCGAGCTCTAAAGGCAGTTCTTTTGGCTTGGTTTTTGCTCGGGACATTTTATTGAGAGGTGTGAGTCTTTGCAAATCATACCCATTCAATTGAATTTGCACAGATTAACTCCACTCGAAGTGTAATAACATCTACAAGCGAAATTGGAATGCTAAATTTCGAGTGTCCCAGAAAATGGTACAAATACTTATGCAAAGAAATAATTTTAATACATTTATAAAGTTTTTTTTGCTTTGTCATTATGGTGTGTGAATGTAGATTGTTATGGAAAAAAGTCATTTAAATCAGTTTAGCATAAGTCTGCAACATAACAAAATGTGAAAAAAGGCACATTCACAAGGCACTATATATACCGACAAGCCTGTGTGTTACTTTACATGTATTAATTTGCGTCAATAAAATAATTTATAGGGAACACAACAAAAGCAAATGCATTTGATCAGGAAATCAATTCTAGGCGTGATTAATGAACTCTATAAAGGTTTAATTGTTTTTAAATTGATTTAGATATTGATCCCTTCCCAACATGGAAGGTAATTTGCTGGTGGTGAAAAGGCTTTACAATTTGATATACTAATTGCAGTATACAGTGGTTAGACAGGATACATGACTATGTTATGTGCAGTCTTACAAAACCACCAGTGGATCAGGAAAGTCCCAAAATATACACACACAGCACGAAGTTAAAAGAGTGAAAGAGATAGATAAATTGCAATGGGGAGCTAGTGAGTATCTAGGGGCACAATTCAAGAGAGATGTCTTTTTTAACCCCACAGGGATGTATAATGGATAGCTTGGCTGTTCCTGAATCTGAGGTCCACGAGGACATTTTTTTGCCTTCCCTCCGGAAGCAGTTTATCATCTTCAGCATTGCTGATACTGTAGTTCAGGGATTTTTTTCATGAGCGTACACACTACAGCACAGTGAGGGGGTTGCTGGGACTCCATGAATCTGTAGGACATACATCACATTTATGTTTAATTCAAACATTGATTTGAAAAGCTGAACGAAAACACTGTGAGATCAGACTTTGAGTTATGGTTCATATGTGTAGAGTAGCTCTTAGCAGCATAATAAATTCTGCTCTCTGATGGAAAACACTTGAGGCATGAGGGCTCTTATTATTTAAAGATTTATTAAATGCATGGAAGTATATACAAAACCAATTATCCAATTTCACACTTTAAGCATTTCAAAACAGTCATGCTTTTCATTTTTCCTCCAGGTCTTTCAATCAAAATAATGATGGCCTTTCAAACCGAGACTCGATTGAGTTTATTTCACACAGTGAAAAAAACACGCTCATAATGTTGGTTTAGGTACCAACGTCTCATTGGCGTTGTGTGAAACAACAGGAGACCTTTATCATTGATGGAATATTCCATTTAATGAGCAACGATTAAAAGTATCAGATTTAGCTTCATCCCATCCATGCCACAAAACTCTTGAGGATGAACCAGAAGACTGTCTAATTCACTTCATTTCAGCCAGTCAATTACTGTGTTCAATAAAACCCTAGAAATAAACATCTAAATTAAAAGGAAGGCATTCATGTTGATTTACAGATTACGGGATACGAGAGCTTGAAGTTTGGCCAAAATTCATTTGACAGCAGATGTTTACAAGTGCAAAAAACGTGGTGGAAAAAGGCTCAGATGCATAAAATGATGTGAAAGCTAAAAGAGATCAGAAAAACAGCAATCGGAAAATCACTATCCAGATATATATTCTCAGAGAGCAGCAGTGCGTCTGCAAAACTCCTCAATAAAAGTGGTAATGTTCTGGCACAGGTGTGATTTGAGTCCATGTGTCACTGTAGCATCCTCTAAATGGCTTCCTCTCATTCTACTAACATTTTGGCGGCGCAGACCTCAAAGATTCACTTCGACATCAGCCCCAGTTATAAAAGTAGATCTTCTGCCAAATGGGCAAGTACTCCATCAGTGGACCTGAGAGGACAGGAAAAGAAATCCAGTCAGCACATATCTCGGAGCTTTTTTAAAGCTTTTAGTGTGACAGCATTGGGCGAGATGGATACACCACTTACGCGCAACCAAACCAACTCCGGGAACGTAATCTGCCAAGAAGCGAAGGAGGAAGAGAATCTTCGTCCTGTGAGTGTAAAAGAGACATTAGATCTGGGAACAAAAAGCCCCATTATGCAATAAAAGTGTGCGTTGTGAAATCTAGATAGATCACTTGTAAAAATTCATTTTTAATTTATGTTTTCTGGAGAAAAAAAATGCATGTGCAAAGCTGGCTGTCATGGTGAACAAAACGGCGTGACGTCATTTTGAACAAAATCAGCCTCGGAAGTTCGAAACAGCTTGCCGAAGTAAACTTTCTGGGAAAGTTCACTGGCTGATAAACACCTTCAAACTATCATCGATCCATGGCTGGACTGCTTTATAGTAGAAATTAAAGTTGTAAATCTAACTGAAAGCTACAATTACACTGTTTTTCATGTTTAATACTGTAAAGCTGCTTGTTATAAAGCAGTCTATTGTATAAAGTGACATGACATGACTGGAGTGCTGAACTGCAGAGCTGGTGCATATCCACCTCAACATGATCAGATGCTTACTTAACTGCTGTTTTCTCACCGCTGTCATTTTTGTTGTGTGTTTATTTTTTTATTGAGAGGAAAGTGCGCAGCTAAATCTCAGCTCTCAGCAGCGTGTCTGGCTTCGGGATGTTTTCAAACAGTATATCGCTGCAAAGTTATCACATGCAAACTTATATTTAACCCCAAGCAAAGAACAAAAACTTTGCGGTTAGTATATCAGGCCTTCATCGGTTGCTAGGGTGTTCCGAGTGGTTGCTAAGCCTATATCTAGAGATGCACCAATCGGCCAGGGACCAGAATCAAGCCATTTTTCCACATGATTGGCACGGACCGGTTCGCTCCAGTTTAATAGTGCATGTATTGCACATCATTTTAGCTAATCCTGCAGGTTTTGCGCTCACACCACTGATCTATATAAGTGGAGTGCACATACAAATGCCTCTCAAACAGCTTGTGAGTTGCAAGTACCAAAATGAGTGGCTTACTGTGCTTAAATGGTCAAATACACACAAAATTATATCAAAATGCAATTCTTGGGGAGTATTCAGTTAAACAGTCAGTTTTGGTATGTAAATAGTTGAGAAAGATAACGCATGTTGTGTAACAGTACACTGCAGGGCCGTATCCACCATAGACATGTCCCGGACAAGTCCCCCCCCAATAATTAGACATGGCCAAATTGTCCCCCCAAATATTTGAAATTCTTGCCCTGCTCTCCTGCACCATTACCCAGTGCTCTGTATGTTAGGAAGACAAAAAGGTTCAAAAGTTACATTTTTAGTCTGGTCTGCCTCAGCAGTCTAACGGCGCTCGTCAATGTCAAAATGATTGAGATGGCCAATCAAATCAAAGTAGGCGGGGTTTAAGTTCTCTTTTGGCTCGTTCACAGTCTTCACACAGACTCTATGTATTTATTCACTAACGCGAAGAATCTTGGGACTAATAATATATTTGACGCGAATTAATGCAAATAATATTTGCAAATAGTCCCAAAATGATTATTTCCCAACTAGAAATAGACCTAGCATTTTGTTCACTGTTCTATTTCTTTATGCTTTATACATTTTTTTTTTTTTAATTGCCCCAAAGTTCAAGACATGGTTACGGCCCTGGTACACTGGATCCGTTCATACGCTCTTAAAGTGACAGTAATCTAATATTCCGGCTTCGGCATGTCATGTTAATCAAAGAACAAAAGACAATAAATAACTCTTGACTGAATAACTTTTGTAAGTAATTGTAAGCATTAATCTGTATTTTTTGTCATTTCTGTAGTATTTATTACCTGGATATACTGTATACCCACCTGAAAAAACTTAAAGCTGTTTATTTCATATCTTATTTTATTGCATTTATTTGTGCTGTTGTTTGAATTTGTTGTACTTGTTCTTATTTTTTTGTCTTTTTACTTGCTTTTTATGAAAATACAATTTTTGCATTGAAGAAAAGTCGATTTTTGGACCACACTTTATATTAAGTGTCCTTAACTATGTACTAACATTGAAATTAATAATTTTGATACAATTGTATTATTGTATATATATATATATATATATATATATATATATATATATATATATATATATATAATTGACTTATTGTATATGTTTTTACATTGTACTTATAATTTAAAAATACCTGCATTTAATTACACCTGTAATTACTTTCTGTAATTACATATATAACACCACTATTGACCCTTCCCTTAAACCTCAACCCACCCTTAAACCGACCCATACCAACAAACCTGTCCCTAACCTTACCAGTATCCCACCTCAATAGCAGAAAAAGTGTTTAGCAATACAATATGAACACAATAAGTATATTGTACTTTTTGATGTAAATACATAGTAGTTAAGGACACTTAATATAAAGTGGGACCGATTTTTGTTTGTATATGCTGTCAATCATAGTTCTTAGAAAGAATATTGGATATCGGCAGGTCACGTTTACAAAAAAAAAATAATAATAATTCTGAATTGGCTAAGAAAATTGCAATCAGTGCATCTCTACCTATATCAGATTTTATTTTACCAATTGAATTGCCTGACAAGTGAAAATATTAGCTCATTGCTTAAAAAAGCAGCACCTCCTCTAAAACACTGCACAATTTGAGGTATCATTCATGTTCGTAGCACAAATTGTGCATGCTGAGTTTCTCACCAAGATTAATACTCCAGCTTATGGATTTGAACGAAACACTACCAGAAGCACATCACATGAGAAGACTGCACAAATATATTGGGTGCTATAAAGGAGACACTGACTCAGAGTATCGGTCATAGAAGGGGGAGCGGAGCAGGTAGTAGAGGAGAAGGAATGCCCGTCTCCTCATCTCAGCGCGCTCTCTGCGGTTCAGCGCCTTGGTGTCACTCAACAAACTGAAACTGGACAGAAAACAGCATCAGATTGAACTTCTTTAAATATTTACTGGCAGACTGAGAAACTTAAGCACTCTGTACCTGGTTATCTCTAAGAGACCAGAGATGATCCAAGGCTTCCAGGAACGTTTTCCGCAAATCCCAAGACTGGTCACTTACAAATGTTAAGGATGATGGTAGAAATTAAATTCATGAAATCAAAATTCTGATTTTGACAATTCTTGTTTTTTTTATGAAATATTACAGTATTACAAAGTTCCCACACCTTGGTTAAGTTCAAATTCATGGACCTTTCAAGGACTTTCCAGGTCCAATACCTTCAAATTCATCATTCAAATATCTTGAAACTTGCATTGTCCAGGCATCACGTTTCAGTGGTTTCAGCCTATTTTTTGCAATGTTTCACACATCTGTGAAACGTTGAGGTACCATTGTAGTAGTTTTGTGCGCGCGTGAACGTCATGGCAACGTACAACACAAAGTATCTCACACAGGAAACACTTTACGTAACGCGTCAATCCATGTAACTAGCGTAAATCAAGCAAGCTAGTATGCATAGGCCACGAAGTGTAACACATAATAACACATTAGCGGACCTGAGGGAATAAAGTGACATTTTTTCCAGAAAACTTCTTGCACAAAATAAATTCAAGCACTTTCAAGGACCTGTATCTATGTATGTTTATTTTCAAAAACAGTCCAGGGCCTTGTTTTTTTTTTTTTTTTCAGATTAACAAACTTTCAAGGACTTCAAGAACCCGTGGGAACCCTGTTATTAAATGATTTATCCGTGCACATTATTTTTTTAAATTTCATGTGCTCTTCGTAATCTTTAATAAAAATATCTTCCCCATCTCTTCTCCTCTCTGATGACATGTTTAGTGGTGCAAGGGTGGGACAACTTGTCAATCACATGAAATCGACCAATAGCAAACCACAACCATCCAATCAATTCCATATGGACAAGTCCTGCACTACATTTTTTCTTCTGCGAGAAGCCGTTTCACTCGAATACACGTCACAGTAGGGAAAGAAAAGACTATCGCAACTTTCGTTTCATGCCGACTTGTTTATTTTGTTTAAACATGCTGTAAAGATAATGTGTCGGTCTAGTGTTAATTTTGTCACCTATTTAAAATTTAGTCTTAGTCTTAGTCTTGTGCCAAATGTCCTTGTTAGTTTTAGTCATATTTAGTCATTCACATATCTTTTTTTGTTAGTCAAGTTTTATTCGACTAAAAGTCTCGTCATTTTAGTCTAGTTTTAGTCAAAAGACAACTCAATATATTGTGTGGCAAAATAAGTTACATAAAATAAATATAACCTGCATAATGTATGTGCCACAACACCATAGCTAACTGGTTGATTTACAGCGTTCCTAAAATCAGCATTAGCTTATGAGACGATGGGAAAAAATATCGATTTCGATCTTGATTCAGTATTTTCATATGTATATATAGTCTACTGTACATAAGGAAAAATGTTTGTCTTTTAGCAATTTTGTTTTACTTTTTTGGGGTTAGATTATATTTGCTTGCATTCTTTACTATTCACTATTATTAACATTTTAAAATTTCACAAATAATAAGCAGTTTTGATCTGCAATACTTTTTTTAGCAACTAGACTGCATGTACATTTATTAAAGAGCCATACAGGCACCAGTGGGTAATGGCATTACAAGTGAAGACTTGTATTTTTCCAGCCACAAAATGACTTCTCTTTGCATTGGAATTCTCCATTATAACCTTTATTACTACACTAATTATAATATAAATAATACAAATATTAGAAGAAAAATATTTTAAGTGGTCATTATTGGACCATACTTATTGCACAAATAGTATTTAGTACCAAAAGATCTGCTCAAAATATTCAATAAATATTATTGAACTAAAATATAAGCTATTTATGTGTATGAGACCTGTACATGAGCAACAGCGCGAACTCATTCAGAATATTTTGAACGGCTGAATATTCTATCTCATGATGAAAAAGTAGAGACGATTGAAGATGAAAATGAAGAGAGATTTTATCTTAGTTTTTATTTTATGCAAAACATTTTAGTCTCGTACTTTTTCGTCAACAATAATGCATGTTAATTTAGTCTTAGTCAGCGTTTTTGGACATTGGTGCAGTCTCGTCATCGTCATGGAAAAAAAGGTTGTCTCGTCTCGTCTGACGAAATTAACACTAATAATATAAGTGTAATATATATCTATATAAGTGGAGTGCACATAAAGCCGCCTCTCAAACAGCTTCTAAATACCAAAATGAGTGGCTTATTGTGCTTAAACGGTCAAATAAACACAAAATTATGTCAAAATGCCCGTCTTGGCGAGTATTCAGTTAAACAGTCAGTTTTGGAACATAAATAGTTGAGAAAGATATTGTGTAACAGTACACTGGATCCGTGCATAAGCTCTAAAAGTGACAGAAGTCTAATATTCCTGCTGCTGTCTGTCATGTTAATTAATAATCGGTCATGTTAAGTAGTAATCTTACAATAGCTAATTCTATTCGGCTATCCTGGGATAATATTACACTGATATTGTTGCGAAAATGGTCATAAAAGAGATTTAGAAGAAAGGATACAATGAACAAGCGGGCGTGCGATGTACAGGGACTCTGCGATGGTTTCCTGCAGACCCAGAAGAGTCGGGCTTGTGTGAAGCTCCTCTTCCTGATTCCTACTTGTTTTCATTTTCCGAGGGAGACCCCAAAGACGAGACTGTAATGATGGAGCTAGAAAAAAATGGAAACAATACCTTTCTATAAGAGCACAGAACTTTTTCATACACTGGAAAAGGATAAAGTGAAAAGGGAAACACAATTTAGAAGAGATTGCTAGTGCCAAGTCTTACTGCTTCCCAGTGGTCGGACCACTCTTCCTGAACGCTGCCCCACGAAAGAAGTGTCCTCATCATCTTCTTCTGTATTGTTCTCTGTGTAGGGAGATCAATGTATGAGCGGTGTGCAGGAAATCACTTTACGACATAGAGAGCCCACAGGACACTGACTGCAGGAACAGACACTTCCCTTTGAGTCTCCCGGTGTTAGGTTCAAGGGCAAACTGCAGTAACTCAATGGGCTCTTACTCAGCCCTACATAATGACAGCCCTACACAATGACAGTTTATCTGCACAGGCCATACACTGCTCTTATTGTCTCACACGCTGTTTGTTTATTGTCATCGGTGGGAGTGTTTTTGTACGTATTGTTGTGCGTTAATTGTTTGTTATGACTGTGCTAAATGCCCTGCATGGCGGCTTCCAGAGACACTTCAATTGGTTTCACTTCCTGTCATGCAGTGGAAAAATAACAATAAATTAACTCTGACTTTTGAGTTTGAAACCTCTGTGTTAGTATATATAGATTTTTTGCAGTTGGCTCACTTTTATTCACATGTATGCATTTTATATTTTCAGAATGTGATATTTGATAACTGGATAACACTGATTATCTCTTCATCACGGCACCTGTTAGTGGGTAGGATATATTAGGCAGCAAGTGAACATTTTGTCCACAAAGTTGATGAATGGGCAAGCGTAAGGATTTGAGCAAGTTTGACAAGGGCCAAAATGTGATGGCTAGACGACTGGGTCAGAGCATCTCCAAAACTGCAGCTCTTGTCGGGTGTTCCCAGTCTGCAGTGGTCAGTATCTCTTTAGAAAGTGGTCCAAGGTAGGAACAGTGGTGAAGCGGAGACAGGGAGTCAAGGGAGTCAACGGAGTCCAAGGCTCATTGATGCACGTGGGGAGCAAAGGCCGGCCCGTGTGGTCCGATCAAACAGACGAGCTACTGTAGCTCAGATTGCTCAAGAAGTTAATGCTGGTTCTGATAGAAAGGTGTCAGAATACACAGTGCATCGCAGTTTGTTGTGTATGGGACTGCATAGCAGCAGACCAGTGAGGGTGCCCATGCTGACCCCTGTCCACCACCGAAAGCAGCAGCAGTGGGCACGTGAGCATCAGAACTGGACGAAGGTGGCCTGGTCTGATGAATCACGTTTTCCTTTACATCACATGGATGGCCGAGGTGTGTGTGCAATGTTTGCCTGGGGAACACATGGCGCCAGGATGCACTATGGGAAGAAGGCAAGCCAGCAGAGGCAGTGTGATGCTTTGGGCAATGTTCTGCTGGGAAACCTTGGGTCCTGCCATCCATGTGGATGTTACTTTGACACGTACCACCAATCTAAGCGTTGTTGCAGACCATGAACACCCTTTCATGGAAACGGTATTCCCTGGTGGCTGTGGCAGATAATGCGCCCTGCCACAAAGCAAAAATGGTTCAGGAATGGTTTGAGGATTACAACAACGAGTTTGAGGTGTTGACTTGGTCTCCAAATCCCCCAGATCTCAATCCAATCGAGCATTAAAAGGATCTGCTGCTAACATCTTGGTACCAGACACCACAGCACACCTTCAGGGGTCTAGTGGAGTCCATACCTTGACGGATCAGGGCTGTTTTGGCAGCAAAAGGGGGACCAAAACAATATTAGGAAGGTGGAAGAAGTCATAATGTTATGCCTGATTGGTGCCTGGTCGGTGTGTGCGTGTATATATATTATTTATATATTATTATATATATATATATATATATATATATATATATATATATATATATATATATATATATATATATATATATATATATATATATATATATATATATATATATATATATATATATATATATATATATATATATATATATATATATATATATAAAATAGGGGAGTTACTGTACACAAAACTGACAACTCTTACAAAAAAAACCTTGGTTTTGAAGTCACGGTTCGGTACGGGTTCGGTACAGCAGTTTTACAAAATTGCTTTTTATTTATTTTTATTAAACAGTGGTTAACTGAAAAAAAAAAAAAAAAAAACCCTGTCCTTAAATTAATTAAATTATAACTAAAAGTTAATTGAAGATATTGCTGTAAACTATATAGGGAGCCCTTACTTGCACATTACTATTAAAGGTTAACAACAGAGCACAAACTATTAGACTAAATTCAGTTGCTATTTATTTTTAGGTATAATCAACACTCAAATAACACATGTAAACTTCACATTAGGCAGTTTTTGCAATAACTTCTAAATCTAATTATAAAATAGTGTTTTTTCTCCAATTCGTTGTGGAAATATAATCATTTATACACAGCGTCTTTCATTTTCATGACAGGTTTATTTAAACGTACATGAAATAATCAAGACATCACTAAAAGGTTCAGTAGAATAATATATAGGCTAATATAGTGCAAATATTTAGTGAAAGAGTTGATTTCTCTATAGTGAATAAAATTCTGTGGACACTGAATGACTGCCTGAGGTAAATGTGAAGCTACATGACATTGTTTAGTTTACAAGCAGTTATATTGAGGTCTTTCCGCTGTTGAAACACTGACTGAGCGATTACACCACATTTGATACGTGACAGTAAGTTGTAATGGATCCTCAACATACCTTCAGATGTTCATTCATGTTTATTCTTTAGGAAGAGATGATTGATCGCGCTCACAGATAGGGATGAAACGGTATGGAAATTTAACATCACGATTATAGTGACCCAAATTATCACGGTTTTCAATATTATCACGGTTTTGTTCAAATGAGATGAAAGTGTTCAAAAACAACAGATGCACACACTTAAAACATTTCAACAAGTTTTATATTTGAAAATCAACAAACCACAAATAAATCAAGCAGCTCTTTGCACTTTTTAAAGCTAGATTCTATTCTGTGGGATTTCCTTCCTTATAATGGCCGTCGTCAATAGCAACGCATAACGCATAAATAATAATAATTTGTCGTAAATATAATCTCTAATATTATCTCTGTAAATATATTCTCAAGCAATATTCTCATCAGTGTTCAGCAATGATGCATTTATATCTAGCATATTTTGTGTAAGAGCCCAAACAGTATCCTAGTGAAATAATGCATATCCATAATCCCATATGATTTGACAGTTTATTTTATTAAATATCAAAAAGGCGTGCATCATACCAGACAGCTAGATGATCACTTTACAGTCAGTTTTATGACTGTCATTCTCATTAAATGCTATTGAAGTCAGAAACATGTATAACGTTACCAATGTTGTAAGTAACTTTAGAGACGGTCCCTAAATTCGCCAACGTCAAGCCGACTTTATGCCAGTCATATCAAATGCGCTGTGGTTCTGCTGTGTTTGTTTGAAACCATTTACGCTGCTGAAATAGAACAAAAACAGTCAACCACTGTATGATGAGTGAATCTCCTGCGTACATCTCACGTTTATCTCCGCTTTGAGTGCAGATTTGAGCGAGTGAGAGTCGCTCTTAACTAGGGATGCGCGGTATACCAGTACTGGAAAAATACCGGTATATATTTTATTTCAAACGGTACGATATCATGATTTTGCTCATTTCGGTATATGCTGCTGTTCCGAAGTACACCGCTAGGTGGCAGCGCGCTACCCAAACTGACGTGAAACCGGCAAATGTGGCAACAGAACAAGATGAATACAGCAGTTGAATCTCACTCAACACGCACAAAACTCATTAAAAAAAGACAGGAGTAGACGTGAAACTTGGAATTACTTTGCTTATAAAACTGCTGAAGAACCATCAAACCTTGCCAAGCATCGGTCACTTCATTCCTGACTTGTAAGACATTATGAGATCGACAGGTGAGTGCATAATTCTAACGATCTAATTTAGACATTTTTCTTTTAACACTGATTAACGCACATACATAAGATCGTATCGTTTAAATATAATGAAATCTCCAGCGTTCGTTTCAACCAGTGACGTTACTTTAGACGCATACTATTGCACTATTTACACCCGCGAAAGACATACCCAACTCTGTTTATGTGACTACTCACTAAAGATTGACATTTTTGACATAATTTTGTGTGTATTTGACTGAGGAAAAACAATTTAATTTGGAATGAGCGAGCTCTTAAGGCCTGTGTGTGTGTGTGTGTGTGTGTGTGTGTGTGTGTGTGTGTGTGTTTGTTGTTGGCATGAGCGCAAAGCTCATCCCATATGTATTACGAAATGCTATAAAATCGCTTGCATGTTCAAATTGGCGAGGTTTAAAAAGACGTGGGCAGTGATTTCCGTCAGCTGTCCCGCAACGGAAGCGAAAGTGTTGAATCTGAGCGCGCAGACTGCTTTTATAGTCCATGCATGATGTCTTTTGAAGCCAGAAGCAATTTGCTCATTTTGAGAGAATGGAGACGCGCAGTAATGCTGAAATTACTTACAAAAAAGTTTCCAAATGACTGATTAATGTGATAATCTTTGTTGATTAATTTAATAATAAACATTTGCGGTAATTTCCTGCTTCATAAACCCAAAACTTGCGAGAGTGAGTAAAATTATGCGCAATACCCGCATCAAAATTCAGACCCTGTATGGTATCGATTTAATATCGGTACTTCGGTATTAGATTGTGGTACCGTACTGAAGCCAAAATTGTGGTATCGAGCCATCCCTACTCTGAACAAAACTCCGGCTAATCTGAACGCCTCTGATTATGAGACATTGCATTCATAAACTCAATAGAAAAACGTGTGAGTGGTTATAATGCGCAACGCGATTATAACAGATGGCTTTTGAGAAGACTATAATAAGGTCAACCGCCAGAGTGGCTAGTGTGCAGCCGAAATAACGTTACACCCGCAAATGGCGGTTGTTAATGTCAAGCCCTGATAATTATCCCTTAAATGTCACCCTAGTCTTGTCTGAATTTGTTCGTTCGCTTCACGTTATTATTTCCCAGACGTAGTAAGTTTGGTATTGAGGTCAAAGTCCACTTGCCTTGCGTTTGTAGTTTTGAAGTGTTTCCCTTATTACAGCGACTTTCTTCTGGCATGTTCTGCAGACAGGGTGACCATCTTCGATTAAGTTTCCTTCAGGACTTTTGTAAAAGCCAAAATATGACCACGCCTCAGATTTGGTCCTTTTAGAAGTCTGAAAAATCTCCCGGCGCTGTCACTGCCTTCTGCCATTTCTTCTGAATCAAAAAACAGTGTTGTGCGGTGCGCAGCGCCAGACTGACGCTGACTGGACAAGATTTACAGCGAGTTTTCACAATCATGATAATCACACACGGTTTTAATGATAATTAAATTTTATACGATATTACTAACCGTCACTAAATTTTATCATGGTTTATCGTGAAACCGGTAATCGTTTCATCCCTATTGACAGATGATCGCGTTCACATGCGCGTCGCGCTGCCACTTGAACTGTGATCAGTCACGCCACATTAAAGAGCGTAAAAATGCCATTTAGCGTTTGAATTTCGTGATAAAATGGACTGAATACTTAATATGTTCGTGTGGGAACTCAGATTGAAGTGTGTTCCGCGCAAAACAAGCTGTTAAAGATTGCATTCGGAAACCGTACACACGTGCACCGAACCGAAAGCCCCGTACCGAAACGGTTCGCTCCATGTATATGTAGTATATATACATCTATTGATATATAAAAAAATATAAGACTACCGAAGGTTAAAGTTTCATACAAGGCTTTGTTGAGTCAAATGTTTGTCTTGAACTTTCTAGTTATTTTCGCAAACCTCTGTTCTTGTCCATCTCACCTTGACTACAGAGTTGAGAATCCCTGTCCAGAGGAATTAAAGGTGGTGATGTCTGGATGCCTGATTTATACCAGAAAAGCAGGAGACAGCGCAGAATCGCTCTGAAAACACAGAAGAGAATGCTAATTGGGGTGACAAAAATGAGGATACAGCAATAATTATCAGGTTACTGTAAGTGATCAATGAGAGCTACAGCAGAGGGATATTCATAAAATAACACCTTAAATATTTGTGTTTTGCGCCAAGCTATTGTATGGCTTCAGAAAACTTGGTGTAGGAGTCATAAGGACTATTTTAAAGATACTTTAATGACCATTTTTGAACTTGTTTGGAGTGCATGTCCCCATTCACTTCCAATGTATGGAAAAGAGCACCAAGGACATTCAGATAACCATTTTACATCCCACAGAAAAGAGAAAGTCATACATGAAATTACATGATGGTGCATAAACTATGAAGATATGTCCTTTTGGTGAACAACTCCTTTAAGCATACTACCTCTGAAACAGGGTCCTTACTTGGCAATCTGAATAAGAGCAATAACAAGCCAACGTCCAGCCTCCCCCCACAGCTTGGCGGCTCCCATCTCAGTAAAAACCTCCACATACTCCAGTACTGACAACCAGGTTAACAGCTTCTGTTGAGAAAGAGACTACACACACACACACACACACACACACACACACACACACACACACACACACACACACACACACACACACACACACACGCATAAGATCAGGATAAAATGCAGATAAATGTTTAGTATTTCTCCGTTCAATTTGGTCCAAAGGGAAAGAGGTTAGTCGTACTGCAGTCTAAGTCTTTGTGCTTAATTATTAAAATTCATCCTCTTTAATATTGTGGTTTAATCCATTTTAGATTAAAGTGATAGTTCACCCAAAAATGAAAATTCTGTCATTAATTACTCACCCTCATGTCATTCCAAACCCATAAGACTTTCATCCATCGAAAAACAAATGAAGATCTTTTTAACAAAATCTTGAGAGATTTCTATTCCTCCACTGAAAATCTGTTCACCCAAAACTCTTGACGCTTCAAAACATTCATTGTAAAACTGAATTAAATTGAGCAGTTTAATCCAAGTCTTCTGAAGAGACACGAATCACCTGATCACTAAATATATATGTACACATTTGATTTAGTATGTTTGTTTTTCAGCAAACTCAAATTTGGTAAACAGGAGCTCAAGCATGCATGCTGATGCTCGAGAACCAATGAGGTTTGTTCTCGTATGCCACACAAATACAGTTGAGCTTTCGATACCATTTTTGAGTCTTCTATGCATGTTTGCTTATCAATGTTTTTGTGAGAATAAAAGCCTAAATTAAATGTATTCATCATGTAAGGGAAAATGGATATCCAGTTGGTTCTTATCGCAGAATGAACCCTGACAGGGAGATCTTGACATTGAAGCGAAGCGTTGCCACATAAGTAAATAATTAGCCATGAAATATTGATCTGAGTCAAAATATTTTGTCCGCGCTTTCCACAGAGAAAGTAGTTGCTAGCAAGCGGCAAGTTCAAACTAGCCAGAGATTTAAAGGTGCATTGTGTACATTTTAGCGGCATCTAGTGGTGAGGTTGTGAATTGCAATCGCCCACCGCTAACCCCTCCCTGTCGAAGCACATGTGGCCGAAGCTACGGTGGCCGACACAGGACAAAAAATGTCATCGTCGGAGAGAGTGACTAGCGCTCTGTAGAGAAGTTTGTCCATTTAGGGCTACTGTAGAAACATGATGGCGCAAAATGGAGATTTCACTGTAAGGGGACCCGCGGTGTACGCAGATAGAAATGGCTCATTCCAAAATAATAAAAACATAACGGTTCATTATGTAAGGTCTTTATACACAACTCAAAACATAGTTTTGTATATTATATTACATTTCTGTTAATAGATCCCAGTGTTGTAGTCGAGTCACCAACTGTCGAGTCCGAGTCGAGTCTCGAGTCCCAGTGTTCCGAGTCCGAGTCACCAAAGAAGAGTCCGAGTCGAGTCCAAGTCGAGTCACCATTACCTGAGTTCGAGTCCGAGTCGAGTCCCGTGTTCGAGAATACAGAAAAAATACAGAAGAAAAATGTAATATTGTGATATATTATTACAATTTACAATATTTGGTTTTCAATTTATTATACTTTAAATTATCATTTATTTATGTGATGCAAAGCCGAATTTTCAGGATCATTACTCCAGTCTTCAGTGTCACATGATCCTTCAGAAATCATTCTAATATTCTGATTTATTAAGAGTGTTGGAAACAGTTTTGCTGCTTAATATTTTTTCATAACCTGTGATACTTTTTTAGGATACTTTGATAAATAAAAAGTAAAAAAAAAAAAAAGAAGCAAATGTTTTAAAAATAGAAATCTTTTGTAACAACAATATACACTACTGGTCAGTAATTTGGGGTCAGTCATTTTTTTTCTTTCTTTTTTTGAAATAAATCAATAATTTTATTCAGCAAGGATGTGTTAAATTGATAAAAAGTGATAGTAAAGGAGATTTATATTATTTGAAAATATGTTTTTATTTTGAATAAATGCAGTTCTTTTGAACCTTTTATTCATCAAATATATTAAAGAGCACCTATCATGGAATTTTGAAATGTACCTTTCATGTAGTGTGTAACATAGATCTAAGTGAACAAAAACATCCTGCAAAGTTTGAAATATGACAGTGCACCGTATATATAGTTATTTTCTTTCAAAAGTAAGAGTCGACTCTGAGTCATTTTTAAGAATCGTTAGAAGACCGAAGCTTTTTCTCTGACTAGATGACGTCAACTTGTCAAGTTATTTGAATACGATACGCCCACTTATTGCGCTCCAAGACGCCAGTGAAAACTAGAAAACATCATGGCCACGAGACGCTGTGTTCTGAAGAGCGACTCAAAAGCAAACTTTTTTCATCTGCCCAAGGATGAGCATTTGAAGACTAAGTGGCTTGAAGACAAACCATACATTGTCGCGATTGTGTGTTTATTTAATCGTCAAATGTCTCTATTTGCATGTTTCGCGATCTCAGGAAGCTTTTATTATGGACTTCTATTATGGCACATGGTTCTTCTTCGTCTGTCTGTACATGGACTACATGTGCACAGAGCGCCCTCTGGCTGCCAGGATGAATTGAAAACAACACATAAGAGACTCAATCGCTCATGATTAGGCTATATCTGCGCATTTTGAGGAAGTATTGAATAAAAAATACTCCTGTTTAGAAATTTGACACAGACATATGAGAATCTATCAATATGTCTCCTCATCTGCACACTTTTGAACTAAAAGCCCTGAGGGATGTTGATTTGTCGCGAGTCTTCGTGAGGAGAATAGAGGAGTTTTTTTATGAATGAGATCAGCTGAGGCTCATATTCCAATCAAACGGTACCGACGCGGTTTTCATATTCATAACTCCTGACACATATTAACAAATTACTGTCACTATAAGACTTTGATGGGCGTTCAGTTTCCGAAAATATCTGCACAGACTATACCAATCACAACTGACTGGGTCATCGGACCAATCACCGCAGATTAGCGTCACGTAAAGGCGGGGTTTTGAAAAGTGAATCACTAAAGGAATCATTTGAGAATCGCTGTCTAAACAGGTAAAAATAAATGCATATTATAAGAAAACTAAAGTCTTTTTTGTCATTGCATGCATGCAAAACTGTTGTTTGGGACTTCTAAAACAATATTTGGAACATTTTAAATGCCATGATAGGTGCTCTTTAAGCAGCAGAACTGTTACCAACACTCATAATAAATCAGAATATTAGAATGATTTCTGAAGGATCATGTGACATTGTGACAAATTCTGCTTTGCATCACAGAAATAAATTATAATTTAAAGTATAATAAATTGAAAACCAAATATTTTAAATTGTAATAATATATCACAATTATACATTTTGTTTCTGTATTTTTGATCAAATAAATGCAGGCTTGATGAGCAGAAGAAATTTCTTTCAAAAACATTACAAATAGTAATGTGTCCAAACTTTTGGCCTGTAGTGTATGTCATGTCGGCAAATATATTTGAAAGGATTGTTTATTGCTGCTTCCATAGACACCATTGTGAATTTTACAAACTATAAATGTATTGTTTTGCTATAAATTATATGTATTTAAATATCTGAAATCTAAAATAAACATAAGCGGGATTAAGCTCCGAGCGCGTCCATCTTTGGCTCAGCGCCAGACATTGCAGAAAGCACAGTTTGAATCTGGTAGTTATTGTCACGTCACTGTACATTCGCTTCACTGTACATCGTCGACGTCTGATGCCAAATAGGCAGACATCGCCCAACCCTAGCTTCCTCTGTTTATCATATATGCATTAGGCAATAATAGTTTTTTTAAAGCTAATGTTAGCCAATGGAAAGCATTTTACTTACTTTTCTGGGTGCATCCGTGACAGATGTCTGTTAAAGTTTGAAGTTGTCCCAGTCTTTTCCTCAATTGTGCGATTACACACACAACATTTAGCGCTGCTCTCTTCAGCATTAGATGCAAAATCCGTGTAGGCGAACTTCACAACAAATGTCAACATTTAGCCCGCGAATAATGCACAAGAATGCGGCGTAAAGTGAGTGACGTCAGTCAGTGAGTGTGTTGTCAAGCAAGGAGAGCGAGCGGTAGCAGTGTCTGTGAGGGAAAAAATAGATCACGGCCGGTCTTGGGAGCCCGAAACAGGAAAAGTGTAACAACTTATATCAAATTTTGATAACCTATTTAGTCAGAAACAACGTAATTAATTTGATGAATGCCCAAGTGCGATTTTATATATGCTCGAGACTCGAGTCCAAGTACGAGTCATCAGTCCGCGAGTCCAAGTCGAGTCACGAGTCCAGAGAACGGAGTCTCGAGTCGGACTCGAGTCCGAGTCCAGGACTCGAGTACTCCATCACTGATAGATCCTCATAAATAATACACACTGCACCTTTAAGGGATACAGTCAGTACAGTCATACCACTTATTACATGTTATTTCACCACATAAATAATTATAAGGATAAGAAATATTGATCTGAGATTAAAGTTTTAAAATCGTACCTGATTATTATCTTATAATCCATAAAAAAAAAATGTCAACAGCTGATTTTTCTTATAAGAATGCCAAGATATGAGAATGTAACAAGTACATAACAGGAACAATAAAAAAATCATGACATATAACAAGAAAATATAAAATAGCCAGAGGGGGGAAATAAATAAATAAATAAATAGGTTAAACATTGAAATCAATGTTTGACTTTTCAAAGATTTTTTCGTTTTTTATGCCCATCAAAGACAAAACATGAATTATAGTCTACCAGGAAAATTGACCGTAGCAGGATCTTGGCCAAAAATTTGCATTTGTGAATAAAACATTTGCCAAGTATCATGAACAGATAAACAATGTACTGAATATGAGACTGAATTAGAATTTGGATAAAGAAAAATAATATTAAAGGTGTTAATACATATTCTGACATTCGTTTTTTCTGAGGCGCCTGCGTTTGTATGACATAAAAGAGAGCATGTCAGTCATAACGAATGACAACATTAACTAACTGTACACAAAATAATGATTTGAGTTTTAATATTTTATTAGCTCAAACGCAAAACTTCCACCTAGAAAACACGATCCTAGCAAACGCCGACTTCAGTTATCCGGATGAGCCGGTGTTAATTAATTTCAGGATTAACATACCGCTGGATGGCGCGATTGACCAATCAGAATCAAGTATTCCACAAAGCCATGCAATAAATAAAGTGAATGGGATAGGGTTAGGCTCTGAAGACTGAAGGATTAAACCACTCGATTCGTATGGATTTATTTTACAAATCTCTTTATGAACGTTTTGAAGTGTCACGAGTTTTGGGTTAATGACTTTCATTGGAAGGACAGAAATCTCTCAGATTTCATTGAAAATATCTTCTTTTTTTTTGAAGATGAACAAAGTCTTAAAGGTTTGGAATGACACGCGACACGAGTGAGTAGTTGATGATAAAATTTTCTTTTGTGAACTAACCCTTTAACCCACCCCTAAATGGAACAAAAGGAACTGTGGCTGGGCTCGTTACATGTATGTCTCTTCCTGTCTAAGCTGGTTCTTGGCTAGAATAAGCCAGAATGAGAATGAGGACTAGACGTTATGCCGTTTACTCTGGCTGGAGACTAGTTGGACTATCACAAACTCAATATAAAGTCAAACAGCCTCTGAGGAGGTCCATTAAGGTCACTGCTCAAATGCCCATGGCTGAAAACGCAAACTCATTCTTCTTGTCCCCGTGGCTGAGCTGCTCTGAAAGTAGCTGTCTTTAAATGTGTTTATTCCTGTGCACTGCCAAAGGAGCCCGCAAAGCCAAATATGTCTCTCAAGTACAAACATGAAGGAAAAAAAACAATGAAGGAGCTTTGTAGGCTGTGCTTGTTGAAAGGGGTCAGGCGTGTTTCACAAGCTGCCCATTTCAAAGCCATCTGCGGTGACACAAGGCTGTCATCAGTCGGGGCGAAAATGGTGATAACAACAAGTCTATTGCAGAACAGTGACAGAGTTGGGGCAAAAGACTGGGGAAATAAATTATTTGACGAAGTGCAGTCAAAGAAAGCAGTGAGCTGTAACTTTGAACAAATAAATCTTGCCACAACTTTGAATCTTCTCTTTTGAAGCAGACACAGACTGTGCTGTTTCACAATAGACAACTCTCATTCGTAGATATCTTTTTGGTGGTTGCCATGCCAACTGCACAAGCACATATCAGTCCCTTATGCAAGTGTGATGATTAAGAAGAGAGAGAAAGAGAAACTGCCTAAGAAGAGACATTTTATGAGAACTTTTAAATCGATAAAAGAGCTTGATGTACCATGAAAACATAATGTAACTGTCAGATAGGAGTGTCTGATATTGTTTTAACGATGTGGAAGCTGATGTGCAGAAGCAGAGGTGTGTGCGTTCATCTGAGCCTCATTGGTCTGTCATCGCTCGTCAATGTCAAAATATTCGAGAAAACCAATCCAATCAGAGTAGGCGGGCTTTATGTTCACACAGAATCTGCGAGGCTAAACGCAAATTTTAGCAGCACGACTCGATGTCAAGTGTGAGAAATGTAAGCTAAGACTCTGCTTCTTTAAGTCAGAAATGTTAAACAAAGACAAAAATATTCAGGCAAATGAATAGCCTACACTTTTGTCTAATTTCGCCAATTTGAATTGAAAATAGTCCAATGTGATTCATAATGTAATTAACAAACAAGAAATATTAACAAATCCGTTTTCTTCAGATTAGGCATAATATTAATAATGAATGTGTATATTGTAAATTAATATTATTCCATTTGTAGCCTTCAGTAAATAAATAAAAAAGCTCAGCTATTTCAGCCTGTATTGGGCATAAGATCGGTAATGAATGTGTTTATTTTGTGAATTAATTTAATAAACTTAAAACTTTAATAAACAGTAAATTAACGTGTCTAAGAAAAGTATTCATAAAACATATAAATATCAGTATGTTAATATGTTATTTTTTGACTTTTGACTTTTTGACTATGTTATTCAATTTGAACCCTAAAATACCATCACTGGGGGCTAAGCCCCCCTAAAATGAAAATCCTAGAACCGCCCCTGTTACAGCCTATAATTTCTCATTATTCTAACTTGTTGATTAAATGCAAACATTTGACGTGAAAAAGATGATGCATACATCTAGTAAGGTTAGAACAAAAAATGGCCCATTATGAAGGTCAAAATACCCCTCGAAATCAATTTAAGGTGGCAAAAAAAAAATCACCCCTTAATTAAAAAGTACATTTCAGTCCCTGCTGTGAACTAACTAGCGCACAGAACATTAAAAATATTAAAAGCTTTGTGAGTCAACTAACAGGCCCAAAAAAGTCAAGGTACCAGCACAAAAAAATAAAAACCATTAAGCAAAATATTGTCTAATTATCATGATAATTTTTTGTCAGTATCGCACACCCCTACTGTCAGAACTCAACTTAGTCTCCGGTTCAAAAAGAGCATTTAAAACTACACTAGGAAAAAACATTCTAATGTCAAAG
Organism: Gobio gobio; assembly: GCF_949357685.1. Lineage (NCBI taxonomy): Eukaryota > Metazoa > Chordata > Actinopteri > Cypriniformes > Gobionidae > Gobio > Gobio gobio. Next base: position 9,011,087 of record NC_137115.1, on the reverse strand, counting down.
AGCGGTTGAAGTTTACTTTTAGCAAGGCCGTTAATTTCAGTCTGACTAATTATTTGTGCAATGTCATACAAGGTGAATCTTTTACGCGTCAACGTGAGTGGACCATTCCATGTGCAAATGGGGCACTTTCTAAAATGGGTCATTGGATGCTAAATTCACTTTTATATGGTGTTTTTGCATTTAAATGTCTTTGCAATGTGTGGTCACAATCACCCTACAATGATATAAATCCATTCACTCCTTTTTTTTAATTCTCAAAAAGCCTAAACACACTCAATAATCAAGCCGTTTTCATTTTCCGAGCAATATGATGTCAGGACTGACGGACTGCCCCCTATTAGCATATTTCCGCCCTTCACGCCCCACGGAAGAGAGGGGTGGGGTGAGCAGTAGCTCATTATCATTTAAAAAGACATACACCGACACAGTAAGCTATTTTTGAGGAGGTAAAAACATTGTGAAATTCACCAAAGTATGTTACAGCCTTTACTTGAAGACCCTAACGAATCATACCAACTTGTGGAAAATGGACATCCGATGACCCCTTAAAGGCACAGCAACAAAAAAGGACCTTTTTTTTTCAGGTCAGAGAGGAGGTGGATTTAACGGAAATGCTTACCACAGGCAATGTCCGAGAGAGATTCTTCCTCAAGATACCATCATTCAGCAGCACTAGTAGGTTAGACGCGGAGTAGACTGCAAATCAAAGTGAGAAACACATAAAACACAACAGAATTTATTGAAGGGCATGCTCTTACATCATCATTAATACAACAATAAAACAAAAAGATTTATATAAAGCAGTGAATCCTACCCAACTCTGAGATTTCATGAGAGTCTGAGAAGCGTCCTGTAATGAAGAAAATACATTGAAGTCATAATTCTATGTGATCAAAAATTCACTTAAAACTTTCTAGAGCTATAATATAGAGGGTGGTTACTTTGAAGAAGTTCAAACATAAAAATATATATATATTTAAACGGATTTGCCTATTTAAACATTTTATTCAATTTTCATCCTCCAATGTCTGTTATTTCATAGTTTTTATGACTTTTATTCTACAATGTGGAACATAGTAGCTAATAATAAAGAATGAGTAGGTGTGTCCAGACATTTGACTAGTAAATACGTTATAAATTAAACGGTTAGTTCGCATGACAAGTCAAACGTTATGGTTTCTAACGTTATATTGTGGCATGACAAACTTAATCTAAACATATTCTGCATTTTTATATCTCATGTTAATTAGTCTACATGAAATAATTGTATTTATAGAAATGTGCACAAGGCATGAAAATTATACATTCGATGAATTATGTCATGTTTTTAACTAAAAACAAGTACCCAAATACAGAAGATAACAACACAATACAGACAACTGCAGAATAACGGAATAAACATGCATCTAGCTTCAGTCTTGCTCTTCACAATTGTACAAGACGTGAGAGAGAATGTTTACTTTCGCTTTGACAGACATCTACCAGTGTCTCACCTGCGATCAGGTAACTCAGCGCGCGCACGCCGCTCTCCAGATGAGACGCGGCCGAGGGATTTGTCCTTACATACTCCCGATATCGCTCATAAACACGACTTAATTTATCCATGTAGAGCACCGACATCACAATCAAAGCAATAAATTCTCAATCACATACAACACATCGCAGAAAACACACGGAGACTGACACTTCCGCAGATGCAGAGCCTTTTCCTTTGACGACACTTCCTGTTCGGCGAGAGCGCGCCCCATTTAAAGACGCAGTAACCTGTTTTAAACGCTATTTCGCGGATGCGTGTGTACGGCTGTATGAAGACATTTGTTCATGATACACAGACGTAAGTGTGTCTATATACTTTTAGAAAGTTAACATTGTCAGTGGAAGGTACACAAATGTCAGGAGATCTGAAAATAAGTGATTTGAATGAAATTTCCCATCATTACTTGTGCAGGTTGCCTGATCATTCTGGCTATTCAGGAAAAAGTCGTCATGAAATTTTTGCATTTTTGCACCCGCAAACTGAGGGTATGTACAATGGATGAAAAAAATAACAATAATAAAAATAAATAAATAAATAAATATATATATATATATATATATATATATATATATATATATATATATATATATATATATATATATATATATATATATATATATATATATATATATATATATATATATATATATATATATATTTGGGTGATTCTCCCAACTGCAGGCACTTTAGTGTCCTTGGCCTTTTTTTGTAAATAAGTAAACAAATGCACAAATACATTGTCATTATGAAGTTCATGCTCCAACATCCTAGTAACCACCAAATATTGCCCCTGTTTTCTTTTAAAAATGCTTTTGCAAGGCTGTTTATTAGCAGATTTTGCAGTTTGATGCTTGTCCCCAACCCAGACTGGCCCTCTTTGAATGTTACAAATTAATATTAAAGGATCGATTTAAAAATATTTTTTGACATGTTTGTCTTAAGGACAAATCAAATAATATCACACCATCGAAATTCCATATGTATATCACAATTAAAAAAATTTTTTTTGAATAAAATAAGTCTGTCCCCAGGTTTTCTGTCATTTCCACCTCCCATGGAAATATTTGTGAAGAAGATGAAACTTCCGGCACATGTGCTCTTTACCTTGAAGGTGCACCATTAATCAAGGTAACGCAAGCTTTTATACAGAGTATTTTTATTCAGCGTCATTTCCACGTTGGCTGTAGTTCGGTTGAATTATGTACAACAAATATGAAAATAATGTATTTATGTTTATTATGAGTAAACAGCATGCTAAGTCCAAAAGTAGCTTAGCATGACATGAGGGTATGCTAATATTGCAGAAAACTGCTAAAATGTCATTATTACCTCCGTCATTTCCACCTCTGAGAAATTACAGGCGTAGCTTTGGACATGATATATATGCCGTTTTTGTGTGCTATTTGCGTGTTTTCGTGACAAATTTGTGCTTTTGGACTGAGAACTTTATATATCACCTTTTCAGTATACTGTAGCGTCTTAGGGTTACATATATATTTAAATAAAAAATTAGCTCAATAGGGAATTATGGGTATTAATATTTAGGGATTTATGATTAATCATAATGGGTTATAATCTAATCACAAATCTCCAAAATCACCCAAAAGCGGAATACCTAACCTCGGTATTTTATGCAATACATAATATATATATGGTTAACAACAAATTATTGCAATTAACTACAGATATATCTATATTAAATAATCACGGAATAACCTAGGGAGCTGATTCAAAATTCCTCTCCGTTCCGTTTAAAGAACGAGCGGAGATTCTTTATCCACTCACCAGGTCTATTCTTTCTACCCAATTTTCGGGAAGTTTATCCCTCTGGCCACAAAGGACAAACTTTCCGAGTTATGGTATTAATTAAAGCATTCAACGATGCTTATAAGAGCTGGTAGCTTAGATCTGACATTAAAGGGACTCGTGTTCCGTGAGCAAAACAATGACAATCAAAACGTGAATATCATGGTTTTAATAAAGACTAATACTACGATTACATATGACTACATAAAGAATACATGTATTTACAGAATAGTGGAAAGTAAAGAGGAGGATGAGGGGGAAGGGAAAGGAAGGAGGGTATGATCGTGTCCGATCCGACACCTTCCCAGACATAACCATTGGAGCCAGCAAGAACTATATCACCTTAAACAGGGGTACAATCTTAAAACGCATCTAAATTTCGGTAGAATTGATACTTGCATGGTTGGCGTTTCTCAGAGTGTTCGTGCGCTGAGCTCTCTCCGTTTGGTTCTTCCGGAGCTTCGTTGGTCCGCGGGAGTTTTAAAGGTGTTTGGGAAGGGAGCGTCTTGGAAGGGAAAGTTCATCTCGTCCAGCTGAGTTCCTCGTCTGGTGGAACGCGCCGCTGACTGCGTCGCGGAGCGCGTCGATCTTCAAAGGAAACAACAGCTTGGCTGGACCGCGCCGGCTCGCAGGTCGAAGCCCGCGAGCTGCGCTGATGAGATGGGAGGAAAAGGAAATTTGTCTCGTCGGGGTCCTTGCAAGTTGACTGAGCAACAATGTGTGGGTGTTTCTGTCCTTTAAAGTCCATTAACTACGCCCATTTTCCCTGAGACGACCAATCGTTGGTGTGAATTTCAGTCGGGAGAGACTTTCTTTGTTCGGACTTTATTACTCAATGGAATGTTCTTGCTGGAAGCCAGAATTAGTAAAGTTTCACTCCAAAGACCTAACCATACTAGTGGTACATCTCATAATCATATACTTTGTACCATTGACTAAGACAGAGAAAAAGGAACATTTAGACATCAGACCAGGGCCGGCCCTGACCAATTTGCTGCCCTAGGCCAGATTTTACTTGGTGCCCCTTGTATCAAGGTTTAGCACTACAAGTTATCAGTCTAAGTTGTGGAAACACTCGCACTGTTTTATTTTTGTAATGCATTGATGTTTTATTTTTTTTTATTGTTGTTGTTTTATATGATGTCCAGTCCATTCTACCCCGTCATTATGTTCATGATATTATTATTATTTTTTATTTTTTAAAGGCTGATGATAGTAAAACTGTACAAAAATTGCACCTATGCCACATTACAGCCTAAAAACAAAGAGCAAGAGTGCATCTAACATTCATGCACAAACTATTCATTGAGAACTAGCAAAAGTGTTTGTTTTCCAGTAGATGGCAGCAATCTTCCACTAAACTATGAGCATTCATGTTTTCACCAGGAATTAAACTGAGAAATTTTGATATTTAATGTGAATTTTACATAAAATGTTGCTATTTTAAATAAACCTGTATATAAATATCATTACTAATTTCGGCAAATAAATTTTAAAATTTCTATACACCCCCTTAAAACTGCACAACTGCAGAGTAAAAACATTAGGCTATTAAAAAAGTGATATTACATGCGTTTAATATTTTTATATTATTTATTTTTTACAAAATCACACTGGCTGTGGCCTCTGGAGAACCCAGAACAGCTGCTTGCATAAAGTTTAAAAATAACTGGAATTAATTAGCAAACATTAGTATTTTACTACTATGCAATTAAATAAACTGTTCATTAATTTGCCTACATCACTTTACTTCTGTCTTTACACTGCAAAAAATGCTCTTCTTATTTAGAATCTTTTTCTTGTTTCCAGTCCAAATATCTAAAAACTCTTAAATCAAGGTGCATTTACTAGATGAGTAAAATGACTGAAGACATTTTTCTTGTTTACTTGAAAATAAAATAAAAATGAAGAGAGTTTTTGCTTAAAACAAGCAAAATTATCTGCCAATGGGGTGAGAAAAATAATCTTATTTCTGTTTGGGACAGAAACAAGATTTCAATCAGAAACAAGATTATTTTTCTCACTCCATTGGCAGATAATTTTGCTTGTTTTAAGCAAAAACTCACTTCATTTTGATTTTATTTTCAAGAAAACAAGAAAAATATCTTCTGTCATTTTACTTATCTAGTAAATGCACCTTGATTTAAGAATTTTTAGATATTTAGACTAGAAACAAGACACAAATACTAAGTAAGAAGAGCAGTGTATCCCTTATCTTCCGTGCATCAGAGGCTTCTGTCTTTTTTGACACTTCAATTCGGCCATCCGTCATAAATATTCAGGCAACTTTAACTGTGTCGACACCTGGCGCGAGCGGCCAAGCACCCTAAAAAATGAAAGCAATCCTGTCTGCGTTGGATGCGGCGAGAGGCGACGCGACACAACAAATTGATCGCACGTTATATTTCTGACGCACTTCAAGTAGCTCGGCGGGGGGAGATTGATGAGGCGGACCGGGAAGAGGCGGGGACTTTTACGTTTTTTTTGTTGCGCTTTAATTGGTAATATTTAAAAAAAAATATTAATAAAATAGTATCGGTAATACATTTTGGCGCCCCTATGGATGAGTGGCGCCCCTAGCATTTGCCTATTCCGCCTATGCCACGGGCCGGCCCTGCATCAGACATGCCTTGGTTTACAGACATGAAGGCAGTGCATCTTCTATACAGAGCAATTTGGAGCGTTTAAGATAGCTCTTACATCATGCAAGCATAAGAAATATAGGGAGCATGCATACACTTAAGAAATCATCATATATGTAATTTCTGGGATAGTTTAATTAAAGGCTAAATAGAGGGGAATGCTTGTGTGTGTGTGTGTGTGTGTGTGTGTGTGTGTTTGTGTGTGTGTGTTTGTGTTAGAGTCAACCCCCCATGGCCCCTCCAGACTGAAGGGTGAGGGAACTGTTCTGGCTGATTAAAATCTGATTGAAGTTCAGAAAGGGCCATCGCTAGTATCTTCTGGTCATCTTCTAGCTGGCCATTAAACAGTCGGAGGTGCCATTTGACTCAGACCCGCCGGAGCCAGTGGGGCAGAAATTTAATTAAGCTGTTTGGAGGAAAGCATCTCTGATCACTTTGATCCTAGTTGAGAGACACTCCAGACGCTACAATACTCTATATTTATTTTTATTTATCTATATTTATATTTAAGATGCCAAAGTCGGTGGCCAAGAAGTCACAAGAATACAGGGGCAGAATAAAAGCTGATCCAGTTAAATATCAACAGAAATTAGAAAAATACAGGGAAAGATATCGTGATAAAGTTACCTGTGTTTTTAACTGTTCATGATGGTAGCATTTTAATGTCTAATGCACACAACGTGATTGATAAGCTAGGGCATTCCATGCATTTTTATGTTTCATGCACATAGACACTATGACACTACATTCCGTCTCTCTATCTCACACACACACACACACACACACACACACACACACACACACACACACACACACACACACACACACACACTCACGCACGCACGCACGCACGCACGCACACACACACACAGACACACACACAGACACACACACACATTTTGAATGAAATTAAGGTTTTGAGCAGGTTCATATAATTTGCATATAATTTGTAATCATTATTTTTAAAACTATTAGGTATACTGTTCAATTTATATATGTTAAATAATAAAATACATGGTTGAAAATATTTTGGACTGGCAATTTAAGTAAAAATTAACAGAAACAATCTTTCCACCATAACCCGTCATTTCCACCACTACACAGTTTTTAAGGAGATAAAAAAGAATAACCAATGATGTGGATCTAAATGTATTTTAAATCAAGTATTAATAGTTTATTACTTACTTACTTATAGTTTATGTGTGAGTGACTTTAAAAAATAAACGTAGACCTGAGCAAAAATGAAATGCTGTAGGCAAAAATCCCAACTCATGGCATTTAGCAACTTTAAATAAAAATGTATTAAGTTAATGAAGTATTAAGATTTATTTTTTACATGATTAGGTAGCCACTGATGTTGTTGACTGATACATAATCTTATGTAATCAGTTTTACAATATTATATTATAATAAAATACATAAATTGAAAAGTGGTGGAAATTACATCCTTGAAAGCGCTCTTCAGAAAAACTGTTAAAAATAACAATATTCCATGCAATTCTAAAACTGCCCACAGATATATTGTGTTAGAAGACAAATTAATGAAGCTAGGAAGATTGTTTTTAGTGTGTTTTAAGAGAGTGAATTTTCCATAAGTTCAAAGTGCCAAAAGTGCTCCTAGTTGGAGAATCACCCATATATATATATATATATATATATATATATATATATATATATATATATATATATATATATATATATATATATATATATATATATATTATAATATAATATAATATAATATAATATAATATATATATATATATATATATATATATATATATATATATATATATATATATATATATAATATAATATAATATAATATAATATAATATAATATAATATAATATAATATATATATATATATATATATATATATATATATATATATATATATATATATATATAATATATATAATATATCCCTACAAACCTCAAAGAAATGAAGAAACGTTGTAAAGAAGGGTGGGCAAAAGAAAAATCCTCCAGGAAGATGTGAGAGACTGATAAAGCCATACAGAAAATGATTATTATTCACACAGAGAAATAGGGTGTCAAAATTGTACCTTTAGGGGTACAACAACTTGTCGCTGGGGCAGTACCCTTAAAAGGACATATTTGTACCTGTTTTACTCCTAAAAGGTGCATATTAGTACCTTAGAGTACAAATACGCACCTTAAGGTCCTAATATGAACCTTTTTGTGGTAAAAAAGGTACAAACGTGTCCTTTTAAGGGTACTGCCCCGGCGACAAGCTGTTGTACCCCTAAAGGTACAATTTTGACACCCTATTTCTCTGTGTGTTGCTGCTAAAGGTGGTTCTACAAGCAATTGTATCATGCTTAGTTCATCACCCATGGCTTCTCCATTTTGGCTTTATTTTTGTTAAATAAATGTCATGAGTTGTTGTTCACCTGATGTTGTATTTACCTCCTTTTAAAACCTGCTAAAGACGCGATAATGGTTAAAAATAGCAGTACATACACACAGAGACCACACTACATGTAATACTGTATCCCTGTCTGCACTGTCCAATTAGCTAATAACAGATAACCATGATTGTTACTTTTGTTACTACTTTTGATTGATCTGCCATGTTTCACATAACACATTTTCTTTATGCATGAAATACCCTGATGATCTGTACAGTAGTACCCCAGCTAACAAATACATGTTTTGCTAATGAAGAAAAATGTTAGATGAATGTCAAACTAAAATGTTTCAGAACCTTCCATGAACAATGTATAATTTTTTTTGTGCTTGCGTTTTGAGAACATTATTAAAGACTAGATAACTTTAAATGAATATAGTAACGTTACTGGAGGAACGTTTGAGAGGACCTTGCCAGAACGTTAGCCAAAGTTCTTAGATATATAAAGTTGTGATCCCTATTCCTACTATCACGATGAGCATGATGTGCTCAGCTTGATCATTTTTAGTGTGATGATTGATCTGCCTTACATAATGACAACAGTATACTACTGTTTTAAATGTTAAATGTATTTCACATACAATTTCTAAGAGTACAACAGTTAGTTTTGCAGTGTTTACACCAGTAGTATTTGCTCTCTTTGAACCAGTAATCTTCTAAAACCTCGTCTACGGGTCAACAGCGCAGACAGGGATTAGAAAACCTCTAGATGCATGACCCAAAATTGAATATAGCCCACAACCATCATCAGAGCTTTCAAATGAACTAGAATTAATTGAGCATATGCGTTTATAGAAGCAATCCACTTTCATTTCTTTTAAAAGGTTAATGATCCATTTCTCGCTTTATGCTAATAACTGAACACTAGAGGTTGCAAAATCTCACAAGTAAGTTCAAGTCTGTGTTTATTGGCCATCTGGCACTGGTGGGCATCCTGAGATGGGCAAGTGGGCACACATGAATACACACACACTGTAGATCAGAGAGAATGAGACCACATCTTATTTATAGGCATGGATTCGGTTTAAATGTAGATCAAATCTGTGTTATCCCCTGGCTTTGATATAAATCTGAATATGATTCTAGTATGGTATAATAATAATTCTGGTAAGAGATTTTAAAGAGATATACTTCACCACATGAAACCATTATACCTCATTAGTATTCATATTTTAATTACTAGGAAAACTAGCTAAAATGTTATTTTTTTAAAAACAGCCTCCCGTCACAGACGGGAACAAAGACGAGGAAAACAGTCTTTAATATTAAATCCAACTCTGAAATATTCAGGAGATCATAGGAATAAGTGAAATAACACAACAACATTTACACGGACAACATGAAACAATGAACAGACAGAACTCGGGGTTTAAAAAACAACAGGGAAAATAACAATTTTGCCTTTTTTTTTATTTCAAAAAAGCAGTTTAGTATGTTTTAGTATGTTTTTTATGTTTTTAGTATTTGGTGTTAACACAAGAAGTGCCTCATAAACCATGTTCACCTTGTAATACCCATGTCATTATACACATTTGTGTCCTTATAACCACAGAGCTACATAACACAAACACACACATATTGTGTTGAAAAAAAATCTGTAGTAACATGCAAATGACGTTACGGTGAGCAAATGAAGACAGAACCTTCATTTGTGGGTGAACTATGCCTTTAAGTCTTGTTCATTAGGTCTCTGTGTGCAAAAATAGTTTGAAGCTATATTTACTAAAGGACATGATTCTTGAACCGCCTGTTTCTGAATGTCATGGTTAATTATGAGTGTTGACAATATATTGAAGGCATTCTGGGAGATAACGTGATGTGACAGGACACAGTTAGAAGAGGCTGATTCACTTTGCACATGTTCATTGATGATATTGTCGTTTACTTAAGCTGGCATGGCTCTCTCTCTCTCTCTCTCTCTCTCTCTCTCTCTCAAACCTCCAAGGTAGGGTTCAGTGTGTGTTTTTAAAATACACACTCCTTTCTGAATTCAATTTTAATATCTTGCGTCCTCTTGATCGAATTTGAATTTGATTGGCACATGGTTCACCATTGTCCTTGCGATGATTAATTCAGTCTTAATCAAGAGCACAGATTTAATTTAGTATTTGATCCCTCTGTTATATCCCCTGTGCATATATACTGAGAGAATAAAGATGTCATTTTAAATGCTGGAGCAGATCTGGGTCAGGATGTTTTTTATTATTATTGATGATTTTACAATGTCATTGCAAATAAAAAAAATAAAAATAAAAAATGTATTTATCAGTGTGGGTCAATGTTGTTCATTTAATTGTGCATGCACGTTTCTAAGAAGATATTAAAATTAATATCCAGTTTTCATACTGTACATTATAATTTTGTGATGCCTAAATTCAAATGATTGTTATGTGATTTACACAATTGCCTAAATTCAGCATTTAAAATGTTTTTTGTGTGTGTGTGTGTGTGTATTTATTACAAAATAGGGTAAGACTTTACAAAAAGGTTTCATTAAAGCAGTCCGTAACTTTTTTTGGTCTAAAATGATCCAAAATACATTTTTGATCAAGTACATAACCAGCCAGTGTTCAAAACTATCTCCTTACCTTGCCCGATTCACAATGGTAAGCTTGTAATAATGTGTAATAATTTGAGTGGTACTGGTGGATTTCCGCGGGGCATGGCAAGCATGGCACAATTCATCTTTGCGTCATTACGTCACGTCTGTAAACATAAAGCAGTCCAGCTAGTAGTAGTATCGTGTGTGAGGATGCTGCAGGTGGCGGATCGTTTATAGCCTTTTCTCACAGCAGCTGGAATAATTAAACATATCATTTTGATGGCGGATTGTAATCCAAAAAGGTCCAAATGACAATCATCAGTGACAGCTGGAGATTCATCTGTAGTCAAACGCAAAAGATTAGACTGTACAAAAAATTGAAATCAACAGGTAACGCTAATACACACTAAATCATCGTAGTCACGCAATGCTGATGTTCTTAACATTAACAATTTGAGAACAAAGTATAGCAATTATAATAATTTGCACGGTTTGATGTGATATGAGCTAAGCGATCGTTGGATTCGATCACCGATTTATTGTAACGCTTTTTTCTCAGTTGGTCAGAACATAAGTGGCAGACATGTTACTCAATTTCTCAGATCATTTTCTTATTTTGGTCATACTTCCAAGATGTAGAATCTGTGATTCCGAAGCACAGTATCCACACCGGTGTGGTGAATGAATGACAGTACAATGCACACACCCAGGTAAAGATGATAATCCCACAAATAACTGCAATTGCAGATTTCAAACAGAGATGACGACAAAGAGGCTTTAACATTAGTTATCTACTTTAGATAGCGAACTAAGAATGAACATTTCTTCTACAGCATATATTAATTTTAGTTAATGTTAATTTCAACATTTATTAATACATTATTAAGATTAAAAGTTGTATTAACTTAACATTAGATAATGCACTGTGAACTAACAAAAACAATGAACGACTGCATTAACTAACATTAGCAAAGATTTATAAATGCTATAACAAATGTTTTGCTCATTGTTAGTTCATGTTACTTAAAGGACAACTCCGGTGAAAAATGAACCTAGGGGTAATTAACACATGGTTACCGAGTAGATCGTTCTCTGGGATGCGTTTTCATAAAAATCGAATGTAAAGAGTTTTATCTCTAAAAACAAATTAGCTTATAACGCTAGTCTATGGGGCATAGAATAAGTTAAATTAAATCGCTTGTTAATACCACTAACAAGGCTCAAAATAGCCTCACACTAACACGGTAGCATAATGAGGGTCCCTACATGCAAACCGAAGCATTGAGAAAATTGTAAGTGTACAAACAGTTTAATAAGAAGATACTTTATAAAGACAGTACATTACATGTATACAGACAGGAGACATCTTGGAAAACAGTCTCGACGAATCGAGCCACGAACGCTGTGCTAAGTGAGCTGGTCGATAGGAATTAAAGGACAACTCCGGTGAAAAATGAACCTAGGGGTAATTAACAATTCATGCATTTCCATGTAATTCGATTTCACAAACTTAATTCCTATCGACCAGCTCACTTAGCACAACGTTCGTGGCTCGACTCGTCGAGACTGTTTTCCAAGATGTCTCCTGTCTGTATACGCGCAATGTACTGTCTTTATAAAGTATCTTCTTATTAAACTCTTTGTACAGTTACAAAGTTCTCAATGCTTCGGTTTGCATGTAGGGACCCTCATTATGCTACCGTGTTTGTGTGAGGCTATTTTGAGCATTGTTAGTGGACTAGCGATTTAAATTTACTTATTCTATGCCCCATAGACTAGTGTTATAAGATAATCTGTTTTTAGAGATAAAACTCTTTACATTCGATTTTCATGAAAACGCACCCCAGAGAACGATCTACTCGATAACCATGTGTTAATTACCCCAAGGTTCATTTTTCACCAGAGTTGTCCTTTAACTAATGCTAACAAATGAGAACTTATTGTAAAGTGTCACCCGAAACAGTAGGCTATAGAATTTATCAGAATTTATCGTTTTTCATTTAGAACATGAAAATAATTGTCAACTTTTGCAAGAACTTTAATATGCATGCCTAATAAAAAAATAGACTAAACTAAATCTAATTAAAACTACCAACATGTCCTCACACCAATATGCCTATATAGGTCGTTTGTCACTTCCCTGAAATATGACCCATAGGAGCGTTTACTAAAGTTGCGCCTCTATCGACAACAGAACCCTTTCATTCAATGCTTTGTTTTATTTGCGTCATATTTCGGGTTTTGCGTATCTCAATTGATAGAGCATTTCAAAATACAACATCATGTAATCATGTGATCATGCAATCGTGGGTTCGATCCTCGTGAACGCATGTGCTCATAAAGTGTATATGCACTATAAATCACTGGTAGGTTTAGGGGTGAGGTGGGTGTAGTTGTTGTATAAATTATTTTTGCTAAATGGAAATATGACAAATGGTGGTAAAAATTCCACACATTGCATTTAAATGAACATGCATTTTGATTGGTAACGACAGTCAAACGTCATTTCGACAAACGTAACACGACACTGTCATTATTTTTACGCCAGCTAGAGGGCGCATGACTTTAAAACGTAAATAAAGGTCGTAATAAGGTGCTTGAAAAACGACCTATAGAGTCGTTGTTTTTTTTGGAGGACAGTCTGAAAACTACTCTGTCAGAAGCCAAAACTTCTTTTGTTGCTTTATTGATTCAGCTTCGCTTGACGAATTTTGCTACATCAACACTGTTTTTGAACTGAATTGAATCAACGTTAAACTGACTCAAAGTGAATAACAACACTGTCTTCTGTAGAACTGCTTAACTGAACTGAACTTATTACATAATTGATAGAACTGAATTGTTAAACTGAACTGAATCGACACTGAACTGACTTAAGCTGAATGACACTATACTGTCTTTTTTAGAGTTGCTTTACAGCAAAATTGAATTCTGTTTGCATCATTGATCATTATTTTCCTGTTTATAACTGTGAAGCTGCTTTAAAACATTCTGTATTGTATAAAGCGCTATATAAAGGTGACCTGACTTTTCCAAGTCCAAAAAGAGCATTTATCAGAAATCAAATAATATAATATATACAATAAAACCCCATGATTTTCAAATGAAAAGACTGGATTCAAAACTAAGAGCTGTCTGTTTCTCTGTTGAAATAAATGACTATCTGTCTTTAGATCACATGAAAGGGACAGGTCCATCATTACCTCTTGGAGGGAAAGGAAACACTTTAACAGACGCTTCCCGGGAAGATTAGAGGGGTCAAAAATCTAATTTTTCTTATCTAAAATAGTGAATGCCATGAACCCAGGACTTTCCCCTGGAGCTCCCGTTAGCCTGTGGTCTGCAGATTTGAAGGTGAGCGATGGTGCTCATGATTTAGCACAGCAGTTTGATGACATCTCTGTCCCACCGGCGCTCCGTTGAGGGTCATTTGTCAGACATGAGTGATGCTTATGAAGGGAACGAGTGTGGATTAGACATCCCTCTCTCCACTCAATACCTCACGCTACCCTGGATCTTTTCTCTTCAGTGTTGGTGTGGGCAAGCACTCCTTACATTTTCTTTAGAAGATCTTTCTTTACTTTATTCTCGGTCTTCTTTGCCATCTTTATTCACGGCTTTGCATTGTTCTTTGAGAACTGTCAACCAGTGAGTTCAAAGCAGAAGTCATAAAATAAATAAAACATTTTTTGTTTTCTCTCTAGCCCTGTGCAGACTGTGTCATGGTCAAGTGTGCAAATCAGTGTCCCAATACATACTTGAAAATCTAGTATTTTATGTTGTTTTTAATATGCTTTAAGACAAACCATGTGCAAATTCACAAGGCAACACCATTGCTGAGTATTTTCTCCTTAAAACTGCAGTGAAACAGTTTTGAAACTATACAATCATCATCCCCGCGCAAACCCCAAAAAAGGCAAATCCGTGAAAACCGCGACGGCATGTACTCAAGCATTACGTGTTCAGCCTATAGGCAAGCGTGTTTGAATACGTATGTGTGCATGTGTGTTTTTATCTGTACAGAAGAGGCCTTCACAGGATATAGTCTAGTTGACACTGTCTCTGTTTACACTTCAGGGCTGCATGGGTCATGTCTAGGAGCAGGTCCACCACATGATGGACAAAAAACGTACACACTAAAAAATGCTGTGTTAAAAACAACCCAAGTTGGGTTGAAAATGGACAAACCTAGCAATTGGGTTGTTTTAACCCAGCGGTTGGGTTAAATCAGAGCCGGCCCAAAGAATAAGCGAACTAAGCGGCTGCTTAGGGCACCAAAAGCACATGGAATTACTTGCTGCATGTTGCTTTATTGAAATCGTGAAATGGCCTTAAACAATTACTAGATAAACTGCACTTTTTTTGATAAAAGTTTTCTAATATGCACGGATTGATTCTGACAGCGCTGCACGAGCTTGCAGCACCATTGGGTGGACACTATTAGCTTGTTAGCCGGGGTTCAAAGTCCAAAGTGCGAGAAAAATCAGCGATGAAACGGTGCTACGTCAGTTGCCCGATAACCTTTTTTTTAATGGATGGATTTGAGAATGTGATATGGTTTAGTGCGAATATCTTATCTGACGTGTTGCATGTTTTGGACAGAGTAGACAGCATAGCTTTCAGTTTCTGTTCGCAGTAAATGCTTCTCTGCAAGTAGGCTACTATATGTTTGAGTCGCTCAAAATGATAATTTGGGAACGCAACATGCAGCAAACATCTTCCCAAATTCGTAATGAGAATCATTTATAAATTAATAAAAGGTCTTCCTGCGAGTTTCTGCCAAAATAAAAGCTGTTTAACGTTTTAAAGAAATCCATCAACATTTCTTGTTTTTAAAAGAAGTCTCTTCTGCTCACCAAGGCAAAAATACAGTAAAAACGGACTGTAATATTGTGAAATATTATTGCAATTTAAAATAGCTGTTTTCTATGTGAATATAAATAGTAAAGTGTAATTTATTCCTGTGATCAAAACTGAATTTATTATCATTACTTCAGTCTTCAGTGTCACATGATCCTTCACAAATCATTCTAATATGAGGATTTGATGATCAAGAAACATTTATGATTATTATCAGTGTTGAAAACAGTTGCGTAAAAAAATAGTTTTTAGGATTTTTTTGAAAGCTTTCTATTTCAGATAAATATTTCTTTTGAACTTTCTATTCATCAAATAAGTCTGGGGCAAAAATTTCAGCATGAATTCAGTCATATTCAGCATAAGAGGCTTCTTTAAAAAAAAAAAAAACATATATTTACATATCCCAGTCTGAACTGTAGTACTGTAAGACTTTGAATATTAAAGTGCAAGTTAACATCTGACCACTCTTGTGGGTTTGCTACTGTCACAAATAAAAACCGTATAAGCGTAAAAACATGACAGCCAGACATGATGTAAGCAACAGAGCTACACCTAATAACATTGATAATGGGTGTGCGAATTATCAAGAACTGAGAATAGTCATATTGGTGGCACCAACTGGCCCCCAAATAAAATTCTGCCTAGGGCCCCATAAAGGCTTGGGTCAGCCCTGGGTTAAATATTTGCTTAAAACAATCCAATTGCTGGGTTAAAACAACCCAATCGCTGGGTTAAAACAACCCAATTGCTAGGTTTGTCCATTTTCAACCTAACTTGGATTGTTTTTAACCCAGCATTTTTTAGAGTGTACCAAGCACAAGGTTCTTTAACCATTCCTGATGCGGATTTCTATCACGCACTCACCACGTTTGCCGTGGTCTTGCGGCTATCAGACCAGAAACGAAAGCTGCTGCTCTCCGTTTGTTTTTCCGTCATCTCCAGGCGCGTTCATATGTAAACTGTGCAAGTTTACTTCATTCATTAGATCGCATTAGAAATGCATTTACCCGCCCATAGACCCTTCCCTCGAAGAAATCAAGACAGAAGTGGTTGAAAGTGGACAAAAGAGGTTCAAACACAACAGGTGTGTGTCTCCCTCGTCTACTTGTGATCCGATCGACCAAAACGCATCTTAAAACCAGGTGTAAACAGGGCCTATGACAGCAGAACTGCAAAAGCAGCTCCTGTGGCAGGTTGAACTTCCTCAGTTGGCGAAGGAAATACAACCTCTGCTGGGCCTTTTTACAATGAAGCCTTTTTGAGTGTCCCATTTCAGGTCCTGAGAGATGGACCTAATTGACTCCACTATTGCCACAGTGCTGTTCATTATGCTGAGTTGGGGGAGTGCTGGGAGGTTTCTCCTGAAGTCCACTATCATCTGCACTGTTTTGAGCGTGTTCAGCTCAAGGTTGTTATAACTGCACCAGATGGCCAGCTCTTTAACCTCCTGTCTGTAAGCAGACTCGTCACCATCCTGGATGAGGCCATAGACCACTGGTTCTTTGGTGAATTGTCAAGAACACTAGATGAGTTTCAAATAAACAAAATTGTGTGAATGGCACAGCAGGATTTTGAACAACTTTGCACTTATGCTTGACCCTCTTTATTCTTAATCATCTGTTTGGCAACTAACACTAATATTCTCTTAATATTCAACGTTAACTTAATACATGAACAATGTGCCGCGCAGCCGCACGCCAAAATAAAGGCTTTTTTCAGTAGGTGGTGAAACTAAAGAAGTAGCAATCTAAATTTTTGGGTGGCCATTAATGCTTGGATAACATGCCAGTGGCGGAGCCAGAGAATAGCTATTCTTTTACATTGCCTGAAAAACCGCCTCATGCGAGGGAAAACTTTTTGCGATATATGGGAGTTATTGCAAAATGTAAGTGTTTCCATTGGGCGTATTTTTTATTTGCACAATTTGAAGGGTAATGGAAACGCAGCTACTGTCAAGTCCAACTGCCATTAATTTAAGAAGATAATTATTTGTTTTACTCCCGTTTTCACAGTTTCCCCTATTAAAGCTAGTCATGTTGCAGGATGTTTTGCCACTCGGCTGAGAGGCGTGTTCCGGTGGAAAAGTGATGTTAATACATACCCTCTATTATATCAGACGTTCTTATATCAGTTCTTATCAGACGTCCTCACGGAAAATTACCTTTCAGTCAGCCTTACGGTCACAGTTATGCATGTCACAGGGCGAAGGAGGATGATGAAGACAGAATTCAGGTTTATATGACAATGTTTAATCGTAGGGAGATGAAGAAAGTAACAGTCGTAGTGACTAGCACATACAAACAATGACTGACGATGAACTGAACAGGGAGTATAAATACACAGAGTGAAGGAGGGAACTAAACAGGCACAGGTGGAAGACAATGAACTAATCAGGGCTGAACGAACACAGGTGCAGACAGAGCCTAATTCTTACATTAGGCCCCTCTCGAAAAGGCACGACCTTAGGCTACGGCTTAGGTGGAGGGCGTGGTGCTGGGGACCGACTGAACCCTGGGGGCGTTGGCACCAGGCGCCATGGTGGCGCAGACGAAGGGAGGAGTCCGGGCAGAGCCCGAACTGACAGGTAGAGTGACACCCGGGCAATGACCGATGGCGGCAGAACCATGGATGGCTGAGGAGCCGAGTGGCTGATGGACCGTGGCGGCATCACGTAACTGGAGGACGGGAGCCGAGCAGCTGGGACGGTATGACCAGGGTGATGCTGTGGTGAGGGAGACCGACGGGGAGATCAGAGTCCAGATCAGCCGAAGGGGTGCAGGGTGAGGGTGCACCCCGAATCCCGGAAGTCCGTGGCTGTAACTGGGCGTCGGCTGCCGAAGGCCGACCTGGAGTGTCGATCGAACCCAGCGGAGCATCCGGGCAGACGGACTGCGGAAGCGGTGAAGGAGTGGTGGGTCGAGGAGCGAGTGACGGGCTGACAGGTCGAGGTGGAGCTGTGGGTCTGGAGTAGGGCTGTAACGATTTGACCAAAAACAAAAACCTTGATTAATTGAACATTTTACCTCGATTACAATTAATGAACGATTATTTTGCTTGTTTTTTTGTTTTGTTTTTTGCCCTCGTAAGGTTTTTGAGTAAGTTCCTGATAAGGTTTGTACTGTAAATATTTTCTACTATTAAAGGTGGAATTTTTTTTTCTAATAAAAAAGTGCATTTCTTTGTGATTTTAAAACACTTGAAGGAAACGGTTCTCTTTCAGCAGTTATTGTCTATGGGGCAGATTTCTGTTTGTTCTACATCAGATACAGATAAATTGACACAGTAGACCTACATTACATGTATTTAAATGCATTGATGAGAGAGTGATTGTGTGTGAATTACTCATACAGTCTCTATACATTATGAAGCTGTGGTTTGTACTTACTTCAAAAGGTATTAAAATATATGCTATAACGGTTAAGTTTCTAAGCTCCTTTAGTGACTTTACTTTAGTCACAGGAAAGCGTTGACACTGCGTTTCTGCGCTGCTCTCTGCGCGCGATCTTCACGTGATGTGCGAGCTTCTGTCTGAGTGTTCGTTTGTCACAATATATCAGGCATTAGTTCAACATAATACACATCTGATGGTCTAAACTCGCTTTAATGTTCAAACTGGCAGGGCGTAAAACATACAAATGACAAAGCTTTGTGAGGACGCAGGTGAAAGAGGTCTGCCTTCAGGGCGCGCGCGTTGTCAGAGACGTGGCTCGGCTCTCTGTGTCACAGAAAGAAGCTGAACACTGAACGGATACGTATTGTTGTTTTTGAATAGTGCACAATCGCTTTAAATGTTGAAACTGGCAAGCCTTTAAACGCATTTACTTGACAAACTTTATGAGCACGAAAGTGAAAGCGATCTGGCTTCGGGGCTTGTCTGTGTGTGTCGGTGGCAGGGCGTATAGGCTATAAGAACGGTGATTAACTGACCTGTATATAAACTGTGTAAAACATGCAGTTACTATAGTGGTTCTGGGCTATCTATAAACACAGATAACCGCTCCTGCATCTGTGTGCCTGCAAACTGCACTTGCTGTGACTGACGGGGCGGAGTCACGTGAAAACCGAAATAACCGACATGGGAAAAATATGTCGGTTAGAGGTTCTGAATGTCGGTTTCAGTTATTTTTCGATTAATTGTACAGCCCTAGTCTGGAGGCCCAAGATGAAGCCTGGGACTCGGCCTCTAGCCAAGCTGGTGGCAGAGAAGCCCGCGGCACACATGGAGAGCCGCATGGAGTTAGTGGCGGTGGAAGAGCCAAGGAGGTTTATGACACCAGTGGTGCCAACGGATCCAAGGGGCTGGCCGGAACCAGCGCTGGAGAAGGGATAAGGAGAGACGGGGATACGGGCAGAAGACTTCCGGACGGAACCGGCAAAGAAGACGATGATGATGATGATGAAAGGGCGGGGACCGGATCCACGGACCATTGATCAATCAGGTTGATGTCTGCTCCTGGCACTATGGTTCGGCGATTACCTCAGCTGGCGCCTCAGGCTTACCAGCTGGGATGGAGAGGCTGAACATCTCGAAACATCCAGGCGAGGTACACCAGGTAAGGTCTGCTCTCCGGGCAGAGAAGGAGGTGCAGTGCGGGTGAGTCCATCTTCTTTTCTCAAGATTTGAGAGGTCAGTTATTCTGTCACGGGGCAAAGGAGGATGATGAAGACAGAATTCAGGTTTATATGACAACGTTTAATCATAGGGAGATGAAGAAAGTAACAGTCGTAGTGACTAGCACATTCAAACAATAACTGAAGGTGAACTGAACAGAACAGGGAGTATAAATACACAGAGTGAAAGAGGGAACTAAACAGGCACAGGTGGAAGACAATGAACAAATCAGGGCTGAACGAACACAGGTGCAGACAGAGCATAATTGTTACAATTCACTTGCATTGTGTGAGTTTTTCATGTGCTGTGACAGAGTCAAGGTACATGCACCCTAGTTTTTAAATTATAGAGAGTATCATATGAATCATTTTGGACGCATAAATAATACATCAAAGCGGATTATAAAAAAAGTGAATTGAAACATCACTCTCAGAGTAATTGTGTTGTAAAGCTCAGATAAAACATGGCTGTGGTGGTGTGTAAATTTCCAGAGGCTTCCTTTAGGACAGCCCTTGAGTGTTAACAGCCCTATTGTTTACATATGATCTACAGCTGCCAGCCAAAGGGCCTTGAAGATTTTGTAAAGTGTGACATCGCCCATCCCACCAGGGAGCCCACTGATTGGCAGGTGACTTCATTTGTATACGCCTCTCTTGTGAATAATTAATCACAGTCTAAGTAAGTGGAGAGATTAAATATTAATGTCTCGGTTACGTATGGTAACCCTCGTTCCCTGAAGGAGAGAACAGAGACGTACGTCGGACGTCACCGACTGAAAGGGAACCACAAAACACACTATTTAGGTCTGATTTTAAACGCACTTCTGGACAGGAGAACCAATCTTTAGGGACAAAACCACACAGAATATGTGTCTCTGCGATGAAACTGTGTTCTCCCTCTCTGTCTCTCTCTCTCTTTCTGTAATAGGGTCATTGTGAGGAAATGGTGCCATTTGAGTCGGAGAATTTCAGCATTTGTATTTCATTCTATTTGTGTATTTTATCACCTCAGGCCCATAACACACTGTGTCTGCCTCAAAATTAAGACTATTGGTCAACAATTACATAATTTTTACTTAAACTATTACCCTATCTGTAGTTTATGGTTACAGCCTAGCATGAGTACCTAATTTTAAATCATTACTAGCTTATTAGTGTAACCCAAAGGCATGTTATTTCAACAGCCCTGTCATGTAAATTTGTTTAGATATCATTTGATTAGATTAGATAATTAGGGTAGTATCACAGTTTTATCGTGCCTTAAAAAAATGTCATGCATTTTGCCATCCCTGTTAAAATACATTCCTATTCAGTATGTTTTAGGGTTTTAACATTAGTTAAATGTATAGACACAAATAGATAATAATGGCCTTAGGTAGAATATATTGTTGCACAACTATATATATATATATATATATATACACAGATCAGGCATAACATTATGACAGGCATTACACTCGTTGTTGTGCTCCTCAAACCATTCCTGAACCATTTTTGCTTTGTGGCAGAGCACATTATCTGCTGAAAGAGACCACAGCCACCAGGGAATACCGTTTCCATGAAAGGGTGTACATGGTCTGCAACAATGCTTAGGTAGGTTTTACATATCACAATAACATCCACATGAATGGTAGACCCAGGGTTTCCCAGCAGAACATTGCCCAAAGCATCACACTACCTCTGCCGGCTTGCCTTCTTCCCATAGTGCATCCTGGCGCCATGTGTTCCCCATGTGATGTAAAAGAAAATGTGATTCATCAGACCAGGCCTCCTTCTTCCATTGCTCCGTGGTCCAGTTCTGATGCTCGCGTGCCCACTGTTGGAGCTTTTGGCGGTGGACAGGGGTCAGCATGGTCACCATGACTGGTCTGCGGCTATGCAGCCCCATACGCAACAAACTGCGATGCACTGTGTATTCTGACACCTTTCTATCAGAACCAGCATTAACTTCTTGAGCAATTTGAGCTACAGTAGCTCGTCTGTTTGATCAGACCACACGGGCCAGTCTTTGCTCCCCACGTGCATCAATGAGCCTTGGCCGCCCATGACCCTGTTGCCGGTTCAACTTTGAGGACAAAATGTTCACTTGCTGCCTAATATATCCCACCCACTAACAGGTGCTGTGATGAAGAGATAATTATTTACTTCACCTGTCATAATGTCATGCCTGATCAGTGTGTATGTATATATATATACACACACACACACACACACACACACACACACAATTTATTTAAATTTAAATTACACACACAAATGTTAATAACCCAATAAAATATACAGGTAATATTCAGGGACAGGCTAATTACAAACATGTCTACGTAATCTCATCGCTTAGAATTCATGGGGATACAAATGGCACTGTTTCTTGAGAAAAAACTAATAATTTAAAAGAGCAACTTGAGTAAGACAAAATGGTAACACTTGCAATAAGGTTTCATTAGTTAACATTAGTTAACTACTTTAGTTACCGTGAATTAAGAATGAACAATACTTCTACAGCATTTATTAATCTAAATTAAATGTTAATTTCAACATTTGCTGATACATTATTAAAGTCAAAAGTTGTTTGTTAACATTAATTAATGCACTGTGAACTAACATGAACAAACAATAAATGACTGTTTTTTTTATTGACTAACATTAACAAAGATGAATAAATACTGTAAAAAAAAAAAAAAGTTCATTATTAGTTCATGTTAGTTAGCACATTAACTAATATTAACTAGGGCTGTCAAAAGATTAATCGCGATTAATCGCATCCAAAATAAAAGTTTGTGTTTACATAATATATGTGTGTGTACTCTGTTAATTATTATTTATGTTATGTACTTTTAACTGACAGGATCTGGTTAGTTATTAGATGAGTGAACCCCTCTGGGTGCCGGTCAGAGCACAGTTGTATAAGGATGAGGAGACAGGTAAGTAGTTTTTTAGGTGATGTATTTATAAAGGATAAGCTGCAGAAGTATCATTTACAGGCAGTAGAGGCATTAGTCTGAAACAAAAAATACAATAAAGAATAATGAATAACTTTCTAGCTTGGCATACATAAAATAAACCATGAAATATACAATCCAAAGAAGGAAATTAAGGCATCACATGGTGCATTAAGCTGTACACGATCATTTAACATGATACACACTCCATATATGGATATCGCGGCACATCCGAGTGTAATCGTTGGTCTGATATAAACAGCTCAAAATAACCGAAATCACATAAAAAATGTATTATATCAACAAAGGCAGTGATATATATCTCAATAAAGAAAAAATAACGTTAATCACATATGGAAGTGCATTATTAAACGAATCTAACAGAAACATCGGCTGAGGGCATGTTTAGACATGTCAGAGTGACAAAGTTATAAATAACTCAGTACCGATCTCAATAAACACCAAAATAAGACAAACAGGCTTACTTGTAGGTCAATGAATAACACCTTGGTAACTGCTGCAGCAAATAATACAATTAAACAGGAATAAATGTCCTTTCAGCAACGGCTAGCAGACCATTCAAGTTCAGCAGGCAACGGCAGATTATCGCACCAGACTCCTCAGCCCGAAAGTGAGATATGATGTCAAAATAAAAGCCCTCTCTTAAAGGAGCCTTTACAACAATTTATATATAAATACACACACAAGCATGTACAACCCCAAATCAGAAAAAGTTGGGACAGTATGGAAAACGCAAAAAAAAAAAAAAAAAGTGATTTCTAAATTTACTTTGACTTGTATTTCATTGCAGACAATATGAACACAAAATATTTCATGTTTTGTCTGGTCAACTTCATGTCATTTGTAAATATGCATCCTTTCCTGTCATTCAGACCTGCAACACATTTCAAAAAAAGTTGGGACAGTAAAGCATTTACCACTTTGTAATGTTGCCATTCCTTTTCACAACACTTAAAAGATGTTTAGGGACTGAAGACACCAAGTGATGAAGTGTTTCAGGTGTAATTTTGTCCCTTTCTTCCTGCGAACAAGTCTTAAGGTGGGCAACAGTACGGGGTCTTCGTTGTCGCATTTTGCGCTTCAAAATGCGCCACACATTCTCAATTGGAGACAGGTCGGGACGGCAGGCAGGCCAGTCAAGTACCCGTACCCTCTTCCTCCGCAGCCAGGACTTTGTAATGTGTGCAGAATGTGGTTTTGCATTGTCTTGTTGAAATATGCATGGACGTCCCTGGAAAAGATGTCTTCTTGAAGGCAGCATATTATGCTCCAAAATCTCTATGTACTTTTCAGCATTAATGGTGCCTTCACAGAAGTGCAAGACACTGTTAACATAGGGCTTCCTTTTGGCACAGTACAGTTTTAACTGGCATTTGTGGATGTAACTACGTATTGTGGTACTTGACAAAGGTTTGCCAAAGTAGTCTGAGCCCATGTGATGATATCGCTTATAGATTAATGACGATTCTTGATGCAGTGCCGCCTGAGGGATCGGAGATCACGGTTGTTCAGCTTAGGCTTGCGGACCCACTCATTACTAGCCCTAAATTGCTCCTGTCCCAACTTTTTTTGAAATGTGTTGCAGGTCTGAATGACAGGAAAGGATGCATATTTACAAATGACATGAAGTTGACCAGACAAAACATGAAATATTTTGTGTTCATATTGTCTGCAATGAAATACAAGTCAAAGTAAATTTAGAAATCACTTCTTTTGTTTTGTTTTTTTGCGTTTTCCATACTGTCCCAACTTTTTCTGATTTGGGGTTGTATATATTTAAGAAAAAAATATTATTTTTATTTATAAAACATTTATATTTATATATATTATAGATTATATAAATGTATATACATGCAAATATTTCTTAAATATATACATGAATGTGTGTGTATTTATATATAGATAATAATTAACAGAGTACACACACATATTATGTAAACACAAACTTTTATTTTGGATGTGATTAATCGCGATGAATCTTTTGACAGCCCTAATATTAACTAATGAAAACTTATTGTAAAGTGTTACTGACAAAATAAAGGTAAAGTACCTTTTCCTGGCTGCATTTCAAATTCAATTTCAAAGCGTCTGTGCTTAGGTTAGTTCAATAGTGGTTCGCTGACCCCCAATCCCAGGGTCTTTGTTAGCCGTTGGTTCTGCTCTGTCTTCCCACTGTCTCATTTCTCATGCAGATAGTCGTCGGTGTTGGTTATCTCCTGCATCTATTTCGCAATAGAGATGGAAAAGCACGTCGGATTGTGGGGACAACCACAGCTGCGCACTTCCCTTCTTATCCCTTTTCCGGCTGCTATGTGTGTGTGGGTCTCAGAAAGCAATCTCACGTTAATGAAATCACACGCGCACACATCCACCTGGCCAATCTTGGTGTAATGAAGACTGCTCGCACACACACCTGGGCCGAGGAGGATCGAGATAGGCCTGGACGCCACAATGTTGGCAGACCGTAGAGGAGCTGATGTAAGGCACGACTTTCCCCGCAGGTGTCTGTTTAATTTAAACGAAGACAGAGACGCCTGCTCTGGCCAATCAGCTGATTGGCTGACAGGAGGGATTCTAGCAGACTGCAATGTTTAATAAAGGTACAACCATAAAATTGAATCATTGACCATCAGCTGTGCTGAAAGTAATTAGCTTTTTCCTCAATAATTAGATTTCTTTATTGAAAGGACTTTTAATATTTGATTTGATTTTTAACATTCATTCCTCTCTGATAGGGATTTTTGTATGTATATTTATATGTATTCTCTATATATTTTATCCACATAGGTCATTTCAGATATACTGTATGCTCAATATAATTCAGGTTTATATAAGCAAATAGACAGCAGCTGTCATTTAGCACATGCCTTTTCATTAGCATTTTACAGTAAACTTATTTCAATGACTGTTTGAAGCAACCTACGCACGCACACACACACACACACACACACACACACACACACACACACACACACACACACACACACACACACACACACACACACACACACACACACACACACACACATACACACACACACACACACACACACACACATATGTTGGGTTTTATGTTTTATGGGGACTTTCCATAGGCGCAATGGTTTTTATACCGTACATACTGTATATTCTATCCCCCTACACTGCCCCTGCCCCTAAACCTACCCATCACAGGAGACATTCTGCATTTTTACATTTTCAAAAAACATCACTTAGTCTGATTTATAAGATGTTTTCCTCATGGGGACCTAAAAATGTCCAGACGAGGATTTTGGATATTGCCATCTTTGTGGGGACATTTTATCCCCATAGCGTAGGGATTACCAGTCCACACACACACACACGCACGCACGCACGCACTCACACACGCACTCACACACACACACACACACACACACACACACACACACACACACACACACACACACACACACACACACACACACACACACACACACACACACACACACACACACACACACACGCACACACACTGTTTCCATGTTTATGGGGACTTTCTATAGACCTAATGATTTTTATACTGTGCAAACTGTTTATTCTATACCCTAACACTAAACCTACCCATCACAGAAAACGTTCAGTGTTTTAAAAACATTTAATATGATTTTTTAACTCTTTTCCTCATGGGGACCAAAAACACTGTCCCCACAAAGTAAGGAACACCGAACCACACACACCCACGGTTACCGAGCGAATTTGGAACACAGCATAAACTGTTTTTAACCTATTTTTAATCAAAGTATTTAATTTCCATTTTTCCTCAGGTCCCACTTCACTGCAGAATCTTCACAGAAACAGAAGTTCACAGAGAGGTGGACTTTTACGAAACGAGTTGAATTTTCAATCGTACTCAAGGGAAGCATTACATTTTCCTTAGTCCTTAGAATTTATTCATTAAACATTTAAAATTCCTCAGTCCATGAGCATAACGGGAGAATTCTGAATTATATCAAGATACTTTATGTGAACCAAGACAATTAGAAGCAAGACCCCTTTCTCTTTTAACAAGTGTTCAGTGTCTACCATGTCAGAAGGAAGGGATTTTATTGAAAATGTTGAAGTTAATAAATCATAACGGAGACTAGGCAGAGACATTAGTTTCTACTTGGTAGCAGTGCATATTTGGACAAATGTTCAGTTTCTTCATTACAGTTCTAATATAAATCAGACTCCTCAAGACATCTATTTTAAACAAACATAAGAGACAGTCTGTGATGTGATGGCCAAACTTGCTGACGTCTGCAATGTTTGGAAGATTAACAACGGGTCTCAGAAGGAAAATGACCCGTCTCAGCAATTTGATGAATTTAAGTGTCCAGCAGGGCAGAATAGTCTGTAAAAGCCTTTGTGTGTGTGTGGGTGTGTGTGTGATTTCTGAAGTGTGTGATAAAATGAGTGGAGGAAGAATAAGAACGGTGGCCCGTATAAATCATTTTGACGGGTGGCTCTCACACACATAGATAACATTATTACCTTTGGGATAATTACCTCAGGTAGATAACAGCTAGTATGGCGTCTGCATTATAGAAACTACTTCAGTGTATGGATACTTTAGCGAAGAAACATCCTTTTCTGAAAAGAACAACAAACTGTTGATGCTGCCGTTATGCCATTAGTGAAACCACAATGCTCTCATTTGTTTTTCAGGATCTCAATTTGCTTTATAACAGAAACTTTTCAGAGATAATGTATGATATTATGACACAAGGCCAAATCAGCAACATTCACTTTTTTTTTTTTTTTGAAGAGTTGGGCCTTCATTAAAGGAATGTTTGAATGTTTAAACTCCCTCAAATTGTAAAATGAACCTTTACGTTAAAACACTTTTAGTCCTTTTGGAAGTTGTACCGGAGGGTAAGAGCAGAACTGTAGAGCTTATATTTATGGTAAAACAGATACATAATTTAAAGGGGTGGTTGATTATGATTTCGCTTTTTTAACTTTAGTTAGTGTGTAATGTTGCTGTTTGAGCAACGTCTGCAAATTTACGGCGCTCGAGGTTCAATGCATTTTTTTATTTTTTTTTACAGAAATTGATTTTTAAGGACTACAAAAAAACGGCTGGTAGGGACTACAACAAGCTTTTTCCTGTGTTGGTGACATCACTAACCCTAATATTTACACAAACCCTGGCCCCGAGAACACATAACAAAGGGGGTGAGGCCATGTTGAGAAGAGGAAGAGTTGTTGTAGTCGAGCACATTTGGGAGTCTACTTAAGCTGTCACATCCGTCACCTTTATTGCAATGCGGTACGTAACAAACGCAATAGCATGTCATAAGAGCAAAATGACAACATAACTTATAACCGTAATTAAACTAAACTATACCTGTTCTATCTTCATGTTGCATATATTCTCTGGTTCGGTAGGCATCTTACAACAGTTCCCACATAAGCGATTTATAGATTATCATGACAGAACATGCTAATCGATGACGTGAAGATAGTTAACTCTACATCCACTACATAAATTAATCAACTAACCATTCAGTAACGTCCTCTTGCATTCTACATGTTGTCACTTCTACATGTAGTCTCCCCATCATTGTTTGACTCCGGTTTGAACATAAGGCTGAACAGTTTCGGGCATTTGCAGTGTGTGTCTGCGACTCTGTATGAGGTTATCAGAGCTGCTAACTTGAGCTCTTGAATTTCTGCCCTCTTCCTGAAAGGCTCATTTGCATTTAAAGGGACACACACAAAAACGTTTTGCTCACCCTCAAAAAGTGCTAATTTCACAAAAATGATCTGTGGGGTATTTTGAGCTAAAACTTCACATATACTCTTTGGGGACATCATTTTACATCTTGTAAAAAGGGGCATTATATGTAGCCTGGTCCTACCAGACTCTCGCACATTTAATTTGTACAGAGAGTCTGGCCACTCTCCATTGACAAGCGTTAACTTCCTTGAAGGCAGGCACTCTGTTGAAGTTTAAAACTATTGGATCTGCCCAGAGCCACTCTGGATCTGCCATGACCAATCGCTAACGTTTGGTCGTGACGCATGTCATCTCAAACTAGCGCACGACATCAACGTCATCGTTCTCAGCCACTCCCTCTGTTCGCTGATTGGACCGCTTAAAATTTGACCAGAGAAAACCAGAGAATATACCACAATCCCAGACGGAGTACTGAAGAAAAATTTTAATTTAGCGGTAGTATGTAGGAGGGCGGAGCCAGGCAACATTATATGACCCCTTTAAGTTTTAGCTGTAAAATTGCCTGAATCAAACTTTTGGGGTGGGATTACATGGCTACTACATACATATTACATAGTTTTGCATTACCAAAATAATTTGTGGGTGGATTGATGGATTAAGATTTTGTTTCAAGCAAAGTTGCAAACAGTGCTTTACAGATAGTCACATCCCCTAGGTTTACTGGATATACATGATCATGGTATGAATTGAAAGATTGGATATAAATATGTTGCAATAGATTGGAATATATTCAATGTAAAGTGTATATTCTGCAACAACAAAAAAACTATTTAAATAGAAATATAATTTTTTTGTTGTTGTAGAAAATACAAAATTTAAATAAATCTCTGTAGTAATTGACAAAAGTGGATAGATTAAGTTTAACCCAGAAGATACATTTAAACATTTAATTGGTCTTCAGAAAAAAATTTAATAACTGTACCTCTATTTAAAGTCCCCTTGTAGTCAATCATTTTATCCCTTAAAACTCATCTTTGATCACCAAAATTACACATTTAAAAGTTTTTTTTCCTGTGAAAAAAATGTATAATGTATTCATGCCTTAAAAGGGTCCTTGATTATGATTTCACTTTTTTAACTTTAGTTAGTGTGTAATGTTGCTGTTTGAGCTTAAACAACATCTGCAAAGTTACAACGTTCAACGTTCAATGCAAAGGGAGATATTTACTTTTACAGAAATTAATTTATAAGGACTACAACAAACGGCAGATAGGGACTACAACAAGCTTCTTCCTGGGTTGGTGACATCATGAACCATTACGCTCAGTAGCCCCTCCCACTGTTTCAAGCAAGACAAGTAGTAGTAGGTAAATAATTGATGTGACGGTAATACTGGATCGAGCAAATAAGCGATAATCATGCCTTTGAAGAGTGCAAAATGTTGTGCAGTGCCAGGTTGTGGAAAAACAGTCGCTGTATTGGATTTGCAGAGAGACTGAAATTAAAAAACGATGCTGTGCCTTATTGGATCCGACAGGAAAGGTGCAACACAGTTATGTGAGTAAATTTTTTTTTACTGTGTCACTGTTGCTTTGTTACAGATCTTTGATATGTACAGATTATGTGTACATGTTTAACCAAAATCACCAGTGACCAGTGATTTCTGATATGTAATGATTTGTGTAGCCTATAGGCATACAGTCAGATTTTTTTTTCCTCAAAATCGTTTATTGTCAGTAAATCAAACCTGTGACTAAACGGTCAACTTCACATTGTTTCTCACAGGAGGAAAATAATCTGTTATTTAAACTGTGACTAAATTGGATCAAACCGATCAAAGAACGTTCCCTTTACAATCGCTGGAACTGCCAATCAAACAGCGCGACAGACTCAAGCCAACAGACTCAAGCCAAAACCTATTATAATCAACAAATCTCTTTTTTACATTGTGTTTGCACTGTTAGTTATGACGAAAGGATTCGTTAGTGTGTAGAAATCAAGTTACAATGACGAGATGGTCATGATGGTCACTCACTCATACAGGCTTGTCTACAAGTTGATTTATCAAATTGGTAATGTTTTATAACCGTAATTAATATGATTAGCCTTTTGCTTGACTACGTTATTAACAGCTAATCATGTATTACTAATGTTACACAAACCTACAAATGCTGCACCAAACATCTCAGAGTTAGACAGCTGCCTTCTGAAAATCAGCATCCTTAGAAACGCTTTGAACAACATAGAATGTCAGTGGAGAAAGGCATATAGTTCATCATAATATCGTAATATACATCATATGCATAATTCACCCACTATATTGCTAAATGGGGCCTACCCAATTTTTGATATCAACAGAAAAATATACCAGGATAACCTGGCTTCTCTTGAGACTCTCCTGCTTCACAGCAGTTAATGATATGCTAAAGCCCGCCTGCACGATGACGTGATTGGTTACAAGGAAGTTTGTGATTTCAAACTTCGTTTTTGACTGCAGTTTTAAGAAGAAAATACTCACCATTGGTGTTGACTTATGAATTTGCACATGGTTTGTCTGAAAGCATATTAAAAAACACCTCATAGACATATAAATAACATTAAAAACTTTTATTTTCACCACAGGGTGTCTTTAATAATAAAAGAAGCGATCACTTTCATATGCAGCTTTTGCTGACATTACAGATCAGCTGCACTAATATAACTGGAAATCTATCCTCTTTAATTGAACAAAGACCCTATTTCAACTGGATGTCCAGCTTGTGAACCCTCAGGTGTAAGATCGAACTAAAGGGATTAAAGTTCATTTTAAAAGTGCTGTAAGTCTAAGAGCTCGGCAAATCACTCAATTCACTGTCTGCATGTTTCATAGTGCGACAGAGATTAAGGTATTAAGGCCGAAAAATTGCTCTAGCCTCAGTAGAAGTGAGAAAGACAGTAATCAAGGGTGTACGTGAGCGAACGGCTGATTAAGGAGTTTGTGTTATTCGTGAACTGTGGGAAATTGTAAAAAGAGGGATTGACAGCAGACTGTGAGAAGTATACTAATTTGTACTTCATAAAAAAATTTGGTTAGAGAGTTTTGGGATGGCTGAATTATAATTATTTTGTTTGTGGCAGGTTTAGTATCTTTTTGTTTGTGTCCTACAGGATCAGGGGCCCGTTCTTCGTACCTCGCTAACTCAGTTAGCTGGATTTGATTGTTGACGATTTGGCATGATCTTGGATTGTTTGGTTCTTCGAAGCTCATCCTGAACTTGCTGTCATAGCAACAGGTCCGTAAGCTTAAACCTGCTCGGGAGCAGGCTTATTTCATGTAAACAGGATTAGATTGCATCTTGAGGTGATACTTTAAATCTGTCCCAGCCACTGCTACTTTATTACAAGAGTGCATTTCTGAACCAGGGGCAATAATAATCATTTTAAATAATAATATAAAAATGTTATATTGTATATGTATATGAGAATGTATAATGTTGTGTATAATACTAGACAGCCACTTGATTGAGCGATTTATTTGTGATGGAATAATTACTTTATATAATTTTATTTTAATTGGTTTACACACATCACATGTTGTACAGTTAATCTGAGCCGTGCATTAAGTGATCACGGATATTATGGGAGTGGCTTGATGCAGCGCAAGAGAGGATAATTTGATCTTGACCCATAAGAAACTTGAATACTGTCACGTTACAAATCTGCTTCAAATTGAATTAAAAATGAAATTACAACATTGAAATAAAAATGTAAAGGGTGTACAAATACTGTATAAAATCGTGAATATAAATAATTGGTAATCATGTTATAAAAAAACAAAAAACATTTATCATTTATCTATTATAACTTTTATGTTGGTGTGGTGGTTTGGCTGTTTCCTTATAAAGGTCCAGAAATTCGTGGGGTTTTTATTGTATAATTTGTCAAGTTTTTTGCCAGGTGGCTTTTTAATTATATGATGTCATTACGTTGCTGTCTTGATGCCAGCCAATCGCTGCATTGCTGATCGTGGTTTCGAGTATCGATGCATCTGCCCTCTTCAGGGAACACAAGAACGCGCAGTGATTTTAGATCATTTAATCCAGATATTTTAATCCAATCCGCAAATTCGTTTGAAGAACCAAATTAGCCAGAGATCAGTTATCACGATTAAAAGATCTGGGATCTGTCAAATCATCTCAGATGTAATAAGCAACGTACGAAGAACGGGCCCCTGGAGGCATGTTTGTCAGGCGTTTGTTTGCTGACAGAAGTGGTGGACATGTTTTCATCAATCACAAACTTCACCCTGCAACTTGACTCGATCCAGTAAATGACAGGGCTGCTCTGTGATTGTTGTCTTCAGGTTGTTTTGTTCTCTCTTTCACAGGGATGGAAGCAAACTGAACTTCTGTCTGGGTTGTGGCGGCCGTCATGCTGTGTGACACTATGTCTCTTTGTCTCCTTTTCACAGAGCAAATTGAAAACCTTCTGTTTTTATGCTTCGAGTGGAGGCAAATTGTCACAATTTAGTCAGATGCCATCATATTCTCATCTCTCGGGTGAGGAAAGAGACATTTTGGGCATTTCTATTTACATAAGTTTGAAAATAGCTGATTTCTTTGTTGTCAAAAGAAATGCCGTAAGCAGACGTGCAAGAACTCAGCAAGTGCTTCATAAAAATGCATTGCGTTACTTAAAGGGTTTTCGCACAGCATTTTGTAGCAACCGAAAGTCATTCAAAAAGCTGCCTCTTTTTTGGCAACATGAGCGTTAGAGCATCCTATGTGATGCGTGAGTGTCCAAAGATAGATGGATAGACGGATGGATGGACGGATGGATGGACGGATGGATGGATGGATGGATGGATGGATGGATGGACGGATGGATGGATGGAAGGACGGACAGATAGACAGACAAACAGATAGATAGACAGATAGATAGATAGATAGATAGATAGATAGATAGATAGATAGATAGATAGATAGATAGATAGATAGATAGATAGATAGATAGATAGATAGATAGATAGATAGATAGATAGATAGATAGATAGATAGATAGATAGATAGATAGATAGATAGATAGATAGATAGATAGATGAACAGATGGATGGACAGACAGAAAGACAGACAGACAGATAGATAGATAGATAGATAGATAGATAGATAGATAGATAGATAGATAGATAGATAGATAGATAGATAGATAGATAGATAGACCGATAGATAGATGGACAGGCAGACGAACAGATGGATGGACAGACAGACAGACAGACAGACAGATAGATAGATAGATAGATAGATAGATAGATAGATAGATAGATAGATAGATAGATAGATAGATAGATAGATAGATAGATAGATAGATAGATAGATAGATAGATAGATAGATAGATAGATAGATAGATAGATAGATAGACCGATAGATAGATGGACAGGCAGACGAACAGATGGATGGACAGACAGACAGACAGACAGACAGACAGATAGATAGATAGATAGATAGATAGATAGATAGATAGATAGATAGATAGATAGATAGATAGATAGATAGATAGATAGATAGATAGATAGATAGATAGATAGATAGATAGATAGATAGATAGATAGATAGATAGATAGATAGATAGATAGATAGATAGATAGATAGATAGATAAACAGATGGATGGACAGACAGACAGACAGACAGACAGACAGACAGACAGACAGACAGACAGATAGATTTAGATTTTAGATTTATTCTTTATTGTCCTCAGTAGAGGAAATTCATTTCCACAGACTGTACCAGAAACAACATTCAACACGTATAACATCAACATACCTACAGAATACACAGAACACATATTTTAGTCACATAAGTAAACAAACAAAGATAGCATCAGCAGCAAAGACTGTATAAACCTGAAATTATACATTATTTAAATTCAGTGCTCTTATAGCTGAGAGTACAAAACTCTTTCCTAGGCGTGATTTCTTATGAGGCAGCTGTCTGTATCTGCGGCCAGAGGGAAGAAGAGTGAAACATGAGTTGAGAGGGTGACTAGGATTTAGTATAATAGTATTTGCTCTACGAAGGATAGCAGTGTCAATAAGAGCTGACAAATTGGGAGTTGGGAGACAAATTATTTTTGAAGAGGTGATGGTAATTTTAAGTAACTTGTTTCTGTTGGTCAAAGAGAGCATGGTGAAATAACAAGTGGCACAGTAAAGAAGGATAGATTCAATGATACTATGATAAAGACGAAGCAAAAAGTGTGGTTTAACTGATAAAGTCCTAAGTTTACGTATGACAAAGAGTCTTTGTTGGCAGCGTCTATGAATGTCCATGATGTGTTGATCAAAGCTTAGTTTATTGTCCATGGTAATGCCAAGGTACTTAAAGCTGTCCACAATTTCTACCGCCTGGCCATTGATGGTAATAGGGCAGTGAGAGGTAGAACGTTTTTGACGTGTATCAATAATGAGTTCCTTAGTTTTAGCAACATTAAGGAGAAGATGGCTGTCCTCACACCATTTAATAAAGTGAGCAACAGATTGGTGGTATGATGTAACTGAATCGTTGCCTGTGAGAAGAGCGAGAATGGCTGTGTCATCCGAGTATTTGAAGTATTTTATGATAGGAGAGGGGCTCCGACAATCGTTGGTGTAAAGCGTATAGAGAAAGGGGCTGAGGACACAACCTTGAGGGGCACCTGTGTTTACAGTAATAGTGGAGGATGTCGTACTCCCCACCCTTACCGCCTGAGGTCTGTCACTGAGGAAGTTATTAATCCATCGGATAGATAGATAGATAGATAGATAGATAGATAGATAGATAGATAGATAGATAGATAGATAGATAGATAGATAGATAGATAGATAGATAGATAGATAGATAGATAGATAGATAGATAGATAGATGTGGACAGAAGGAAAAATAGATAGATGATGGACAGACAGACAGACAGACAGACAGACAGACAGACAGACAGACAGACAGATAGATAGATAGATAGATAGATAGATAGATAGATAGATAGATAGATAGATAGATAGATAGATAGATAGATAGATAGATAGATAGATAGATAGATAGATAGATAGATAGATAGATAGATAGATAGATAGATAGATAGATAGATAAACAGATGGATGGACAGACAGACAGACAGACAGACAGACAGACAGACAGACAGACAGACAGACAGACAGACAGACAGACAGATAGATAGATAGATAGATAGATAGATAGATAGATAGATAGATAGATAGATAGATAGATAGATAGATAGATAGATAGATGTGGACAGAAGGATATATAGATAGATGATGGACAGACAGACAGACAGACAGACAGACAGACAGACAGACAGACAGATAGACAGATAGATAGATAGATAGATAGATAGATAGATAGATAGATAGATAGATAGATAGATAGATAGATAGATAGATGGATGGATGGATGGATGGACGGACGGACGGACGGACGGACGGACGGACGGACGGACGGACGGACGGACGGACGGACGGACAGACGGACAGACAGACGGACGGACGGACAGACAGACAGATAGATAGATAGATAGATAGATGTGGACAGAAGGATATATAGATAGATGATGGACAGACAGACAGACAGACAAACAGATAGATAGAGCGAGCCATACTGTTGCCTCCTATCACATTCCCATAAGCATTCATTCTTCAATGGCCCTCGGTTTACATTCATATGCTGTACCATCTAAACCAAGCTGCTTTTGTCCTCTAGCTACACAAGCCATGACCTCAGTTAGGGTCAGCACTAATCCTGTGAAGTGTCACCCATCTCAGTGATGTGAATTATAAAGGCAGCTCTCCTTCTCTGACCCGCTGTCATTGGAGAGGGGAGATCGATGAGCTACAGGCCACTGTAATTGGGTAATACGCCTCTTTTGGGAGGGTGTCCATGAATCAATGCGAGTGTATTACAGAAGCTGTAAAACAGCCTTTGGATGGACTGTAAATACTGGAGTGTGTAGCACCCCATAGGCCGCACTGAGGTGATGCTTAACTAAAGTTCCCATGTACTTCCCTCCTGGCTGAGTACACAGAATTGTTCTATAGGGCTTTCTTTCTCGGATTTGTACACGACTAACAATAGAAAAGACAGAGACAAATAATATCTCTCTGGCCAAACTGTATTCCTCAGCAAATATATTTTAAAAGCAAGTTGCTTGACAAAAAACTTCTGTGACACCGCAGAAAGCCCTCGGAGTGCATCTGCCAATTGTCTGGCCCATCTCACACCTGCACTGTCAGTGTGGCTCTCCATCTGTCAGCAATTCTGAGCCCAGCGCAGAGAAATCCCTTCCCACTTCAGGCCGCCGCTCTGGGACTGCGGGGCCGGCCCGTGGCACGTGAAGTGTTTCATCTTCAGTCGGTGAAAAGAGAGCAGTAGGGGATGAGAAGGAAATGGTGAGATCTGGGTATCACACATAGAAGGTCACTGTTGTGTTGTGTTGTTGTGGTCGATGTTGTTGAATCTGATATGCTGAACTGTTTGAACATCATCAACATCCTCACAGGTGCAAGACTGTGATCCCTAATTAGCCTAGCTGTAAACATACAACACTTCAGTCCTCCATCCCTGGTGGCCCTCAGTCTGTTCTCTGACTGCCTGATGCATATTGTGCACAAAATTGGCAAGCGATGGCTAAAATAGGCAGTTCTGATTTACTCCGCTTCTGGTAGTTGTTGGGGAAAACAAAGTCAGGAGACAAAGTCATGTTTAAAGCAGCACTAGGTAACTTTTCAACCTTTATAATATATTTTCAAGACTCTTGTGATGATACATCGACTTACAATAGGTCGAATGACACATCTGCCATCGTTTTTAATCGTACTTTTAAACTTCGGGTTTCGGGTAGTAACCCGAGAACAAAAAGAACTACAAAATTCGACTGCTTTACGGCATATACGCCACTTCCACCTCCAGACAGATAGATAGATAGATCTATGCACTTCCTTAAATTCGGACGTGCGAGCCCAACTATCATTTGTTTGCCGAATGTTATAGTCATGGCCGAAGCAGCACAGAAAAATAAGAGAGCAAAGGTTTTGTCGGAGGAAAGCAAAAAGAGGAAACGAGAAAGTGATCGGATTAAAGGCAGGACGAGGATCAACATTGGGCCAGCGTTTGCTCGTTGGCGTGAGCTGAAGGAGGAGGGGCTACATTCTTGCAAGTAAATACATAAGACGTACAAAATCATATTTGAGGATACCTAACATGTCTGTGATATTTGTTTATTTGTCTTGCCTCAAAGCCCTAATGCAAATCGATTTTTCAAATTTGCAGATTAATCTATGGATTGAATTGGATCTAACATTGAATTGAAGTATCATATAGATTCTGTAAAACGGGAACCAATAGACTAGGCTACTATAATGACGCTGGCTTGTAAACGTGAGCATTGCGATCATTTGGCGTTTAAAAAAAATTAAAACCCATGAAATTATATTCATATGACATGCTGAAACATGTGCCACTGTACCTGGGATGAAGACATTTCACACGCGACGCAAGCAGAACACCTGCATGTGAACTCCTGCTGCAGTATTCAGGGCTATCACGCCGCATTCACACGGGCCGAGAAGCATTGACGCCAACGCCCCGTGTGAATGCGGCGTCATGGTTGTCATGTCAACAAATGCACATGCGATGCATCCCCTGATGAAGGATGACAGAGTTTACGACAGTAGTAGAGGACAATACTGTTTCCCAACTGTAGGGGGACCCCGAGAGCAAAACCTACCTAGTGCTGCTTTAAAGTGCCCCTATTATGGGTTTTCGAATATTCCCATTCAAGCAGTGTGTAATGTAGCTGTCTGTGAGTGTTGACGTTTTTACAAAGTTGTAAAGTCGAAAGTGCACAATAAATAATCGACTCTGAACCGCCTAAACCGCGAGTCATTTGTATTTAGAATCTCACTACGTGATAGTTCTACGTCACTCGAAAATACATTTGCATAATGCCTGCCTACGGTGTCCGCCCCCGAGAACAACTTGACCCACCCACAAACATGTCATTTTACTAACGACTGCTTCTTAAATCTCAGAATTCAACGTGGGATTCGCAAAACGCTTGCTCTTGAAAGATGGGTCAGTACCAGTTTATTTGGACCAGCTTGCTCCTCAGAATCACAACCTGTAAGTATGAATAATTATTGATGTATATATTTTGTAGTGGGTGT
This sequence comes from Gobio gobio, assembly GCF_949357685.1. Taxonomy (NCBI): domain Eukaryota; kingdom Metazoa; phylum Chordata; class Actinopteri; order Cypriniformes; family Gobionidae; genus Gobio; species Gobio gobio. Next base: position 8,971,821 of record NC_137115.1, on the reverse strand, counting down.
TAAAAATACATAGTTTTGTTTTATATTGTGTAGGTCTCTTGCTAACTCACGTTATTACTGTCTTACTGAAATAGTCAATGCTAATCAGCTGTGTGTCACTATTACCTAGAACTGATTGTCTGTCATTCTTACTACTTTGAGTAAAGATAAAAGATGGAGCAAGATTTGTTTTGCAAACTTTAATGTTACATTAGTCATTCACGTTAGTGCTGGGCTAACGTATGCACTGTTATTGATAGAGAAATTTGAAATATACACATGGGTTTGTTGATGGACATACTCTTGTTAATGCTGTAGTGAGGAATTACAGTTGCAACATCTCATAATGCACCTCAAAATGAGTAGCGTATCACTGAGAAACGTCCTGCTCAAGTCAGCCTTGCGATGGAGGTTCGGGTTGAATAACTAGTTCTTCCAATGTTTCATCATCTGACTCACGCTCGGATTGATATGGTAAAATCAACGTCATTGTTACTGTCTTTACATTTATGTAAAGCAGACGCTTTTATCCAAAGTGACTTACAGTGCCCCTTATTATGCTCCCCTGGAGCAACATGGAGTAAAGTGTCTTGCTCAAGGACACACTGGTAGTGACCGCTGGGATCGAACCAGCAACCTTCTGCGTATCCTTTCCATGGTTTAACCCACTGGACCACCATCTCACACGTCTTTACAGTGTGTACAATCTCTGAGGACTGAGGAAGCCTGAGGAGGTCCCCATTTTGCTGCCAAAACAGCCCTGACCAGTCGAGGCGTGGACTCCACTAGACCCCTGAACGTGTGCTGTGGTATCTGGCACCAAGATGTTAGCAGCAGATCCTTTAAGTCCTGTAAGTTGCAAGGTGGGGCCTTTTTGTTCAGCACATCCCACAGATGCTCGATTGGATTGAGATCTGGGGAATTTGGAGGCCAAGTCAACAGATAGATAGATCTCGTTTGCTTTGTGGCAGGGTGCATTATCCTGCTGTGTAACACGGTATGTTGAAATGGGAAGAAGGAGGCGGGAACCGGCGAACGTTTAAGCACTTTAATAAATAAACACAAACTGAACATAAAAACGCACACACATAATAAAACATACACAAAACACAACGTAAAATCCAGGTCTGGCCCTCTGTCGTCCTTCACTGTCGTCGCTCGACATGTCAAAGTAACATCCATATGGATGGCAGGACCCAAGGTTTCCCAGCAGAACATTGCCCAAAGAATCACACTACCTCTGCCGGCTTGCCTTCTTCCCATAGTGCATCCTGATGTCATGTGTTCCCCAGGTAAGCGGCGCACACGCACCCGGCCAACCACATGATGTAAAAGAAAACGTGGTTCATCAGACCAGGCCACCTTCTTCCACTGCTCCATGGTCCAGTTCTGATGCTCACATGCCCACTGTTGGTGCTTTCGGTGGTGGACAGGGGTCAGCATGGGCACTCTGACTCGTCTGCGGCCACATACGCAACAAACTGCGATGCACTGTGTATTCTGACACCTTTCTATCAGAACCAGCATTAACTTCTTGAGCAATTTGAGCTACAGTAGCTCGTCTATTTGATCGGACCACACAGGCCAGCCTTCGCTCCCCACGTGCATCAATGAGCCTTGGCTGCCCATGACCTTGTCGCCGGTTCACCACTGTTCCTTCCTTGGGCCACTTTTGATAGATACAGACCACTGCAGACCGGGAGCACCCGACAAGAGCTGCAGTTTTGGAGATGCTCTGACCCAGTCGTCTATCCATCACAATTTGGCCCTTGTCAAACTCGCCCAAATCCTTACGCTTGCCCATTTTTCCTGCTTCTTACACATCAACTTTGAGGACAAAATGTTAACTTGCTGCCTAATATATCCCACCCACTAACAAGTGCCGTGACGAAGAGATAATCAGTGTTATTCAATTCACCACCTCAAATGAATGAATATGATGAAATGCTGACTAAATTTAAAGGATATTTTCATCAAAAGACAAAAAATGATGACTAAAACAAACAAAAACGTAAAAAATTTACATTGGTTGAAGTTTAGGAAAAAAAATCACTTAATATGCCCGGCCAGTGGCATCAAACTTCGAAAGACATTTAGTCCTGAAATTTTGACCTTGCAATTAGCCGAGCAAAAAAGTTTTCTTTTGAATATTTTATTTCTTTCTGTGGAACACAAATGCGGAAATTTTTCAAAATGTCCCAGTGTGTTTGTTTTTTTTGTCCTTCCAATGGACGTCAATGATCACCAAAACTATTTGGCAACATTCTTTGAAATATCTTGTGTTCTGCAGAAGAAAGAAAGTCATATCGTTTTAGAATTACATGAGGGTTATTAAATGAGGACAACATTTTTATTTGTGGTTGAACTATCCCTTTAAGTTTTTTTGTGACTATACACTTCCCCTAAGTTTTGAGCAACTATTCAAATAGACTGCTGCCATTTATTTGAAGTGAAGTTTTAACCACAGTGGTCTATTATTGTAGTATAATGTATTTCAGATAAACCTAAATGACACAAACTGTGGTTGGCTGCTTTAGATGCCACTCTAGGTGATTTGAGCCAGAATAGCTGTAATCTTTTCTGGACCACAGTGAGGTGTGAGACTTGAGGAAGTGTGAATGATTCCTTACGAGTTGGTTGGTCCAAATAAAACTACTCTCATCAGTCTCTCTTGTGAATATACACAGGTAAAACAATCAGTTACACACCAAAAGTGCAATGAATGCTCTTCATGCAGCTAGTTATCTCTAATGCGAAAAAATCCTGTCTTGGCCAGATAATGAGAAAGAAAGAGAAATACGACATTTTGAATGCTTATCACAACGTAATTACGACTTCTGAACTCTTAAGTAAGAACTTCCCAGGAGAACTTGAAGGCGGCATGACCATCTGCTTTTCCAGATGCCGGAATCTGGAGGAGATTTAAAAGAGGGGAAAGAAAAACGAACTAGGAAGATGCATAGCATCTGTCTTAATTTTCTTCATTGCTCTGCATCTCCAGAGAAGTCCCATAGCCGAACCCTAGAGGATGTCACATCTTCATTTGCAGCTCTTGTATAAACTCTGGCATTTGCACAGGTTATGAAGAGACTCTTTCAGGAATAGTCAATCCCAAGTGTCAGGAAGTTTTAAGTCAACCATGCCACATATTGATTTGAGTAGGAACTGCTTCCCTGCTTCTGGAGGGTTCCATTATTAACACAGCGTGTAGTTAAAAGCTTTAGTTGGGTGGTAATGAAGTCAGCCTGGGAAGCTCACATCAGATCAGACCTCGTTAGAACTGATGTTTGACTGCTGGGCTGAAGAGAGAAGACTATTTGCTTAGGGACTTTAAACCGACATTGTAGAACATCATTGCCTGCTTCAGGGGAAACACTCTGCAGATTACTCACATTTAACAGCACTTTTGAGAGAACCTTTTTTACTTTCTTATTATTCCTTGCTTTCTTATGCCAAAGTAGCCGACTGATGGGATATCATATCTGTATTCGGTGGTGCCCGATTTTTGTGTCAACTAAACTAGAGGTCTCTGACTAAACAATGAAAGAATGGGAGTCGCTTTAGGGCCAATAGAATGGATTGGTGCCTGCCCACTTTTTCAGTGGGATTGGCTCTGAAAGCATTTTTCCATATTTTTTTTTCCCATTGGGATTTCAAAATGTAGCATTATAAGCCATGAACCAAAGCAATCAGCTATGAGATGAATCACAATATTTTGCATACATTTTTTATGCGGGGATTTGCTTGCTGTGCTGGGAATCGATACATATGAATCGTGAATCTATCTTCTACACTGCAAAAAAAGAGTGTAATTTTAACTGAAATATTGTAAAAACGCAACAACAAAAAAACGGGACGATTTTCGCACGCGTTTAACGCCGACGTTTAACAAAGTCAGAAGATGTGAACACAATTTTTGGTAACCGTTTTAACATGTTAAATCTTGATACATGTTTAATATTTTGGTATAATTTTGCAAAATGAATGAATATGATGAAATACTGACTAAATTTAAAGGATATTTTCATCAAAAGACAAAATTGATAAATATATCAACTAAAACAAACAAAAACGTAAAAAATGTACATTGGTTGAATCAAGTCTAGTGGCATCAAACCTTTAACCTTAACTGTCACCTGGCACTCTTTATTTGATCGCCTTTTTTTCGTATCATATATTTTTGTAATTATCATAAATTAGGTATCATTCGAAAGCTTACGGACTCAAAATTCATCCTGTGAAAACCGTTTTGAAATTGGACGTTGCGTGACCATGGAAATTATACTTTAAATTCTTCTAGCGGGCTCCTCCCCTAGTGGGCGGTGTCATGTTTCGTATTACAATATTTATTTGAACTACTTTATAATCAAAATCTGTTCTAATCTTTACAAAACACATATCGTCGGAAAGGCCTGAGTCTCAAGGTTCCATATGACTGTGACTGTTTTGTGATGGAAGTGATATTTGGACAGAAATTTACAGGAAAATGCATTAAAAAAACAATCAATTGAATTTGGATGACACCCCGTGGCTATTTTTGGTATAGCGCCTAAACAAAATCTCATGGGAACTTCAATTTTTGTGATATCAACTTCAAATTTGGAACAAAACTTGGTTAGACATATGGTTTTGATTTTAGAGTAATTTTAGATTAAAACATTTTTGTAAAATATATATTTTATATAAAATAAAAAATATTTAGTACAGTATTTTATTATTTACAGTAAAATGAAACTGCTTTCACTTCAGCAATAATCTGCAGAGTTTCTTCTTTAAAACAAGACCAAACTTAGGTCTATATTCCAATATCTGCATTCTTGAATTACAGCCATTTAAGTTTGTATAGTGCATTTTCATGTGTATTCTCAAAAAGGGGGGTGACAGTTAAGGGGTTAAAAAACTTTCACTGAGAAATGTTGACCTTGCAACTAGCCGAAACAAAAAAGTTTTACATTTTTTTTCTTTTTCTTTCAGTGGAACACAAAAGTGGACATTTTGAGAAAGGTCTCAGTGTTTTTATTTTGTCCTTGCAGTGGATGTCAATGATTTAATTGAATTAATGTTAATGTAAAAAAAAATCACTTTGCTTTTGACTCACTGCTGAAAGTGGTCATTTGATGCCATTGTTGAGGTTTGATGCCATTGTTGAGGTTTGATGCCAATTTAGCGTCTGAGTGTTGACTGCTGCTTGTAGAGTAGCAGCTGTCACCTCATCTCCTCCAACTATCATGCTCAGTGACATAATTGCTCCAGCCCTGTCAATCAACAAGTTAACAAAGGCTGATGTTATGCAAAGACACTGCTGCCATGACAACACCTCACATTGGCAAACTTGGATTGAATGGATGTTGGCGCAGAGGTTAGAGTTAAAGGCATATGCCTTCTATATTACCATTCAAGTGTGCATAGATCCAGAACACCGTGAAGGCTGTCATCACGACAGCTTCTTCCTTGAGGCAACAACAAGAACTAACTGTATATGGGATGATCCAACAATATTTTTTACTGTATGTTGTTAAACAACTGTCTGGAGTACTTGATTAATCATGGCGTTCTGTGTCGTGTTTTTGAATATTTGATACTAAACTGTATAATAGACTTTTTTTCTTATACAGCAGTTCTAGTTTTATGACTCTTGTATCATAAGTCTTTTCATTCTTACGTAATTATTGATGGAATTCGTAAGGACTATATTACCATTCCCTTTAATAATTCTGGTTCCTCAATGTTTCCATTAATGGTCATTTTTTTTCGGAAGAAAAATACAGTAAACTGTATGAGATTAGTCTCATAGTATGTATTTTATGAGAAAAAAGATGTGAAATTATGAGATAATAGTAATATTTTGAGAATAAAATCAAGTGTAAGAGAATTAAGTCATGACATTTATGACGTTTTATAGAATATGTATGCTTTATTATTTTTTATTTTAACGAGGCACTATGCTGCCAACACACTCTCATAGCAATAATTATTTAAAGCAACCTGGTCTTACAGAATTCCGTGAAATGAACACGGGCCCCTTAACTCAAAATCCGTGGCAGTTTCACAGAATCGCCGAAAATTCCTTGATGTGTCCACGGAAGTGATTCCTATGTAAGTCAATGACAGTAAAAAGTAGACATGATTTTACAGAGCCGATCAGCCCTATACGTTCACTACGCAAGCTGCGTAGGGCCCCGCAAATTACTCAAGGCCCCGCCTCCTCCCGTGTCATAGCGCGTCACGTCACCGTCAATTAATGTTTACAACATCCATGACAAAATTAAGCGAAACTATCCTTCTGGTCATGAAAAGAGGAAAAAAAAAAACCCATGAAAGTGAACTGCGGGAACAACAATCAGGTAAACTTGTCTTCTCTCTAAGTTTGATGTCAGCAAAGTAAAGTGTATGTGCATTTCTGTTGTGTTTTTTCGGTCTTGCTAACCTAGCTGTACAGGCAGGCAGTGCATCTCTTGCATCACTTTGTGCCTGACAAAAGTGAGTAAAATACAATTATTTATTACGTTTGTTTTTGATAAACGACAAAGTGCAACGGTGTTTGTTTACTGCAGCTCGGAAAAGATAACCGCGTCGCGTGTGTTATCATGCGTTCATTCATATGCACGAAATGAAATGCACATTTTTTAGGGTGTACTCACACTAACCAGTTTGAACCGTGCCCGAGTGCGTTTGACCACCAAAGCGCGGTTCGTTTGACTAGTGTGAGTGATCCGAACCGTGCTCGGGCGCGGCTCGATTAGCCGACCCTGGCCCGCTTGGAAGAGGTGGGCCAGAGCACGGTTCAGTTGGACTCGGGCGCGGTTCGCATGCAGTGTGAGCGCTAACCGTGCTGGAGCACGGAACAGCTGCGCGCTACTATCAACATTACAACAGCAAACACCAAACTATTACTACTTGGATACACTTTTCAATTAATTCAATAATATTTAGGTTTATAATGGTTCTGGTTTTCACCTTATTAATGAACATGAATTGAAGTTTGCGGGTAAAGCTGCAAATTCCTCCGTCAAAGTCAGCTGCCTCCGTAATAATCTTCTGATATGTGCAGTGCAATCAAGTGAAAATCGCTGCGCGGCATAAATTATAAATGTATTAGGCAGTCTATTATAGTGCTGGGCGGTATGACCAAAAATGTATATCACGGTATTTTTCTAAATTATATCGGTTTCACGGTATATGACGGTATTTTTCCCCCTATGCATGAGCGGGTGTTAATCACATTTTCTACTGATTGAGAGGAAATACTGCAGGAGATTGACTAGAATACCCTGTTTTACTGTCATGAGACTCATGACGAGTGAATATTGTAGAAAAATTCCACACTAAAGTTAATACAGGTTTGCAAAAAAAGCCCAAAATGCTATGGAGAGACAACCAATAAAACAGACCTGCAACACACTCATTACAGGCACATGAATATTAAAATTTGACCACGGAGAGAAAATAAACAGAGTTGAGGGCACCGTAAGCATTTAAAAAATCTTATCTTGTTGTTATAAAAATCCTATATAACAACAAACTGCCAAAACGAGGGAGAAACGCGGATATTTGCAATACATAAGAGCACTCTCTGAACAATGACACATCAGTTTAACACAGAAAGAATAAAGCAGTTACTTTTTTGCCAATTCTTCTTTGAATTGTCAGTTTATTTAGTAACTTACATCATTCATTGTCTTTTGTATAGCAGAATAATCCATCGTGTCAATGCGGTCGTGATCAGATGTATATGGTTCAGTGTAGCCTAATCAGTGCACATTTCATTTGAAGAAGATGTGATGAAATATGCGCGCATACACGCTTCAAGTTCACGTTTAGAGCACTATAGTATATGAAATATGTCCATAAAAAACTTAAACGCGCTCGCTCTGGTCTATATCTGATATATGATCCATGTGGTGAGCGTTGTTAATCTCATCACGGTGCTCCGAGCAGAAACCGCTCTCTCTCTCTCGCGCGCGCCGCGTGTAGTTTGAATTCTGCACTGTGGTCAAGGGCTGAATCCGAAATCGCCCCTTATAACCTCAAATAGGGCATTATTTGGAGGGGACAGCGCTTAGTGGTGTCCGAAACCATAGTGGACGTTATTGAGTGCACTCATTCTATCCCACATCGCACCGCAATAACGAGTGTAAAGCCGATGCACACACAACGGTTGTCCGACTTCACGCACTCATTTTCATTCACTCCTTCAAATAAAGTGATAACGGGATAATAGGGAATAGTGAATGAGGGTATAGGAGGCGCTCTCGGATTCTGTAATGTGATCTCAGCGGTGCTCTGACTGCTCTCACTAGTACAGTGCAACACTGAAATGCGTCCCCTCTTAAACAATGACGCGCTGCGCCGCGTTCCGAACGTTGTTTAAGCGACTTACCGGTATTGCGGTATCATCAAAATTCATATCATAACAAAAATAAATACCGGTATTCGGTATGAACCGGTATACCGCCCAGCACTAGTCTATTAGCGAAAGCGCTTTTCTTCCTGTCTTCTTCAAAACAAAAAGTTGCATCGTGAATGACTTAAGCGTGCTCCGGCCCGGTACGTTAAGTGCAATGTGAGTGCAGGCCAGCGGGGGAGTGGGGAGTGGGGACAATCGCGCTCGAGCACGGTACAAGGCAATCGTGCCTAGTGTGAGTACACCCTCAAGCAGAAATATATGTGGAGACCAGACAGACTGTACAATATATGGGCGTGAATGATGGCACTCCTCATCAAAAGTGCACATTATACATACATACTTTTAAAACAAGACACTGATTATCTAGTCTCAGTCAATGTGTAGTTAAAAACTCTATACAACTGCACTGCACTAATTTTGCAAGATGGAAAGCAATGTATTGATAATTTGACAGTGATTGACTTGATTTATAGGCTATATTGAATTTAAATGTTGATTAGCTGGACATACTGGTCAATGTGTGGATGCACATCCCTCAGTTAATAATAACCATAAATCAAGAATTGCTTCACCATATGTATTACAAAAATAAAATAAAAACTTTAACATGCTATGGCAAGCCAGTTTAGCTTTTATTCATTCACAGTTTATGCATTTTTGATATCAAGCATTACATTTTTTTACTATTTGTGAATACTATATGTGAATTCTTGATTATTTTTACATAGTTAGTCAATAATAGCTAATACTAATAATAAAATAGACTGGTGTTGCCCATACTGATGCCGAAAATGCCCAGGCTGTAGAGAGAACCTAAGTTAATCCCAAAAGCCAAAGCTCAGAGTTATAATTTATTATTTTCTTCTTATTTATGTTTACGTTAATATTCACTTACTTAATAATATTCGCTTGTTATCTTAATATTCTATAGGAAATACTCTATTCAATAAATATTGTTTGTTTGAACCTCATTCTGTATTGCGACTGTTTTGTTTAAAGGAGGGAGGATTGTATTGGGATCACTGAAGTGTCAGGTGTGACTGTGTGGCAATGGCAAAATAGCTCACGGCGTCATGGGTCAGTTAGAGGGCCCCTTAGCAGAATTTTGCTTAGGGCCCCAGGGAGGTCAGGATCGGCACTGTGATTTTATGAATATTTATAGGCTACTTTTATATTTTGGAGCAACTAACTCCACTCCTAACTACCCACTCTCAACAATATAAAACACATAACAGGCAAATACAAGTACAGTCACAGGTATTTATTGCAAAAACTGACCAAAGACAGTATAAAAGTATTAACAAGTCTTCTGAAGTCACACGATGTCTTCATGTAAAGAACAGAGTTGATCTTAATGTTTTAATCGCTAAAATGATGATCCCGCCGCTCCGTGAACACACTCATTCATATCTCATTCAAATAATACACACTACTCTTTAGCGTGACGCACTCTGTCACGAGACACACGAGAGCCAATGGCATTTTACAATCAAAGCCGACGTAATGACGCAATTGGTCACAAGACATACGACAGCCAATCCTTTCAAAGCTGACGTAACATTTCTTCCGGTGGTAAAATTTGAAATGTGTTTATGATCTTTGGATCGCTTTTGGGGATTTTCTTCACACAAATCAGTCGTTTCGCCTCTGAACGCTTGGAATATTTGTACTTTTTGAATAAATTGTGCCTGCAGTCGTATCTGCCTGTTATATCCTCTTTTTTATAATACACAAATGGGTAGGTTTAGGGAAGGGATTGGGTTACATGTTCAAAATGTGTCTGAATAATTGTAAATAAAATTATGCTGGCTGATTAAATCGAGAATCACACTCCATGGCATAATGGCAAAATCATAGTTTCATGATGATAACCATGCCCAACGCGTCTGTATACTGTCATTGACTTACATAGGAATCACTTCCGTGGACCCATCACGGAATTTTCGGCGATTCCGTGAAACTACCACGGATTTTGAGTTAAGGGGCTCGTGTTCATTTCACGGAATTCTGTGAGATCAGGTTGATTTAAAGCCACAATATGTAATTTTTCGCCACTAGAGGTCGCTTATTCAATGATTCGTTTTCTGTCTATACATTTATCCAAACAGTTGCTCACCTGTTTAATAAAACACATAATATATTAAAGTGTCTTTGGTGTTTCCATGGTTTCTACAAAATAAAAACTGTACAATTCCATTTGTATGTTTTTGTATGATCTGCTTAGGTTAGGGCTGGGTTTAGAGGTGGACCTTCATGCTTAACCTCTTAACTGTCACCGTCCCACAGGTGGGACGCCTGGTGCTCTTTTTTTGATCGCCTTTTTTCATATCATATATTTAAGTAATTATGTTTTTTCTAAAAATTGTAGCCTATGCTTGGTGCTGCTGATAATACAAAAATGACTCATGTGTTTAAGATGCTGTAGATTAGTTTCTGATTTTTTCTTTTTTACCAAACTGGAAAGATCAACTGTGTGTCGGGCAATTTTTTTTTAAAGCTTGTTTTATATTAAAAAGCCTGTTTTGTAAAGTGAGCAATTTGCACTGCAGAAAGGAGATTGCCTGAGTTCTGATTTCCTCTTCCTGTCTGCAATCCATCTTCCTCCTGTCCTAATCACCATCCACACAGTTCAACACATCCACATCTGTCAGGCTAAATCTTCTTTTCTCTTTCAGGCCTGATGTGCTCTCATTTGGCAGAATTGCCTGAAATGGGCTTTTGTGTTGACTGTTTTGATGTTTGGCAGTCTTGATGCTGTAGGTTTGCCTGCATCTTGTTCTGAGGCTGACCCTGGTTAAAGCGTTTGCGTTCCACCTGATGCCGCTCTCTCACAGTGGCATTCTGGGTGATTGGGTCTCTGATATTAATCTAGGTAGAGTTCGATTTGACATTGTTCCTTCTTCGAGGCTCTTGGATTGGATCCCATTGAGGGGTTAGGCTGATTTTGATTGGTTCCTGCACACAGGGCATTGAGTTGGATCTGTTTTGATATCCTCTACACTTTGTTATAAATGGCTGGATTTTACAGGGATTTTACAGGTCTCTCTGATTGCTTCAATTCTTAGGGCCTGTTTTCAAGGGTCTACAAAAACATCCAGTACTTTGGCCTCAAATTCTCTTCTTATTTTTGCTTTTACAATGAACTATAGATAGTCTTGCCTCAATAGCCAGATTTTACATTTAGCATTAAAGCTGCACTATGTAAACATTTTTCAGTAAAATATCCAAAAACCACTAGGCCAGTGTTATATATTTTGTTCAGTTGAGTACTTACAATATCCCAAATGTTTCCAACTATTTATAAATTGTGATAATATTGCTATTTTAACGTGTGAGGGAGTCGCCTGTCGATGGTCATATCTGCGTTAGCCTCGGTTTCCGGTTTTATTTTGCAGAAACACTTTACTCTCACTGCAGTGTGAACAAGTGTCATAGCAGCCGCAGAGCGAACGCACAGAGTAACGTCATAACATAATTTTCAACACACTCATGTATCTAATATGATAAACAGAGCTGCGTTACCTCATACTTGGAAAAAGCGGAAGTGGCGCCGGCGACTGTGTCATAATAAAAGTCCCACTGCTCGCGAGGCGTGTGTTGTTTTCATCTTATTAACAATCGCTCCAGCGGCCTTTCTCAGCTCCAAAACAACTTCTCTGCTCTGCTTCATACTACGGTAACATTAATAATCGCATCCATGAACATGATTTCTGCCCTTGAGTCCTATCCCAATTCTTTTCCACCGGCTGTGAGGTGAAGACCACTCGTCCCAAGATTCTGCGCTCAAACATGGCGTCATCAAACTACGCCTTTGTTTTGAATAGGCGACCTCTAGCAGAGGGAAAAGTTACATAGTGCACCTTTAAGTGGCCCAACAATGTACAAAATACATTTTTTTTTCTTGTAATAATACTTTTATTCAGCAAGGACACATTAAATTGATCAAAAATTACATTTATAATGTTAGAAAAATATAATTATTTATACACACACACACACACACACACACACACACACACACACACACACACACACACACACACACACACACACACACACACACACACACACACACACACACACACACACACACACACACACACACACACACATGAAAATTCAGCTTTGCATTACAGGAAGAAATTACTTTCTAAAATATATTAAAATAGTATAATATAACAGGTTTTTTTTCCCATCAAAACCATGCAACCTTGGTGGACACATGAGACTTTTTTTTTTCAAAAACCTTATCAACCCCAAACATTTGAATGGTATTTTGTATACTGTGTGTGTGTGTGTGTGTGTGTGTGTGTGTGTGTGTTCATGTTTCTCTATCCCAGTGGGGACTTCAACCTGAATGCATATTGACTCATGGGGACTTGTGTCATTGTGGGGACCTAAATAAATTGAGGTCCCCATGAGGAAACAAGCTTATATAACTTCTATGGAGAGTCCCCACAAAGACAACAAACTAGATGTGTGTGTGTGTGTGCGTGTACCATGAACTATAAAGACTCAACCATATGTAATTTTTTTAATGCAACATAGATTGATTTCATGATTTGTCAGTCAATAAGTCGACTCATCAAAACAGTGTTAATTTCCCCCCACATTTTTAAATAAAAGTGTCATTCATTTTAGTCAGTTTTGCATTTTTGTCTATGTTTTAGTGTGTTGTTATACATGGGTGTCAGAAGCAAAAAAAATGTGAGTGGGTCCTCCACAAGAAAAAAATTACTGGAGTAGATGCCATTTACATTAAATGCAAATAGCCTGCCTTGTTTACTAAACGTCTGGTTGGGCCAGACCAAATAATGGAAGACACCAAATTATTTACAGTGGCAATAGTGCAGAGGTAGGCTAAGGCACATGGCAGAGGTTCGAATCTTCCTTTTGCTGAACTCACTCTACTCAGTTTTCCCATCACATATTTATGGTGGCCGAGAAGTGCAAAACAAATCACAATTCTGCTTTGTCGGACAAAACGGCAGATTCGGCAATGTGATTGTGAGTTTATGAATTATGGAGAAAGAAAAACGTTTCATATTAAATATGCCTACTACTGTCTGGTTGAATAAGACAAAATTACAAAACCCGATCTGATAAGTGAGAGAGTGCACTGTAAAAAAAAAATTGTTCACTCAACTTACATTTTTTAGTTATCTTTTTGCTTTGACTCAGTTAAGTTTTATTAACTTAATCTACAAAGTATTTTCAACTTTTAAAAAGTTTAGTTGATATAGGTAAAATAGTTGACCCAACAACTTATTTCAAGTAACTTGTACTTGCAAAGTTTAGTTGAAATATGAAAACTTACATTTTCAAGTTATCTGTACTAAACTTTTTGTTCATTGAACTTAATTTGGTATATTTTCTCAACTTGTAATAGCTCATTCAACCAAATAAATAAACAAACACATTTTCCATATAAACATATTTTATATTTTATTGTCCCTCACAAATCAATACATGGACAACATTAACATATTCAAAGGATTAGAATAAAATAAAATAAAAACCAGAATGAAACAGAAAAATGAATTTTCTGAATATTTGTAAATACAAACTAAAAACTAGAATATAGAAATGAGAGAAATAAATTACAGACATTTTTTTTCTCAAATAAAACAAATAATGAATCTGTCAAATAAAATTCAATAATATTGCAATTGCGTTTTAAAGGTGAACATTTATTTGAATGCATGGAATGCGTAGGTTATTCATGTGAAAAAAAACATTAAGTGTCAGTTCACACAAAAATTCAAATACCATTATTCACCCTTATGTCATCCAAAAACTGGCTTAAAGGGTTAGTTCGCCCAAAAATGAAAATTCTGTCATTAATGACTCACCCTAATGTCTTTCCAAACCCATAAGACCTCCGTTCATCTCCAGAACACAGTTTAAGATATTTTCGAGAGCTTTCTGTCCTTCCATTGAAAGTGTATGCACACTCTACAGTCCGTGTCCAGAAAGGTAAGAAGAAAGGTATGAAAAACATCATCAAAGTAGTCCATGTGACATCAGTGGGTTAGTTAGACTCTTTTGAAGCATCGGCAATACATTTTGACATATTGAATCCCGCTGCTGACGTAAGACGCTGTGGACTCGTGAACGCGGATTCAAACAAACGCGGAAGAGAAGACAATGCTGGATAAAGTCGTAGTTTTTGTTATTTTTGGACTAAAATGTATTGCCGATGCTTCAAAAGAGTCTAACTAACCCACTGATGTCACATGGACTACTTTGATGATGTTTTTTCATACCTTTCTTCTTACCTTTCTGGACACGGACTGTAGAGTGTGCATACACTTTCAATGGAAGGACAGAAAGCTCTCGGACTAAATCGAAAATATCTTAAACTGTGTTCCGGAGATGAACGGAGGTCTTATGGGTTTGGAACGACATTAGGGTGAGTCATTAATGACAGAATTTTCATTTTTGGGTGAACTAACCCTTTAAAGGATCCATTCAAAGAAACCCTTTGAACGGAGGTCTTACGGGTGTCGAACGACATAAGGGTGAGTTTATGTCGTTCGACACCCGTAAGACCTCCGTTCATATTCGGAACACAAATGAAGATATTTTTGTTGAAAGCTGATGGCTGAGAAAGGCTTCAGATAGGCCTCCATTGGCATTCAGTACACTTATACTCCCAAGACCGATAAAAGGCACTTAAAATGTCGTTACAAAGTCCATCTCACCACAGTGACTCTACAATAATCTTACGATGCGACGACAATAGTTTTTGTGCGCAAAAAAAAAATCAAAATAACACCTTTATCCAGCTTGTTATTGTCTTCCGTGTGTGTCTCCACGACGCATGCGCGAGAATATGACGTAGCGCCAGCGTTCGGGAATCCATGAAATGCACACTTTAGCCCCATTTTGAGAACTACGCCGAGACCTAAAGCACGATCAATGTAGAATCCAACAGCTTAGACACGCGCGTCTTCCTCTGCTTGTAAACAAATCGCTTCTGGGTCATGTGTCCGAACGCCAGATCTGCGTCATATTCTCACGCATGCGTTGTGGAGGCACACACGGAAGGCAGTAACAAGTTGGATAAAGGTGTTATTTTGATTTTTTTTGCGCACAAAAACTATTGTCGTCGCATCGTAAGATTATTGTAGAGTCACTGTGGTGAGATGGACTTTGTAACGATGTTTTAAGTGCCTTTTATCCGTCTTGGGAGTATAAGTGTACTGAATGCCAATGGAGGCCTATCTGAAGCCTTTCTCAGCATCAGCTTTACACTAAAATATCTTCATTTGTGTCTGAAGATGAACGGAGGTCTTACGGGTCTCGAACGACATGAGGGTGAGTAATTAATGACAGAATTTTCATTTTTGGGTGAACTAACCCTTTAAGGTTTTCTTTTGTTGGAAGAAAAATTTAAATATGTTTAATGAAATCTGTGAGCTTTCTGTCCCTTCTTTAACAGCCTACGCAACTAGCACATTCAAGGTACTGAAAAGACATACTTAAAGTAATCTAAGTGATTTCAGTGGTTTAACCTCAGTTTTATTAAGCATTGTGAGTGTTTCATTGCATGTTAACAAGAGCATTACAGCACATACTTCTTGTGTGTACGCGAATGCAGACACTGTTGCATGTAAATATATAAACCACTGGAGTCACTTGGATTACTTTAAGATATTTTTTTACTATCTTTGCAGACCTTGAATGTGCTAGTTCCATAGACTGTCAAAGAAGGGACAGAAAGCTCACAGATTTCATTAAAAATATCTTCCTTTATAATTCAAGGATTAACAAAAACTTTTTTTTCGGTAAACTAACACTTTTCACATTAATAATACCCCTTTAACTGTAAAATAACTTTAAAACGCATAACATCTTGAAAAAACAATGAAAATGGATGTCAGGCCATTGATGCAGAGAACTGTAAAATGCAAACACAGGCTCTTGGTAGAAAAACATAACACCTTACCTCCACAACATCTTCAATTCAACAGTGTATTTTTAAGGGAGTGCACTCTTGCACTGCAGGTATCGGCTCCAATGTCCATCAACAGCCTCTGAATCACCTCAAAAGTGTATCTGAGGTTTTTTGGGTAGTTTATGTTGAGAGCATAAAGCAATCCCATCATATTCATATACGCATTTGGTACGTCACCAAGTCCTCGCAGAACAACTGCTTCCTCGATGACAAGGGACACATCACTGGGGTTGCAGGGAATGGGATCCGTCACATCTTCCACCACTGTGATGATTCCAAGAGTCATGCCCCTGATCATGTTCCTCAGAATCTGTGTGCTGTATTAAAAAATGACAAACTTCAAAATGTGCTTTCACATTCAAAGACTTAAACACAACATTAGTACACCAAATCTTAATTACCATAAGTCAACAAATCATATATTTTTGTATATTTTTCACACATTCTCCATCCACATACTTAGAAATAATACATTAACTTCAACTACTCAACGGCCTCCAGCGTGCCTCCTTACTTTCCACATACCTCACAGATCTTTATGAATTGTGATGGATTTTCACGCATGAACTATGGCAGCCCCTGCAGTACTGCAACCCTCTTTCGTTGATTTGATGCCTCCCCCTAAAGAAAAAAATGTTTACTTATAACTGTTGTTAGAAGTTGATTTACTGATCTGAGGCCTGTTTCATTGAAGCCAGTTTCAGTGTTTATTTAGTTTTAGTGTTTTTCCTTCGTTCTTCTTCAGGACACAAATTAAGATATTTTTGATGAAAGCAGAGAGCTTTCTGACCCAACTACGAACTACTACATTCAAGGCCCATAAAGGTACTAAGGACATCGTTAATTGAGTCCATGTGACACCAGTAGTTCAAGTGTAATGTTGTGAAGCCACAAGAATAATTTTTGTGCGCAAAGAAAACAAAAATAATGACTCTGTTCAAAAATGTTTGCTCTTCCATATCAGTCTCAGACACACAGATACAAGAGTGCCACAACGCATGTGTGTACATTCCTCTGCTTGTAAACAAGGTGCAGCACATCTGGGTTCTACTTCATTTTGTGGTACTCTTGTGAGCGCACGTCGTCTGACACGGAAAAGAAGAAATGGTTGAATAAAGTCAATATTTTTGTTTTATTTTCACACATACAGTATTCTTGTAGCTTCATTAAATTAAGGTTGAACCACTGATGCCACACAGACTATTTTATAGATGTCCATAATACCTTTCTGGGCCTTGAAACTTGCTAATTACATTGCTGTCTATGAAGGGTCTGAAAGGTTGTGGATTTCAATCCAAATATCTTAATTTGTGTTCCGAAAAAGGTCTTGCAGGTTTGGAACGACATGAGAGTGAGTAATTATTGGCAGAACATTAATTTTTGGATGAACTATTCCTTTAAACTGATAGAATTAAGTCAAATACTATACACTGTGAATAAATGGAGGAATTTTGCATATTCATAGTACTGTACACTAAATGAAGCAAGGGTATAAAAAGTTACAATCAAGCTACAATATTTTAAATGATTAGATCACTTTAAAATGAAGATTACCTCATGATTTACTCGTCATGAAGATAATCTATGTTTACTGTATCTGTCCCTATTAAATAAACTATAAATAAATAAATAAATAAGTCATCCTAGGGGTATATGACATTTTTCTTTCAGACGAACACAATCAGAGTTATATAAATAAACACTCTGATGCTTACAAGCTTTATAATGGCAGTGAACTGCAACCAACAGTTATAAGCTCATAAAAGTGCTCCACACGGCTCGGGGGTTAATAAAGGCCTTCTAAAGCAAAGCGATGCGTTTGTATAATTAATTCTACTTGCACATAAAACTTATGCAATTTGTGACGTCGGAAGTAGCGTAGTGCGTTATGGCGTAGACTAAATTTCAGCAGTATGTCGCATTACTCGCATAAGTTGCGCTTTAGACTTAAGTCAAATCCATATGTTTGTTTGGCCGGAAGCTAGTTATTAAATATGGATATTTTTCTTATACAAAACTCATCGCTTTGCTTCTGAATGCCTTTATTAACCCACCAGAGCCGTGTGGAGCAGTTGATGGATGTATTTACTTTTTTAAGCTTATAACTGATGGTTGTAATTAACTGCCATTATAAAGTCCGGAAGCATCAGGGTGTTTTTTAATACAACTCTGATTGTGTTCGTCTGAAAGAAGATTGTCATATACACCTAGGATGACTTGAGGGTGAGTAAATGGGGGAAAATCATGGGGCAATATTCATTTTTGGGTGAACTAATCCTTTGAATACTTCTGCATTAACAAATTAACTTCAATATTTGCAACAAAAATTATGCTGGACAAATTATACAGTTCAACGTGAATGCCGCAGCACAGAGTCGGACAGATTGTTTATGGTTCCTGGCCAAATGTTTTTTTTTTAGCAAACTCAGTTCTAAATGAATACACACAGTCTTTATAGATGCAGGGAAGTGGACAATTACTTGCGTGATGGCAGTGCTTCACCTTGTAGTGCCTTATGAAAATGCGTTGATTGGTTGTTGTGAAATGGCAGAACTTGCAGCTCCACTTCATTGGTCGAGCTTGCGGCACTGCCTTAAGTAATTCTATGAAGAAAAGAAAAATTATGTCAACCAACATTTAATAAACAGAGTACACAAATCAAGATTAGAGTAATAGAACTACAGTAATAGTGTCTCACAAAATTTCTTGATATATATTTATTGACATGTATTTATAAAATCAAAAATGTAATGTTACAGAGCTGTTTTATTTCCTCTAAACGATCATATTAAACTGCATTTGAGTGTGAGGAATGTTAGTTTTTTTACTGTTAGCTTGGTGGCTGTCTGAGACACTTGCACTAAGATAGATCAACATTAGAATTTATTAATAAAAGCTATACTTTTCTATCCATCCTAAATTGTAGAGGTGAATATGACCAAAACCTTATTTCACGGTAAGAGACATTTATTTGTTTTAATAATATGATTGACAGGCAAACGGTGAAAGGATGGACCAGATGGATCTAAACAACAGAGCTGTCCATTAAAGATGCAGTTATAACGTATATCCCAAAGCTTGACTACTTGTACACAGAAGCGTTCATAAGAGTACATGATTTTAGGGAACAATGTAGTTTGGCGAAACACAGACACGTAAGCATTTCACCATAGTTTTTGGGAAAACACGGTGAAACTAGACAGCTGAACAACTGTTCAGTTATGGAGCATTCCGGTTTGAACACCGGAGGATTCGTGATAATCCTGCCGCACCACTCAGTTTCACATTAAATTACATTATATTTGTCAGCTCGTTGATATCATACTCACGCGTCGAAGCTGCTTTGCCTGTATGGTGATTTATGTTAGACTCGCTGATTTGGCGGAAAGAACTTGAACACGACAGTGATTATGAACGCGCGTTGTGCCATTCATCCCTATCACGTATTTCTCAAAAAAAAAAAACTGAATTCGGTGTCATTTGAATAACGTTAAATAAAAAATTTGGGGGATCGAAATATCCTCCGAATAAAATTTTAACGTCTAGCCACGTGCCTATTTGGCATCTAAATGAAATAATGTTGCATGATAAATAAAAGGAAAACAAGTAATAATTGACTAGTTTTATAGATTTTAACAATAGTTTGCTAACTATCAACTACATAAATGGCCAAACTGGGTTAGAAACGGTCAAAAGTGATAGTTAATAGTTAAGCTTAGATAGCTTCTTAATATAGAAACGTTGATATGTAAACAATACATGGATGGTTACTTCATATATGTAATTTTACAAGTTATTACACCAATATGAACGAATATTTACTTACCAGATTTGATGATGATGATGGGAGGATTATATCATCTGCTGATAAACTCGATCTTGCATGGATGAAGGAGACCTGTTTCCCGCTTCACGTGATCTCGCGATAAATAATGAGAACTTATAAACTAACTTACTTAGCATACTTACTTATGTTCTTAAGTTGAGGTGACACATACTCTAGTTAAGTCAACTTACAGACTAGTTGAGACCGTGAAAACGTAACATGTTAAGTTGAACTAACAAATTCAGAAACTGCAAGTTGTATTAACTTACAAAATTACGTTGAAATAACTAAAATGCGGAATTATTTTTTACAGTGTGGCGTCTAGAGTAAGAACAGCAGATTTAGTTTTAACGCAAGCAACCTGAGTTCGAGTCTCCCCTTTCCCGATCCCTTTCTTTTCCTTATACCCATCGCTTATCAGCTTGGAGAGGCGTTTAATTTTAAATAAAAATAAAGTGTCTAACAGGTAGCCTGCTTAATGGACATACAATATGATAATCTATTTGCGCTAAATCGCGTTTTGCACATCTAGAATAGCCTCTGTCAACTTTAAATCAAGAAAAGTTTCCATTGGCAAGGAAATGGAATTTACACAATGCATTTACACCGCATGCTATAAAAGTAATGTTTTGTTTTATTGAGCATTGATAAATGAAATTATAAAGACGAGATGACAGAAACATCCATAAACGACAACTCTGACTATATCAACATGCAATATTGTTGACGAAAAAAGACGAGATGAAACTTAGATCAAACGTAGGACAGTTTCTACGCAACATTTTATAAATGAGGCCCCTGGAATGTTAGGGACATTACAACTGCTTACCTTCTGCATGTCTTGATTGACAGATGTCTCGTCCAATCAGCGGTCAGTATTCCATTCGCCACATATACCTACCTTTTCCGTTTTGTCCAACTTGTCGTTGTGTTTTCTGACTTGTTATTTTGTTTTGCACTTCTCGGCCACCGTCCATATCAGATCGGAAAGTAATTTATTTTCAATAAAAATGAAGAAAATATTCAAAGTGGAAATAAAGCGTCTAACGTGTGTTTAATAATAAAGTGTTTATCGGTTAGGGGTAGGTGAACAGACACGGCTGAATTAAGCCCAATTTATACTTATGCATCGAGTGTACACCGTAGCTACGTCGTAGGCTGTGTGTTGCACGCGTAGCCTATGACGTACCCTGACGTGCACCTCTCCAAAAATGTAACAATGCGTCAATTCTACGCGGACCACAAGCACTGTGGTTGAGACCAGAACCCCTCCCTCAGGGGGACAATTGCTCCCTCTGCATGCAGACTGATCTCATGAAATAGCGTATGTATGACACGCCAATTCGCTATGCCATTTTTGCGTGCTATCAAGACGCATAATCGCTTTTTAGCGTGTTTATCAACGCCGTTTCATTCTATCCCCCTACACTGCTCCTACCCCTAAACCTACCCATCACACACACACACGCACACATACACACACACACTGCCCCTGCCCCTAAACCTACCCATCACAAGAAACATTCTGCATTTTTACATTTTCAAAAAAGCATAATTTAGTATGTTTATAAATCCATTTACATTCACGCGGAATCACACGGCGTACACATACACGCGGAATCACACGGCGTACACATACACGCGGAATCACACGGCGTACACATACACGCGGAGATGATGTTCGTTTCGGCGTACACATACACGCGGAATCACATGGCGTACACATACACGCAGATAGCTCAAAATGCGTACAGATAACACGCCATTTGGCTTTAGAAAGTGGCGTGTATGTTTACGCAAAGTCATGATGTCATGTTGCTGCATGTGTTGCTGCATGTGTAACTGCGTGTCACTGCGGTCAAGGACACAGAAGTATAAATGAAAATCGACGCGTAGCCCACGACGTAGAGGCTATGGCGCAGGTCGAACGCAGAAGTATAAATCATGGAGACGGTAAAAGTGAGTGGGTCCAATATCATTTGGTCTTAAAAAGTGGGCGGCTCTTGTCCCGCCCACATACAATGGTTCCGACGCTCATGTTTTTATAGAAAAAGTGTGTTTACAACACTGCACCAAACACATAACACAAGTACAACACATTAGCATCACTGCAAATTAAGCCATATGATTTTCTTGCAAAGTTTTCTTTATAGTTGTTGAGGATAATAGCATGGCATGCAACCTTTCACCGTTGGCATCCAGTTAATCTTCTACCAAGTGACAGATGCATGTGTGCCAAGACCTTGCATGCCTTGTAACTCAAAGCTCTATAAACAGACTTGTGCTGGGTCAAGCTGTTCTTGCGTGAATGCTATCAAGGGACCTCTTTCCTTCTACTGTTTTCATGGCTGCAGGCCGTATTTATCCCCCTCCGTTCGCTCGCTCATAGTCGCAACAGGACTTCTGGAGCCATTCGGGTAACTGCTGGAACAAACTTGACTAAGGAGAAGAGCATTTGTTCAAGGTGAAATGTACTTCTTTCTGAAATTGTTTTTCTACATCAGAACATGCTTTGTCCTATTAGCACTACACATTGAGAAACAAGTGCAACAAATCACTTCAATGTAGTACAACAATGGATAAATAAAGTCACGACTGTTTAATACGAATCAGTTCAACAGCATATTATAGATGGCCATGATTACCCTTGAATGTGATTGAATAAAGGGGAGTGATCAAATCACAAAAACATTTTAGGCACCGTTTACACCTGTATTTAGGGCTGTACACCTGAGACTGATATAAATCTCAGGTCCAAACTGGCCCTAAGTTTTTATCTTAACACATTTTTGGTGAGTCACACCAGTCTTCCCATCTTAACCTGCAGACAAACATGCATCCCGCATCTGCCTAGCAACAGCTATTACTGTGCCAGTCTTCATCAGTATCTTGGCTGCGGTTTAGACTGAGACCTTCACCTGACAGTCAGAGAGAGCGGCCCCGGAGCTTGTGTTTAACACTCCAGTAAAAGACCCATGTCTGCCTGCCCTGGCCCCGGACAAACTCAATTTAATCCCCTGTCTCTGTATTGATGAATGGTGGGGAAAGTTCAGAGAGCAAATTAAGTTTCTTCTAGAAGTTTTGTTGTCGCGGATGTTGTTGTGGTGGTGGTCGGTTGGACGGCTCAGCCTTCAATAAGATGTCTTGCCTTTGTTTTGGCCCACAATTAAATGAACAGTCGGAAGCTTCTGCAAGGAAGGCTTTTAAATGCTTTAATAGTTGTTTTACATCTAAGCTGAATCACCTCATTTGTAGCTTTGTCAGGTCATTGGTCATGAGAGGTTTATTAAGGAGAAGTCTCAGATCCATTAACGCTTGGCTCAGGTTCATAGAGGGCTGGATGGAAACATTTTTAAGAGGTATCGAGGGGTGAAGAGCTCATCAGTTTATGGGGACAAACGTATCTCTCTTTGCCAGCACTCAACAGACCCCGTTGTAGAAGTAAAAAGGGGCCATTACTATGGTCAGAGGTGGATTATGTGTGCTGCCTGCCAAATATTAACATGGAATGGTTAGAAGTAGGACTTAGGGTTTCTTTTTTTAGTTAGATTAATGAACTCATACTTGGAACAAACCTTTTAAGTATTAAACTTGCATTTCAAATCTTATTAATATATTTATTTATAAATATATATTTTTTAAAACTGTACTACCACATAAAATAAAATGAATTAAATAAAAGGCCTCTTAATTGTACTTTAAAGAGCAAACACTTTCATGACTGTTTCTTAACATACTTAAAGGGTTAGTTCACCCAAAAAGGAAAATTCTGTCATAAATGACTTACCCTCATGTCGTTCGACACCCGTAAGACCTCCGTTCATCTTCGGAACAGAAATGAAGATAGTTTAGTTGAAATCTGATGGCTCTGAAAGGCGTCCATTGGCACAATGGCACGGTTCACTCTCAAGACCCTTAAAAGGTACTAAAGACGTCGTTACAAAGTCCATCTCACTACAGTGGTTCTAAAATAACTTTATAAATCGGCGAGAATAGTTTTTGTGCGCAAAAAACCCTAAATAACGACTTACATAGTGATGACGATTTCAAAACAAGGCATCATGAAGCTTCGAAGCGTTATGAATCAGCGAGTCGAATCAGCGGTTTGAATCGCCAAATTTCAGCAGTTTGGCGGTTTGACACGCGATCCGAATCATGATTCGGCTCATTGATTCTTAACGCTTCTAAGCTTCATGATGCCTTGTTTTGAAATAGTCATCACTATGTAAGTCGTTATTTAGGGTTTTTTTGCGCACAAAAACTATTCTCGCCGATTTATAAAGTTATTTTAGAACCACTGTAGTGAGATGGACTTTGTAACGACGTCTTTAGTACCTTTTAAGGGTCTTGAGAATGAACCGTGCCATTGTGCCAATGCAGGCCTTTCAGAGCCATCAGATTTCAACTAAAATATATTCATTTCTGTTCCGAAGATGAACGGAGGTCTTACGGGTGTCGAACGACATGAGGGTAAGTAATTAATGACAGAATTTTCATTTTTGGGTGAACTAACCCTTTAAGTACACTTTTAAAAAGTGCACTTTGTAATAATGTCAAATTAAAATGTTTACATTATAGTACATTTAAAGCATTAAGGGTTCAAATGCATAACGCTGAAACCCTATAGTAATTGTTAGAGTTTCCAAGGATCAGCATTCTGCCGCTAAAAGTGATCGGGCAGAGCAAACGGTAAATCGTAGAAACATAAAAATTTGCAGAATGGTAGTTCCCACCCTGTTCACAACATCACCAAGTCTCGCCTCACTCGGCCTGATGATGGTGCTACACACTCTAAAAAAAATGGTGCTATATGGCACTAAAAGGGGTTCTTAATCATACGGGAACCACTTGAAGTGCTGTATAGCACCAAATCTAGGTGCTTCAGTGGTTTTTCAGTGGTTCTTCAGTGGTTCTTCGGATGACTGAGGTGCTATATAGCACCGCTACCATATACAGAACCTGTTAAGATATGGTGCTATACAGCACTTAAAGTGGTTCCCCTATGATTACAAGCCAAGAACCCCTTTTAGTGCCATAGTCAAGTCAAGTCAAGTCAAGTCAAGTCAAGTCAACTTTATTTATATAGCGCTTTTTACAATGCAGATTGTTTCAAAGTAGCGTGTTAAACAGGAAAATAATGCAACAGAATGTTATTCGGACGTAAAGCCTCTCCAGGGAAAATGTTGATGTAATCTAGCTCATTTCAAGTGGGCAGATCAGTAATTTAGTTTTTATGGTTAATTTAGTTTACTAATTAGATTTTTTTGGATATTTAGTTGAAAGTGTAGTGTCCCCAACTGAGCAAGCCAAGCCAAAGGCGACCATCAGGTGACCTAATGGAGAAAAATAAACCTTGGGAGAAACCAGGCTCAGTCGGGGTGCCAGTTCTCCTCTGGCCAATTAACAAACAGCGTATGATTATTATTCTGCCAACTTTACAGGTCAGGGGTCATATTAGATCGGAATATTTGAAAGATCGGAGGCTATTTGAAAGATTTATTGAGGATGACGTATCGATTAAACTATTATTAAATTGCAATATTCAAAAAATCTGAGTCATCACGCCGGAGACGGGTTTATTGAGGATGCCGTGTCGATGAGGCAATTTCAGGGGGAGTCTAATTGACACGGTCTCTGCAGACACTTCAGGGACATGCGTTGGTCATGTCTGGGCGCAGGTCCACCATCTGATCTGGATATGACCCAGATCCGGCTGACTGCAGTAAACCTTGGGATAAAACAGAGAGACTAACATTAGAGTAGATGCCATTCTTCTAATGATGTAACGGGTACATCAGGTGTTATGGGAAGTGTCCCCGGTTCCGGCTGACCTAGTTAATGCAGCCTAACAATTATTTAATTGAAAAAAAGTGTTTTATGTGTATGCCATAGTAAAGAGATGTGTTTTTAGTCTAGATTTAAACTGACAGAGTGTGTCTGCTTCCCGAACAATGCTTGGAAGACTGTTCCAGAGTTTAGGTGCTAAATAGAAAAAGGATCGACCGCCTGCAGTTGATTTCGATATTATCTGTATTATCAGCTGGCCAGAATTTTGAGACCGCAGTAGACGTGATGGAGTATAATATGTTAAGATTAAGTGATTTAGCTTTGTAAGTAATAAGAAAGATTTTAAAATGTATGCAATGTTTAATAGGGAGCCAGTGCAGTGTTGACAGAACCGGGCTAGTATCGTCATACTTCCTGGTTCTAGTAAAAACTCGAGCTACTGCATTTTGGACCAGCTGGAGTTTGTTTATTAAGCGAGCAGGGCAACCACCCAGTAGAGCATTACAATAATCTAGCCTTGAGGTCATGAACGCATGAACTAACTGTTCAGCATTTTGCATTGAGAGCATATGCCGTAATTTAGCAATATTTTTAAGATGGTAGAATGCAGTTTTACAGATGCTAGAAGCGTGGCTTTCAAATGAGTGATTGGTATCAAAGATCACACCCAGCACACCCATATAGCACCATTTATTTTTGTGCAGCGATCAAAAGTACATAATGAATCATAACTCCTAAACCGTTTGTTGCAGACTCAAGTGTCTTATGTCGTTGGATTCCTTGGCTCAATACAAAGTATTTGATTATGAAATTTTCCCCCCCGAAAAACCTACTGTTGCGAACTAGTCCTAGGTTTTCCTAATCCTGTGCAGAAAGATTCTCTGGAGTCTGATTATCAATAATTATCAACAAAAGTCGAAGTTTCGATTGACGTCCGCAATGAGACGCCAAAATGTTCAAAGTGGCTGTGGCCACTTTTACTAAAATGGCTATCATTCTTAAATGGTGATGAGATACTTTAACAAAAAGATACACCTATGTATGGCCTCGATCTGTGGTCACGTGAAAAAATATGTGGTGACTGGAAACTTGGTGGCGCTATAAAATGAAAAACAAAAAAAACGAAAAAGGCTATAGCTATGCAACAGTCAGTCTGTTTGACTTTGGCATGCGGTGTCTTTGTCCAAGGTGCCGCGATCGTCTACGTGGACATTCGCATATCTCGAAAAACACGGCCGCCATCGGCCAATGAGCTTCGAATGGCTGTCAGACAAGGTTAACGGAGGCTGATCGGAATGAATCTCTTAGGGCCTGTTTGACTTATGGCCCTAGAGGCCTGTGAGAAATTAGAAAGTTTGCGTTTTTTACATGTGTAAAGGATTGTATACCACATACATTTTCGCACATGCCCACGACAATAATACTACATAGAACTCCCCATTCTGAGTAACTCTGCCTCTAGGACCACTGCAGTCAATCGAACCGTTTGTTAAATATTGGAGATTATTTCAAAAACCTACTTTCTCGAACTAGTCCTAAGTTTTTGGCTCAACCTCGATAACTGTTAAAAAACTTTAAAACTGCTATATTTCCTCATTAAATTGCCTGTATTGGCTGTAAATGTTCTTTTCCATCTATGATCTAGGCTACATGCTTTATTTAAGCGTTTGAACCCTGATAATTGCTGCTTTATTCATGTTTTATAATCTTTTGTCATGCTTTAAAGTACACTTATTTTGATGTGTTGACTAACATACTAACATTTACAAGTACTTGATTATAATTCAATTTCATTTGATATTACATTTACAGTTAATTCATTTTAAATGCACTAAATTGCAACTTCATCATTACAAATGTGTAATTACAAATATATTTAAATACATGATATAGATGTTTCAATAGAATTGTACATTTTAGTATAGTATCATCCTTCTCAGTACACTCTAAAAAAAGGTTCTATATGGCACCGAAAATGGTTCTTGGCTCGTAATTATAGGGGAACCTTTTTTAGTTTTATAGAGCACCAATTTTGGTGCTTCAGTGGTTCTTCAGCGGTTCTTCAGAGGTGCTATATAGCTCCTTAGTCAAAGAACTGGTGAAGAACCTCTGAAGAACCGCTGAAGAACCACTGAAACCACTGCCATATAGAACCTTTTTTTTATAGTGTACAAAGACAACAGTAATTATGAAATTAAATACAGATATATTTAAGTCCTTAAGTGTGTCAATAAAGCACTCTTAAGTTGAACTAATTGCATTTAATATCAATTTAAACTATAATACATTTTTATTTAATTGTATCATCTAAGTGTTGGGAAAGTTTGAAGACATCTAAAGAGTAACATTTAAGAAATGGAATTTCGCCTGCAGTGTGAACAAAGCTAAACATCCCTCATAGAAACCACTTAACAATGCCCTGGCACCCATCTACCCTAGCATTACAGTTTTTCATGGGCAAGCAATGCTTTTTCCTCACTATGTAAAATGTATTGGGCATATTTTAATTCCTCATTAACTCCAGAATCAGGTTCAGAATCAGAAAGAGCTTTATTGCCAAGCATGTTTGCACACACAAGGAATTTGTTTTGGTGGCAGAAGAAGCTTCCAGTACACAGAGACTCCATAAATTATCCTTACAAATCCTTTACACTGTAAGCCAGGAATGAATGCAGGTTGATCCCAGGGATTTTCAACTGTGAATCTGAATCTTGTTTCCTTTGAGGCATTCTAATATAGCCCATATCTGCATCTGCCATCATGGGATTATTATAATGTAGAGGGATTGAAGGAACTAAATAACCAACATTTGGTGACTGATTATTCACAGCAGTAAACAAGCCACATTCCCTATGAATGCCAGAGGCTATATGTGCAAGGCATGATGGGAAACCTTAATCACTGATCCCTGACCCTAGCTATGCACCATGTTTTTGGCCTATGTAATTAAAATAAAATCACTGACCTAGCGGACCATATCGAAATGTTCACCCACACGCAAATACGCCCGACCGAAAATGTGCATATACAGTATATGCATTTAGGGATTGTCCATCTGGGTAGTCCGCACTAAGCTTCATCCAGGCTTACTTGGTGGATCGGGGCATGTGAGGCAAGAGGACGCCCGCAATCAAATCATTATTTCAGAGCTGCCGACAGAAACAGCATCTGTAGATGGGATGATTGGATTTTGCTCCGTTTTTAAACACCACATTAAATTACAGCCGTATTTCAATA
Source organism: Gobio gobio (assembly GCF_949357685.1). Classification (NCBI taxonomy): domain Eukaryota; kingdom Metazoa; phylum Chordata; class Actinopteri; order Cypriniformes; family Gobionidae; genus Gobio; species Gobio gobio. Next base: position 8,942,625 of record NC_137115.1, on the reverse strand, counting down.
GTGCAAGTCCACAGAAACAAATAAATATCAGAGCTGGACTGATTGTAGCTGTTTGTTTCATTTCCAACATACAGTATATTTACCCCTATTGTCAGTGTTACCAGGTGAAAGTAGAAGTTGCCTGTCAAAGAATACAAATGTTAGCGTGTTAATGCACTACAGATGATTATGAAGTCATGCAGGTATGTAGCATTAGCAGAGGCACATGTGGGAGTTGTAGACGCTTTGCACAGTTGGATGTGACATAATGAGATTCATCACACATAATGGATTTCCATTTGTTTGTGTTGTTCAATACACAATGTGCACTGTTTTTATTTCACCACCTACCTCTTTGTGTGTGTTTGTTGCATGTGGATGATGGTATACTATGGCAGTCTACAAACAATTACATGCAATTAACATGACACACAAGCTGCCTGTTTGTTTCTTTTATCCACGCTAAAGCCTTGTCTCTCTTTCTCTCTCTGTCTGTACATCACTCAGTCCAATAAATGAAGTGATTGCATGCTAAAATCACACAAACACAAATATCTGTCAACTGCACAATACCTCTGTCATTTCAACCCATTATCACTGTCATGATTGTGGGCCACATAATTATCATGTGCAATTATCATTTGTATAATTTGTCTATTTTATATGATATTGATGTTTTTCATGTAGGCCGCAGTGTAAAACGCAAGTATCAAAAAGGGGTATTTAAATACATAGTGTAGATTTGAATTTGAAATACTAAAATGACACTGTTAGTTCAATGGATGCAGCATATAAGATGAGTCATTCATTGTTCATTTACTTTCTTATTTGTGGGCTGCTCTTTTCTATACAATGCTACCTTGTGCTGTCAAGCTGCACAAAGGACAAACAAGCCCTATAAATTACTAGGCACGTGCTAAATATATCGGTATCGTATTGGTTATCAGATAAATATATTTTTATTTTTAATCAGTCAGGTATTAGCAGAGGTGGACAAAGTACACAACTCTATTACTTGAGTAAAAGTAAAAGTACTACTAGTCAAATATTACTCTGTTACAAGTGAAAGTTCTAAAAACTGATTTTACTTAAGTAAAAGTACAGAAGTATTTGTTTTTAAAAGTACTTAAGTATCAAAAGTAAATTTCCTTTTTTATGTCAATGCATTATTTTATTATTGTTGCATTGTTGTATAAATGCACATTATGCCACCATGGTGGTTTAAGCCAGTCAGTGATGCTCCATCCAACATGCTAGCATACGACTACCTTAAACTCATTTCAATACTTGTATAAAAGTTACAACGCTCTTTTCAAAGCTGCTGTCACTTTAAGGCTGAATGCACAGATCCTATACACTGATTCACATCCAATATTCTCCCAACTGTTTACTCTTTTCATTCTCCCAGACATTTACATTTTTGAACATTTTATGAGACATGCGTCAAGTGTATGCCTACTAAACTAATCTTTAATCTTTTAAGAAAACTGAAACACTTTCTAAGAATGGCCATGGGTGCACACACTGTGCAGAGGAACCGCCTTCTTTCATTTTGCTATAAACTGATCAGTGTTCAAATTTTTTTGGGAAACTTCACATGACCCTAAAAGATTGATTACTGATAGGCTGTCTGCAAAAAAAAAAAAAAAAAAAAAATTCATCCACTGACTTTCAAAGCTGCTACAGAAACGACTTTCGACTTCGAGGTCCTTGATAGAAATGTAGTGGAGTAAAAAGTAGGATATTTGTCTTTCAAATGTAGTGAAGTTAAAGTAATACATTTCCAGAACAAAATTATACTCAAGTACAGTACAGATACTCAAAAAGTGTACTTAAGTACAGTACTCAAGTAAATGTACTTAGTTACTGTCCATCTCTGCGTATTAGTTAGTCTCAGCCTCAGACTTCACGATTACAGACTTTTGGCTGAACGTCTGATGCATATGGCACACTTACTGGAAACACTTCAGGAGTTTCGAAGTCGTCTTCTGATTGGTTGAATTCTACAGGATGTCCGCGAGACGAGTGTGTTGCATTCTTTAACGGTCTGCCTGGAAACAAATGCTGCGACTCCAAACTCCTTCGTGGAAGACGAACGCCGTTGTGTTTACAACTTTGACAATGCTTATTAAAGAGCACCTATGGAATTTTGAAATTTACCTTTCATGTAGTGTGTAACATAGATCTAAGTGAACAAAAACATCCTGCAAAGTTTGAAATATGACAGTGCACCGTATATATAGTTATTTTCTTTCAAAAGTAAGAGTCGACTCTGAGTCATTTTTAAGAATCGTTAGAAGACCGAAGCTTTTTCTCTGACTAGATGACGTCAACTTGCCAAGTTATTTGAATACGATACGCCCACTTATTGCGCTCCAAGACGCCAGTGAAAACTAGAAAACATCATGGCGACGAGACGCTGTGTTCTGAAGTGCGACTCAAAAGCAAACTTTTTTCATCTGCCCAAGGATGAGCATTTGAAGACTAAGTGGCTTGAAGACAAACCATACATCGTCGTAATTGTGTGTTTATTAGTCTTCTAATGTCTCTATTTGCATGTTTCGCGATCTCAGGAAGCTTTTATTATGGACTTCTATTATGGCACATGGTTCTTCTTCGTCTGTCTGTACATGGACTACATGTGCACAGAGCGCCCTCTGGCTGCCAGTATGAATTGAAAACAACACATAAGAGACTCAATCGCTCATGATTAGGCTACATCTGCGCATTTTGAGGAAGTATTGAATAAAAAATACTCCTCTGTTTAGAAATTTGACACAGATATATGAGAATCTATGAATATGTCTCCTCATCTGCACACTTTTGAACTAAAAGCCCTGAGGGATGTTGATTTGTCGCGAGTCTTCGTGAGGAGAATAGAGGAGTTTTTTTATGAATGAGATCAGCTGAGGCTCATATTACAATCAAACGGTACCGACGCGGTTTTCATATTCATAACTCCTGACACATATTAACAAATTACTGTCACTATAAGACTTTGATGGGCGTTCCGTTTCCGAAAATATCTGCACAGACTATACCAATCACAACTGACTGGGTCATCGGACCAATCACCGCAGATTAGCGTCACGTAAAGGCGGGGTTTTGAAAAGTGAATCACTAAAGGAATCATTTGAGAATCGCTGTCAAAACAGGTAAAAATAAATGCATATTATAAGAAAACTAAAGTCTTTTTTGTCATTGCATGCATGCAAAACTGTTGTTGGGGACTTCTAAAACAATATTTGGAACATTTTAAATGCCATGATAGGTGCTCTTTAAGATCAACTAAACACTGGACTTTCAAAAGTATGTGAAGCTAGCGCCTCTATTGTTGCAGTAAACTTGCACAATGTTCTTGAATGAATCATTTATAGATGCACACCGGTCTGTTATTGCAGGTGTAGCGACTATGAGTCAGATAAAATAATAACTCAACGGGGAATTTAATTAAAATGGAAGAGTTTTACATTATTACATTATAATTTATAAGTAATTCAGAATTAATGTTTACACCTTAACTTATTCGTCCACCGATATGTAAGAACTTAAAGGGGACTCTGTTAAAGGGAAACAGGTCTATTTAGCTCAAATTAATGAATTAATGAATTCATAGGGAATTTTGAGAGTCCATTTTACAGCCGAGCAAATGACTCTTCCAGCGTTCATTTAAAAGTGCCGTAAATATCAACTCTGCAGCGGATATTAATATCCGAACAATAGTGAAACACTATTTAACAGCCAGATAACTTAGATCGGCAGTTTAAGACATTAAATTCGTAAGCACATAACACAAGAACAGTTATCTTTGAAGACAAACGGAACTTTGTTGATTACTCTAACACATCAAACTAATATCTAACATAAACACACACACTCGCACATTCACATGCGTTGCAGAAAGGGAGAAAGTGAGGAAAAGAATACGTTTTAAGAGAGAGAAATTATGAAATCTCAAGCAATATATGCATTTATGACACATAACCTGAAGAAACCATTGATCAGTAATTTAACCTCCTATCGTTTTCTTAGACAGGGTTATTAAATTTGATCTAATGCACCTGTTCAGCTCGGAATCTAGAGGTATTACTTGCGTTTGTGTCTCGTGTGTCGTCTGACAAGGGGGATTCCCTTTTCCTGGGGAGAGGGGTTTCCCGGGTCTTTGATTCGCTGAAGGTCTTGTCGTGTCTTTTGATCGACATCTTGGGAAGCCAATCACGTGGCGTGTTGGCGGCTGGGTGGAAGTCTTGTGGGCGTTGTTTGAAGTTGAAGCGCGCTGTTGGAGACTCGTTGAGAAACTTTGCGGCGAAACGTAACAGAACCAGAGACTTAACGGAAAGAAAATAAACTTTAAGTAAAAGAAAGGAAAGTGAGACAAGAGCAGATGGCCTGAATGAAATCGTTGTTTAACCCATTTTCTCTGATCTTGGTCTGCCACGATCGTCAGATCGTCTCTTGGGAGTTCTCCGTTCAGAACTCAACTCTGGTCAACTGCTAGGACTCAACTCATCTCTGAACTGCGAACTGGCTGTGAACTGGCTGTGAACAGCCTGCGAACAGGCTGCGAACTGGCACTCTTCATCCTATTCTGAGGTTAAAACTCAAATATTTGCCCACCCCTCCCATAAAATTGGGTTATCTATGGTAATTTAGTTTCCTGCTCTTAAGCAGAGAGTACATTTAGACCTAATTTCTTACTATAAGGACGTGATCAATTCTATAAAGATTTTATTCAGCTCATCTGTTGGATTATACCCATACAAACAAAAAGATATCAAACACGGTGCCTTTTCATCCACTCATTCAATAGTTACATAGTTACAATTGCATGAATTGGGAGTGATATACATGCATAATAGTCACGTGTATCAGTTGTAAACACACTAACAAGCTATGTCGAAGGCTATTTGAATGCAAGTCCAATAATCAATGATTTGATGCACTTCATATGTAACAGTTTCTGTGAGTTTGCTTGGAGTTTTGGCTTTGTCACGTGGAGTTAATTTACCAGTCATTGAAAAGACAGAGGTCTGGTTTGTTTCTTTGTCTTGTGATCACAACGAGTCTTTTGTCCTCTTTGTCTAAGTTTTGGTCAAAAGTCCATAGGCAATCAAGTAATTATTATTTAAAAGTAGTAGCTCCGGGCAGAATGGAGCCTCCATCTCTCTGGTGATAGATGGTCGATTTCCTGGGGTCTGGAGCTGAATTGGGCTTTGTAAAGGGGTCATTTCTGATCTAATCATTTGGAAGATTCATTAAACTATGTGTCTGCGCCCACAATTCCTACAGACGCTACACAGGGACTTCGACTTTACATTTTCACGCCACTAAACATGACGCGGAAGTTGGCGGAACAAAATGAACTGTGATTGGTTGCGTTACATGTCAGTCAAACTTCCTCTTGGGTGGTCCTTGACCATTGAAAACTGTCGTCAGTCTGAAGGTCTGGCTACATGAGACTAGGTATTCGTTAGTCTCAGCCTCAGACGTCACGCCCACGGACTGTTGGCTGAACGTCTGATGCATACGACACACTTTTCTGGAAACACTTCAGGATTTTCAAAGTCGTCATCTGATTGGTTGAATTCTACAGGATGTCCGCGAGACAAGTGTAATAAATGGAGGCCAGTCAGTGGTTAAGAGTAAAGCTTTCACAGTTCTGTTAACCCATGCCTGGCCTCCATTTATTACAACAACGTTCTGTTCTTTAACGTTCTTCCTAGAAAGAAATGCCGTGACGCCAAACTCCCTCGTGGAAGAAGAACGTTGCCGAGTTTACAACTGTGACAATGAGCGCTTACAAGGATCAATTAAATGCTGGATTTTCAAAAGTATGTGAGGTTCGCGGCTAACCTTCCTATATGCCATAGCTCTCACTTGCATTTGTGCATATGCAAATTTACCACCTCAAGATCATATGTCATGCCAAGTCTGACGTCAGTGACGCTATTGGTTTGTGCCGAGTTGAAATATGCAGAGTCATCCTAGGCTCTAGACAAGGAGAAATGGATGGACATCTAATAGAGCCTACCTAATTATATTCCAGGGTGTCTCATATTAACTGAAATCATAAGAAAGCATCTAAAACATAACGCCGTAGCATATAACTTTGCAAAAAAAAAAAAAAGCTCCAGTGTCCAGACTTACCTTTTGACTTTCCTCAATGTATTCCTGTTTGTAAGATGTGTGTGTATATGTGTGTTTGCAATATTTCAATGCCATGCACGTTTGTGCATACAAATTCTGATGCCCTTTTTGTGCCCTCCTCCAGAGGAAGGGCGCACTCTACTTTTAATCAAATTAAACAGGCACGGTGAGGATCAAGGATGTCTATTTTAGACTATTACTATGTTTATTATACACCTTGATTCCCCTTATAGGGACTAAATTGATGTTCTGTTTATTTTTTGTAAACATGAATATGATACATTTTCAATTGCCTACATGTACATTTCAAAGTATTACCATCTGATACCATCACTGTCCCATGGTACCGCCACAGTACTTTTTGTAAGAACAGAAAGTTTAAGATTCCAGTAAGAAGAACATCAGCTGACTTTAGGGGTATAGTCTGACAGATCAATATTGCACTCATTGAGACTGCCGGTACAAGGCTAACTAAATAGACAGACACTCCCCCCACTTTCTCATCTCAACGGGTGTATTTATCATTAGTATAACACTGCAGAGGATGTGCATTGCTGAAGACAGCTGCAGCAAAACAGTCTAACACAAGAACGAACAAGTAAATGAATAAATGGAGAAGGATGTTTCGGTTATTGAATCAGGCGTTTTTCTGCCCTTGTTCTCTCTCTTCTGTCCTCTGTTCTCATCTTCTTTCAGCTTCTTTTGTCTTATGAAAAACGAAGACCAGATTTGTCTCAGATTTAAAATAGTTGTACCTTTTTCTTCAGTCGATGGTGCATTATTGACCTCGCAAGGTTACTAGATATTAATACCGAAGTTTATTGAGATATTTTCTGTGGTTTGGTGTTTTTTTACGGCGTGTTTGAAATGAAAGTGCCTCCGTCTCATTGATGTAATTTACCAAGCGTGTCATCCTAAAATAACTGGGGCTCTTCCTGTCTTAGTCCTTGAACAGCAATGCAGCTGGACTACTAATCACCAGGAGCTGCCCTTGGCCAACAATGCTGAGGTGTTTATGTGTGTGAGGAAGAAATCTGAAGGTATCGCATTCCTATGTGAAACAGATGTTGTGTGTGTGTCCAAATATGTGGCCATTCTGCTGAAAAGATTTAACAGCATAAAAAGCATATGCTATGTTTTGGATGCTGTTGTGCTAGTCTTCCCAGGCTTCTTAGCTAGCTAAACTGTACAAATTAGCATTAGTACATTTATTATGAACGAACATGAATTAACAATGAGCAATAAAATGTACTGTTCATTGTTCATGATACCTAATGCATTAACATATTTAACGGTATTGCAACAGGGTATCTTTTCAGCAGGGAATTTAGTCCTTTTTAAAACAGAGGAAGTCATGGCAAACTAAATCATTCTTTAGCTCAAACTGACTTTATACTCCTTTGAAAGATTGTGAAAGTTTTAAAGGGAGACTTTTGAGGAAAAAGTAATTCAAGGGCATCTTCCACAGCTACGCTAAAAAAGAACCCCTGTGGTGAAAATCATGGTTTTAATGTTTTTTTTTGTCTATGTGGTGTTTTCAACAAGTCAACCTCATTGTTGAGTATTTTCTCTTTAAAACTGCAGTGAACCAAAGACAATCTCAAAAACGTGGTTTGAAATCGCTGGTGTTTCTGACGTCATAACTACCCTGCAACCAATCACGCAAATGTGTGGGCGGGCTTTAGCATATCATTAACTATGCTGTGAAGCAGGGGAGTCTCAAGAGAAGCCATACCAGTATATATTTTTTGTTGATATAAGATATTGTGTACATTTAGCGATATAGCGTGTGAATGATGTATATGATGATTATTACGATGTTATGATGAACTATATGCCTTTCTCCACTGACGTTCTATGGTGTTCAAAGCGTTTCTAAGAAGGTTGATTTTTAGAAGGCAAACTGATGCCTGTTTCACACATACTCCGTCTGCAGTGCGTATGCGGTGCGTGTTGCAGTACGTATGCGATGCAGGAGCCGCACGCGCTGTTGTGCTTTCACATATGCCGCGTTTGCAGTGTGTAACTGATAATAAACCACAAACACAGCATTGTATTCATTAAAGTTGTTAGGCTACTGAACATGGCTTGTCATCTTTGCAATTCTCTTGTTAAAGGGTAAGTTCACCCAAAAATGAAAATTATGTCATTAATTACTCACCCTCATGTCGTTCGACACCCGTAAGACCCCCGTTCATCTTCGGAACACAAATGAAGATATTTTTGTTGAAAGCTGATGGCTGAGAAAGGCTTCAGATAGGCCTCCATTGGCATTCAGTACATTTACACTCCCAAGACCCATAAAAGGCACTTAAAACGTCGTTACAAAGTCCATCTCACCACAGTGACTCTACAATAATTTTACGATGCGACGACAATAGTTTTTGTGCGTAAAAAAAATCTAAATAACACCTTTATCCAACTTGTTCTTGTCTTCCGTGTGTGCCTCCACGACGCATGCGCGAGAATATTACGCAGATCCGGCGTTCGGACACATGACCCAGAAGCGATTTGTTTACAAGCAGAGGAAGACGCGCGTATCTAAGCTGTTGAATTCTACATTGATCGTGCTTTAGGTCTCGGCGTAGTTCTCAAAATGGGGTTAAAGTGTGCATTTCATGGATTCCCGAACCCTGGCACTATGTCATATTCTCGCGCATGCGTCGTTGAGGCACACACGGAAGACAAGAAGAGGTTGAATAAAGTAGTTATTTAGGGTTTTTTTTGCGCACAAAAACTATTGTCGTCGCATCGTAAAATTATTGTAGAGTCACTGTGGTGAGATGAACTTTGTAACGACGTTTTAAGTGCCTTTTATGGGTCTTGTGAGTGTAAATGTACTGAATGCCAATTTAGGCCTATCTGAAGCCTTTCTCAGCCATCAGCTTTCAACAAAAATATCTTCATTTGTGTTCCGAAGATGAACGGAGGTCTCACGGGTGTCGAACGACATGAGGGTGAGTAATTAATGACAGAATTTTCATTTTTGGGTGAACTAACCCTTTAACACTCTTTCATAGATGTCAGGTTTAAACACACTACATATAAACAACGTTTTATTAAATTCCTTTATATTTATATAGCCTAGTACTTCAGATTGATATATTACGTTGCTCATGCAACGCAAGTGGTAAAACATTTTAACATATGTTATAGCCAATGTTAAAATCACAAACATTTTAAATTAATATTTACAATAGACAAAAAAAATAAAAGTATTTTATTTTATCTATCTATCTTTCTTTTCTTTCTAAGATATCCTGCAGGTCATTAAGAACTTTGCTTTTCCACCTCCAAGAAAGGAGAAAGGACAAGTGCTATGCCTGGTATGGTGTCGTATTCCTTGCTTTACCTGGAGCAAAAAAGCCATGTGATGACTTTGAAACAGAGTTGAATTATAAATTATATTCAAATGATATGTATCTGCGGTGAAATTACTAGATTTTCACGTCAATACATGTTTATTTTAATGCAAAAATGCACTGTCACTTTAATTCAGCGCGTCCAGCACAGAAAAAAATAGACTCGTTGTGGAAACGATCACTGCTGCAGACGCACCGCTCCTGGAACGCACTGCCGGACCACATGAAAGCTCTGTGAAAGTGTGAAAGCTCTGACCGGTTAACATGGGTACGGCAAAAAATACGCAACGCATATGGAGTATGTGTGAAACATGGGCGAACGGGAACATTGCTTGTGTTGTGTAACATTAGCATCATTATTAACTGTTTGATAACATAGTCAAGCAAAAAGCCCTATCATATTAATTACCATTATGTGTCCGACGTTGTAAAGAGCGATACATTTGTGCAGCGTTTACTACATTTACTTGTGTAAAAGTTGACCGAGTGGATCTCTGAGCTGGCGCGAGTGAGTGGAGGCGGGGCTAATTAGCATATTCCTTAATCCGCGTATTAATGGTGTAGAGTTACATTCAAGCTATTTCAAGGCATGAATACAAAAAAATTCACAGGAAAAAACTTTTAAATATGTACTTTTGGTGATCAAAGATGAGTTTTAAGGGATACAATTATTGACTACAGGGGGACTTTAAGTTTTCACGTCCTTTAATCCTAAAACACAAAATGCAATGCGTAATTCAAAACACGGGGAAAACACATGTAAAAAATCAATAAGGAGATTTTTTTCCTTCATATTAACACAGTATATTGGTCCATATTTTTAAGGACTCCTCTAATACATCATGTCTTTCAGGAAAAAGAATACAGTGCATTCATGTGCGACTGTTAATAGAGTTACTGGCCCCACTTCCTAGTAAGTGTCCTTAACTACTATGTACTTACATCAAAAAATAAGTACAATGTATTTACTGTGTTCATATTGTAATGCAAAGCTCTTTTGCAGATATTGAGGTGGGATATAAGTTAGGGACAGGTGTGGTGGTACGGGAAAGTTTAAGGGTAGGGTTAGGTGTAAGGGAAGTGTCAACTGTGTAATTATAAATGTAAATGCAGAAATTAATTACAGATGTAATTACATCCAAGTAATTTTTAAAATGTAAGTACAATGTAAAATGTACACAATAAGTGCATTGTATCGATTCATTAAAATGTTAGTACATAGTAGTTTAGGCCACGCATAAAGTGGGTCTGAGTTACTTTTAAATGCATCTTCATAAAAAATTGACCATGGTCTTAGAAAGAAGATGGAAAGGGATAACAAAAATAGATCAAGTGAGAGTAACAGACATGCGGTAAAAGTGCTTATCTCAAAGAGAAGCAGAAACGATGCATTTATGCCATAGTCTCTCTCTTTGTACATGTCTCATTCTCTCTCTTTCACTTTCCCACTGCTGACAGCTGCACTCTAGATCCCTACTTCTGTGGAGTCAGGAGACTTTGCATGATTATTCTCTGATGGAGTGCCCCTGCTGCTCTTTGTAGTGGCCTAGAAAGGTAGGGTGGAGGCGGGGCAAGTGCTCATAGACAAATGCTGAGATGACATTGAAAAACGTTAGACACTTTTTCATTTCATTTTTCTTTGAAATTAAAACTTTGGGACTCCCGATGTCCTTCATGACCATGTCTCCAGATAGACAGTCTAAAACTTAATGAAGCTAACTTGATGATTTCATAGTCATAAGTGCTGATTTATGTTTCTTCAGGTGGCCACAGACCAAACCCCCCCACCCCCTGCAATGACAAACGCACCTACATCTCTTATTTTTCTTTATTGGAAACTTGCAAGTGCAAAAACCATAACCAACTAAATATAAACACTTTTTTCACCTATGTTTCCAAGTTAAAATGATAACTGAGCTAAGCAAGGTGACACATACACATACTGTATAGAACAAATGCCACTTAAAGGACAACTCCGGTGAAAAATGAACCTAGGGGTAATTAAAACATGGTTACCGAGTAGATCGTTCTCTGGGATGCGTTTTCATGAAAATCGAATGTAAAGAGTTTTATCTCTAAAAACAGATTAGCTTATAACGCTAGTATATGGGGCATATTATAAGTAAAATTAAATCGCTAGTTAATACCACTAACAAGGCTCAAAATAGCCTCACACTAACACGGTAGCATAATGAGGGTCCCTACATGCAAACCGAAGCATTGAGAACGTTGTAAGTGTACAAACAGTTTAATAAGAAGATACTTTATAAAGATAGTACATTACGCGTGTTCAGACAGGAGCCATCTTGGAAAACAGTCTCGACAAGTCGAGCCACGGTTGAATAATCCGCCATCTCTTTAGTATAGCTCTGTTGCGTTAAATTTTTTAAAAAAAATTGTTTTATTTATTTATTTTCTCTGTTGCGTTCAGTGCTTTCTTCCGGAAACAACGGACCATATGAGATTCCAAGTCACAGTTCATAACTTAGCACAGCGTTCGTTGCTCGACTTGTCGAGACTGTTTTCTAAGATGGCTCCTGTCTGTATACGCGTAATGTACTGTCTTTATAAAGTATCTTCTTAAACATTTTAACATGCTCATTACTCAATACTTAATCAGTTTTGAATAATGTACAATGTACAAGTAAAGCGGGCTACATAATCAGATTCCATTTTCAAGTAACTAGTAAAGTAACACATTACTTTTAAATGTTCAACAAAATATCGGAGTTACTTTTTCAAATAAGTAGCGCAAGTTACTTTGTGTTCCCATTCATTGACTGACAGCTCTCCTGTCCCCATGTTGATAGAAATTGTGAGTAAGGTTTAGAGGCGTTTTGTGCACTGTGTGTAAACATGATGTTTATTGTAGTTCTAAACTAAATGTGAGCATGCAAAAACTTTAAATGAATAAAACTGTGAAATGCAAACTCAGAGTATACATGCAATAATTAAATATGTTTAAATACACAAGTATACTTTATGTATTTAATCTCACTTTACTAACCAATGTCTTTGCGGCTGACATTTGAGGATCCAATTCAACCAATAAACAAAAATGACTAGTTAAAGGCACAATATGTAAGATTTTTGGATTAAAATATCCGAAAACCACTAGAACAGTGTTATATATTTTGTGGACTTGTGTACTTACATTATCCCAAATGTTTCCAATTTTAACCAGGACACGAAGCGTGTCCGTGCATCGCCTATCAATGCATCGCCTACCTAATATATTATATGTTTTATTAAACAAAGGGAACAAATGCTTGGAGACATTTATAGACAGACTCATTATTGTACAGTAATAAAGCATTTTCTCCGTCATACAATATATTTTCAAATTAATTGCACGCCATTTAGCAACACAAACCATCCAGCATTTATTAATATGATATTTTAATATCGATCTAGCTTACTGCAGTGTGCAACAAGTGTCTCATAGCAGCCGCGGAGCGAACGCACAGAGTAAGGTTATAACATTATTTTCAACACACTCAAATGTATCTAATATGATCAACAGCGCTGCGTTACCACACGTGGGCTTGACCTGAAGAAGTGGAAGCGGCGACTGTGTCATAATAAAAGCTCCACTGCTCTCGAGCCATGTCATGCTTGTCTCTCATTAGCAGTCGCTCCAGCGGCCCCGTTCAGCTCCCACAACTCTCAGCCCTACTCTGCTTCATACTACAGTAACGTTAATAATCTCATCCATGAACATGATTTCTGCCCGAGTTCCGTCCCGATTCTTTTCCACCGGCTGTGCCGACATATTGTGCCTTTAAACATCACATTTGTGTTTCATTTTTTGGTTTTTATTGTTAAAGTATGGCCCTTTCCCAAATGGAAAAAAAATGACTGTCTGCACTTTTGTGACTTAATGCTGCTTGTTGAACTTTCTTCTCCTGTGTCCTATTCTTCTGAAATCCAGAAAGGTTTGTTTGAGCTGCGCCCTCTGGTGTACAGGTGTGAATTTGCTTTTCCTTCAGTCTGAGGCTGAAACGTTTTCACTTTTGGTGTGAAAGGGCCTTTACATTTGTCAAATATATAACTTTTATTTTTTGTTATTAAAACGCAATGCATTACTTTCCATAAAAAGTAACTAAATAATGGAAATAGTTACTTTTTTAGGGAGTAATGCAATATTGTAATGCATTACTTTTAAAAGTAACTTTCCCCAACACTGTACTTAATTAGTGTTAGCTTTTCAAGAGTTGTCTTACTGTCTTTCTCTCCGTGCGCCTTACGAGTTCATTACACAAAAGGTATTCGTGTCTTGCGAAGAGAAAAACACAGAGTATGCAAGTACATTATCAACATGGGCAGAACGTATGTAAGGCTGGGCAAGGCTTAGTCTTCCCCTGACCACAGGAATTTTCTTACTCAAACCACTGCCTGCTGCTTCTGATTGCTTTTAAAGGGAAAAGCTGCCCACAACTGCTGGTCTAGGATCAGTTTTTTCCATAATGATAGCATATTGGCGAAACAGATTTGGCAAACGAGCTGTTGCATATCTGTGTTTGTGCTCTGGAGAGTGTCAAAGGCATATAGATATTTTTGATGAAAAACAAGACAAATCTTTGGTATCTCTAGATACTGCCTGATAAGGCAGCATTTTGAAGTGCATAAAAGACCCAAAACTAAACAGTGTTTAAAGGTTCAGAAAATTACAGACTGTTCTGCACTCGTTCATGGCAAAAACAGTGAATTTTCGATTAGGTTGCTTCTTTAATTTTACAGAACACCCTATTGGCAGTCAGTCATGATTAAAAAGCAGACATTCAGTGGAGATCAATATCTATTTGTCTGCTGGTTTGAGTCCTACAGTAGATCACAGATAAATTCTTCAGGGTATCTTGTAGGGTAGAGATGTATAACTCACACTGGAATGCCCCAGGGTTCGGTGTTTGGCCCTCTCCTCTTCTCAAAATACAGGCAAATGGATATCCTCATATGCACACAGCTCTACTGTACCTGTACTTGGGGCGACAGTGGCTCAGTGGTTCATGTAGGTTGTCTACAAACCGGAAGGTTGGTGGTTCAATCCCCGGTTCCACCTGACAAAGTGTCGAGGTGTCCATGAGCAAGACACCTTACCCCAGCTGCTCCTGACGAGCTGAATGGCGCCTTGCATGGTGTCAGATGTATGAATGTGAGGCAATATGTAAAAGCGCTTTGGATGGCCATAGGTCTGTTGAAAGCGCTATATAAATGCAGTCCATTTACCATTTTACCTCTTTTTCGTAGGGTTAGTAATATCATGGGTTTTAAAAAACACACATGCTATTCTTTTGATTTATCCAAGCATCAAGCTGGGACCAGCACGTTAACAGTGAAGCTAACATTGCACATTGGGTGGAGAGTAAATGTGTCACTGTGAGGACTTCTACATCGAGAGCAAATTAAATATTAACCTCAATTTGCTTGTTTTGTCCTCTTTCAAGTCTCCAAAGTCTGTTTGGCTTGTCCTGAGTTAACCTGATCATGAACTACAAAAAGCAGATCCCTTTATTGGTTCTGACAGGTAAGTGTTAGTCCCTGCTTTTTTTACGACTATATGGGGAAGAGAGTATTTAATGTGGAAGTAATGATTGCAGAAGGGGATGATAGCCTGAGGGTGAATGGAGAAAATGAACGTGTGCACTACATTTATTCATGTGTTCTCTCTGCATTTACACTACCAGGCTTTCTTAAAAAGTGTTACTAAAATGATTCTGTAGAATAGATATAGTATAGTATAGTTAGATATATTTATGTGTATATATGGCATTATATCCCAGTGATGCCACCACTACTTTATTACTTTATGATTTAATGTAATGACTTCAAGAAATTTTAATTGAGTCAAAAAATCCTAAAGGAATGCTAATGGGTTTCTGTCCTAATTTGAAACCAATCCAAATGGTATAAAATCAAAATTAGCTAAGAGTGAGGAAGTGAAACTTGGGGCGTATATCCAGTTGGATCATATTTGAAGTCTTAAGGGATTTTTATATGCACCTTTTAGGATAAGTTCCAAATACCATTAGCATTCTTTTATTATTTATTTATTTATTTATCCACTGTAAGTAGTTTTCCAGTTGCATTCCAATTCATCTCTCAGGCAGATGCACGACTGCCACGTGCCCTTTATTTTAAAATGGACTGTGTAACTACGGTTGGAACAGGAACATGTTCCACTTGGGGAAAAAAACCCATTGTGCAACATTTGGAAGTTAGGAACCGCAGACGTTCGCCACTTCACTTCAGCTGGTCTCCATTCAGCCTGTTCATGTCTCAGCACTACTCTAATGCATTTATAGAGAAAACCATGTCCTCAAATACCTCAAACCTAGCCCTTCCATTCTCAGACTACTTACAGAGAGAGAGGTGGAGAGAGCCTAAACTCATCAGATCGGCCTGTCCTAGAAACATTTCCGTTCCATACTGCGAGGTCTCTCGGGACAGTCGTGTTAGTGCAGTCAGTGACCATAGAACACTTTAAAATAAAGAAGTAGAGCCTTTCTAAAATATCAGCATAGGGTTGTTTACCAGCGTGTTCCTCGTCCCATCACCAGAAGAGAGTGGTAGAAGAGAATAGCAGGACTGTGAGTGTATGCTTTTAGTGTACGAGAGAAAGGAGAACACTTGTAAGCTGACGTTTAGACCTAATAACTGTAAGGGTGGTTCACCTACAGTGGTTCAGGCTGCAGGGTTGCCGAACGACTAAAGAAACGTTATCAGCAAGATTGTAGAAAACTGTACATTTCTCGTCTATTACCACCCACTGCAACTTATACTAACGATGGAAATAAGCGCAGTTACAATAGCAAAATATGTGGGAGAGCATCGCTGTAATGTGACTATATTGTATTGTAAAAGGTAGCACCTCAAAGTCAATACAGAATTAAAACTAGTTAGCACACATTTGTAATAGAAAGGATTTAATGACAAAATCTGGTTATGGTTACACTTAAATTAGTTACAAAATAGATGTATGAGATGATAATAGCTTATACCATTAATCATACCCAGCCTGTATAGAATGTTACCTGGGGGATTGAAAGAAAGAGAGAGGAAGTGTAGAGAGAAAGAGACAAAGAGAAGAAGAGAGCAAAGAAGAGAAGAGCCAAAGAGCAGGCCCCGAGAAGAGAGAGAGAGACAGAGAATCAAGAGACTATATTCTTTTATCCTTTTCTTGACTATGTGACTAAACCTAAATGTGAGACATTCAAACTGACCAATCATATAATGGCATCTTCCCCCAATGTTAAGGTGTGACACACATTTTGGCCTACAGGCCTTCAACATCTCTTTGTTTTTAGGAATTCCAAATGGCCCTTCTGGTAAGAAAGATGAGGGTTGAAATCAGTAAAGAAAATGTCTTTTTTCAATTTCAAATATCTTTGATTATTTTCAATCTTACATAACAAAGCTCACAAAAGCCTGGCAATTTAACATTTTTAACCTCAAGAGTCTTAAGAAATTTAGTTTTGCATTTTTATTTTATTTTATTTTTCTGCCCTTCAGGGTGTTTGCAATGCAGGGTTCTGGAAAGTATGTAGTTATGTAGTTAAAGGGTTAACACGATCGCTTTATATAATGACCATGTTTAATTGTAAGCTTTTATTCATATACAAACATTCAAAAACGCACAATGAGGTTTGTTCTCATGCATTTAAATGTACTTTAAATAATATATACATTTTTATTTTCAAAAAGAATTGTGTTTACAGTAATTATCATGATGTTACAACACAAAAATATTAGCTTTAGTATACATTTTGCTTTTGATGTGAAATACGACCCGGGGCCAGAATGTTTTTAACAGGCTTCCTGAGATTTTCCCAGCCCATTACCTTTTAATCAATGACATAGCGGTTGTCCAACCCGATCTCACCGCAATTTGTACATATTTTACAAGGGTGGCTAATTCGTACAAATTTGTACGACCTTAAGGGCTTTTCACACTGGACGCCTAACGAAAAAAAGCGAAGCGGAAAAGCAAATATTTTGTGTGTGAATAGTTCGCGTCAAAAACATTCACATCAGCCACAACGTGAGTTTGCGACGTCTGTGACGTTTCAGAGCTCCAACAAAACGCGGTCACTTCATCATCCAGTGAAGACGAGCTTTCCATTTTATTTAAAAGGCCTTTCTGAGCCCTCGGATTTCAACTAAAATATCTTCATTTGTGTTCCGAAGATGAACGGAGGTCTTACGGGTGTCGAACGACATGAGGGTAAGTAATTAATGACAGAATTTTCATTTTTGGGTGAACTAACCCTTTAACATAAAAAACAAAACATTGCTTATATATTGAATAAAAATGCATGTTATATTGCTCAATTGATGTTTTTTTGTAACAGTTGGGATATGGTACAGATAATGGCATTTACAGTATGTAGTTTAACAAAATAAATTATGCACAGAAAATTAAAATACATAAAAAAATAATTGTGCACGGGCTCACCTGTTGCATGTGAAACATTAAGCAACATAAAATACTTTTTAAATAAAAATCTATATGGGTAGGCTTAGCCTACACTATATTAAGCCTACATATAATAATCTATCTGGTAAATTACTGGCCTGCGGTTTCACACTGCACTTATTAGCAGGGCGTAAGCAGCGCATATTTTTTTCGGCGCACATGTTTCGGCGCCCAGTTTTTGACGCCCATTCACACCGCACGCAGAGGCGGCGTGGCAGCGTGTAGCAGGAGCAGAGCAGGAGCAAAGCAGAAGCAGCAGTGCCGCGATCGTTTCAGCACCAAGTCTATTTTTGCCGCGCTGCTCACGCTGAATTAAAGCCACAGTGGATTGTTCTTGATCAAAACTGACCTGATTAACATGGAAAATAACAAATTTCACCATGAAATCATGTAGTGAAGTGTCCCGTGTGTTTCATGATCACCATATGACATCCAGCGCTGTGAAAAAATAAAATAAAATACACAAAAACACAACACTGCCAGAAGTTTTTGCCCAAACTTCAAAAGCCTGTTTAAATGATTAAAACTAGAAGCATATCTTCACTTTAATGTAACATTTATCATGTGAACTACTTATATACAACATGTTATATGCATGTGTGTATGAGACAGAGGAACAGGTATAGATGGGCAGATATATGCTGCCCATCATAAATCAAAGCACGAGACAGACAGGGGTCGGAGGAGAAGACCAGAAAATGTGACATAAAGGACAATATTCGTCTGCATTTGCAATACACGAGCCGTGGTTCAGCTGCGCGAGACAAACGCTGCCAGTGTGAATGCACAACGGGCGCGCGCGGCTCCCGCTCTCCATACGCACTGCTCCTGCTCTGCCAACACACTGCTTGCGTGTGCGGTGTGAAGCCGGCGTTTGGTTTCTTTTTTGCCGCCTCAAGTTTGTGTCGGGTCTCTCGTGTCACGTTCGCAATGTTCAATTAACCGACAATTAATTTAATTTAATCGCGTAAATTCTTGTTGACAATTAATCGATAATCGATTAATCGTTTATATCCCTAGTATGACTTCATATGAATGACCTACCTCAAACCCCGCCCTTAAACCTACCCATCACTGGGGTTTAGATTAAACGTATAAATTTGTAGTGAGGTCGTAAAAATTTGTACGAATTTGTCACCTCGACATACGAATTGGTCGTGAGATAGCGTTGGGTTGTCCTATCTGGTTGTGTTTGTCAGTATGAGCTGTTAATACATATTTTTGATCACATTAACTTCCAGAGGCATCATAGTAACTGTAATAAATCAGCAAATGAAGATCAGCAATGCATATTTTCCTCTTTATGCTTTAGTATATTAGCCATGATTTACTCTGGTATTAGATATTAGCTATGTTTTGCTTTGATTCCTTTGGTAACGTTGCTTGGCAACACTATGGAAAATAGAACAAAAGATCCACGTGCCACCAGTTAGCGCAGATCCATCCGCTTGTATTCATACCATATTGATTTCGTTTACCAGACATTTACAGGCTTTTGAGCATCTGAGAGACACATTCAATTAGGCCCGTTGGTAAAAGCAATGACAAAGACTTCCATTTCGTCATCTGTCAAACTTTGATAAGCACAAGCTGATCTCTGCACTAAAACAGAGATAATGAAACTCAGCCTCCGTCAAGAGAAACACAAGCCTAATGAGCTGCTGTGAAATGGACTAACCCATAACAACTGTCCATCCCACAGCCAATGCCCTGAAAAGAAAAAAAAAAAAAGTCTGTAATTACAGTTCCATAATGCAACATACTGGCAAAATAAGATTATATTCAGGAAAAATGAGAGGCAAACCTGCTTAATTGAACAGAGGATTCTGCTGCAATCACTATATGTATTGCGGTGTTATTAAAGGTTGCTATATAAAAACCATCTCTTGAGACAAATGGTGTGAACAGCATATCGAGTAGCCCACAATGCAGTTATTCATGAGTCATGGCCACATCAAAAATGGGTCTCACCTACAGACAATATGCTAATTGGGTTTCCATTCTTTATTTAGTTGAAGCTGCTTGAGTGTGCAGTGCCATATGGGCATCTGAACATCCCTGACCATAGTTTCATAATGATTGAGAACTTCTTTAGAGCTGTCGAGTATTGATGTCTGTTGTATTCAGTTCTGAAGAGCTGTCAGGGCCTCCTGAGCTGCGTCTTATTTGCTCTTTCTACAATTATTCTTATTTAGTCTCCAATGTTGACGTTAATATGCCTCATTTTGTTTTAAAATGCTTGTCGGTCCAATGCCACGTGATGAATGGTGCGTGACGTATATTTTTATTTCCCTGTCTTTGGCTGTCTGTGTAATGCATGACTCCACTTCCAATTAAAGGCCATTACTGAAAAAAAGACTGCCTGCCTCCTTCATGGCCACTGACTGCATTAAGCTCGCTCTTATTCTCTCTGTGTTTTCTTCCTCTCTTTTAGTGTCATCCCATCATGCTTGCATTGCATCTTGTTGGCTGTGGTTAATTAGAGGCCCTGAAAACATCCTCAGATATGAATTTCTGATGTGTTTATTAGTCAGTGACTGTATTTGCATTGAGAGCATCTGATACTTCCCAATGCTGTTTTACCCGAGGCACCGCTCCCAGCTTTCACTGCAGGCACAAGCTGTTTTTTTAAAAATTCTTAGTAAAAGGGAAGACGTGCACACTCAATTCAGGAAAGGTATGTAAGTAAGGTAAGTGGCATTGAAATTTGATTCATTGACCATCACGCTACACTCTCTTTATACTGCATTTAAGCACATATTAGCAAAACTCTTTTATGAGATGTTACAGTACATGATCAAGAATGAGCTTGATTCACTGTCGTTTATGAAGAAGTGTTGCAGGAGCATTAATCTAGATGGTCTAATACAGTCTTAACCCCGCACATGGGCCGCCCATGTGCACATTGCACAAAAAACTGGCATTCATTTGTAGGAATAAGCTTGCCTGACTGCTACACTCTAAAAAATGCTTGGTTAAAAATAACCCAAGTTGGGTTGAAAATGGACTAACCCAGCCATTGGGTTGTTTTAACCCAGAGGTTGGGTTAAATGTTTGCTTAAAACAACCTAATTGCTGGGTTAAAACAACACAATCGCTGGGTTAAAACAACCCAATTGCTGGGTTAGTCCATTTTCAACCCAACTTGGGTTATTTTTAACCCAGTATTTTTTAGAGTGTATGTATCTTCCTAGAGGTGCACAGATATTTGCCAGTCTGCTGGGAAATTTAAATGTTTCGAAGTTAGCCGGTTAAAATTGGTAAGGTCCGGTCCAAGCCTTTATGGGGCCCTAAGCAGAATTTTATTTGGGGGCCCCTCTGTGTTGCCAATACGATTGACTATTGTCAATGCTTAATTATTCGTACACTATAAATCTAACACACCCATTATCAATTTTATTAGTTGAAGCTGTGTTGCTTACATCATACTAATGTCTGCCTGGCATGTTCTTCTATGCTTCCCTTCTACGGTTTTTAATTGTAACAGTGGCAAACCCACAAGAGTGGTCAGGTGTTATTTTGCACTTTAATGTGTCTACTGAAAAGAAGTTAAATAAACCAGCAGACAATGCATTTACTGTAAACAAGTTAACCACTAATTGCTTTTGGTAAAAAAAAAAAAAAAAAATAGCAACATGCAAAAAGTGCAGGACAATCAACTACAAATAAATTAGCTTAGGATAAACAGTATCTAAATGTTAAATGTTCCAAACGGGTAATGTTATATTAAGTAATAAATAATGAAATAATGACATAAAATGAACAGATTGTAAGGTTTGCTTGTTCTACGTCAGTGTGCTTTTAGTATGTTCTCTCCTCGTTGATAGTTAAGTTTATAGTTTGGATCTCCTTGAATATATCTCCTTCATTGTGCACTTCAGTACTGCAACCACATCTTGACAGAAAGCTAGACCTTTACCAACTACAGCTGTGAGCATTCCACTCCGTCCCCTGGACCAGTTATACACCCTCTCTCAGAATGGCCGTCCCCTTGCCGAATTTGCTGAGGTGTTCCTGGAGTTATCTTCAGCAGTTTACCTGGATGATGCTGAGCTGATGACACTTTTAAATGTGGGTTTGGAGGAACCATTGTATTTATGAATTCCCTTGATTACTAGCAACTGCACATTAGAACAATACGTTCTATATGCCCTCCTGCTGAGCCGCCACGCCTGGGTCTTCAGCCAAGATGACCACCACACCAGTGATGACTCCAGTCCCAGTCCAGAGTCCAGTGATGGCTCTAATCCCAGTCCAGGGTCCAGAGATGACTCCAGTCCCTGTCCAGAGTCCAGAGATGGCTCCAGTCCCTGTCCAGAGTCCAGTGATGGCTCTAATCCCAGTCCAGGGTCCAGAGATGACTCCAGTCCCTGTCCAGAGTCCAGAGATGGCTCCAGTCCCTGTCCAGAGTCCAGTGATGGCTCCGGCCACTGTCCGGAGTCCTGTGATGCCTCCAATCCCAGTCCAGAGTCCAGAGATGACTCCGATCCCAGTCCAGAGTCCAAAGATGACTCCAGTCCCTGTCCAGAGTCGGCTCCAGTTTCTGTCTAGAGTCCCGTGATGGCTCCAGTCCCTGCCCAGAGTCCAGAGATGACTCCAGTTCCTGTCCAGAGTCCAGAGAGGGCTCCATCCCCTGTCCAGAGTCCCGTGATGGCTCCAGCCCCTGATCAGGGTCCCATCCACGGAGGCCGTCCATGAGCCACCCTCTTACCCTGACATGACCACAGAGGCCGTCCCTAAGACACTCAGCCCTGCAATGCCAGCTCTGCCACAGTCCCCCGAACTGCCAGCTCCGCCCTGGTCCCTTGAACTGCTGGCTTCGCCCTTGTCCCCCTGAACTGCCGGCTTCACCCTGGTCCCCTAAACTGCCGGCTTCACCCTGGTCCCCTAAACTGCCGGCTTCACCCTGGTCCCTCGAACTGCCGGCTTCACCCTGGTTCCCTGAACTGCCGGCTTCACCCTGGTCCCTCGAACTGCCGGCTTCACCCTGGTTCCCTGAACTGCCGGCTTCACCCTGGTCCCTCGAACTGCCGGCTTCACCCTGGTTCCCTGAACTGCCGGCCTCATCCTGGAGGCTGAAATGTTTCTACCTAAGCCACTCCTTGTCAACCTCCCAACCCTCAGATGTATTACGGCACGAGGACATTCCTTCCGGGAGGGGGAGGGTACTGTAACGTGTTTGGTTAGAGTATTTTGAAAAATGTGGGTAACCAAACAATTGCTGGTCCCCAGTGACTTCCATAGTATATTTTTGATAGTAAGAGAAATTGAGAAATGGGCCAGATTATCTTGTAGTGTGTGGGGTGCCTTAATAGATATTTACCATAGACTATAAAAAGATGGACGATGTGTCTCCACTTCCCTCCACTGTAATAAAATAAAGCCAAATTACCCATTACATCATTTGGTCTGCGCAGTAGGGATCCTGAGGTGGAGCTGCGGTATCAAGGTCCCGCCCACACTCCCGTCTCCCGCAGACTCAATCACAAGCACAGCTGTCAATCATGACGTTACTACTAGAAAATTACTTAAACCAAATTTATTTGAAAAAAAACTTCAACATACAAACTACCTGAAATGACAGAAACCGTATTTGTATATAAAAAATCCCGTCCCATTCGATTACATGGAGAGGGTAGGGTCTATGACCTGTACTGCATCCATCCACCAGGGGGTGATCGAAATGCTTTGGCTTCACTTTTCAGGACGTGTGCGGAACACTTAATTTTTACCAACTGAAATGTGTATTTTGCTGTTGTCTTTTCTGAAGAAAAAGAAAATATTGCTTTTCGACAGATAGATATTCTGATCACAATTTGTTCACTGAGACTGTTGTTGCTTCATATGTCGATCAGACCATCTGTTCCTGTTTTACTCAGTGGTTCTTGGCCAAAATAAGCTGCATCTTATTATTTGTTTAGTTTTGCATATTGCTTTGATAGACCTTCAGCAATATCATTTGGAGAATCCATACTGAGAAACAGTGACTCCAATCAGAGCCACAAATTTAGCTTGTTATCTGGTAAACTGAATGTGTGACAAGACAGCTAATTTGTTGAAGTGGCACGTGTGCATGTATAGGGGTATGAATGAATGTACATTCAAATTAAAGTCTAAAATATCCGTAGTGCTAATTACTATGGAGGCCATAAATGTTTTAGTTCATTAAACTCGTTTAAGTTGAACCTTCATTGGTTTAATGTAATAAAGGAAGGCGCAGTCTTTGGCACACATGTATTGCTCATCTCAGCACAAGATTGAAATGTTTCTGAGTGCTTGTATTTATAGTGTGAGACTCACACTAATTGCCTAATACTGTCTGATATACTTTAATAATGTTATATCGCTCTGCTAAAATAGAGAATATTACAGCCATTCTAGCACCCACACAAACAGTCGACAGAGTGCTAGATTAGGGTTTCTAATTAGTAATAGATTGTATTCAGCCAGTAATTATTGGTGATTAGAGTGTCTGGTGCTGAAGTCGTTTCCATAGTATCAGCTGTGCTGAGTCACTGACCTTCGGCTGACCAGCAGAATCATTTTCTGCCTCACCGAACAAATTGTCTTGTTTGGTCTCTAAACTGTCAAAATGAAGATAATTTGATGGAATTGGGTCAAATGATTCGGCTTTAAACAACATTGTGTCAAGAAATGGCCTCATGTCTTGAGCTTAGTAAATTAATTTGTCTTTGGATCACAGACAGGGATATGAAGTGCCTCCCTTCGTTTTAAAGACACCATAGATGTCGCTGCCTATGATATCCCAAAATTCTGTGAATGCAGTTCTGTGGTGGGTTGAAAGGATAAAAAGATCCATAGATTGATGTTTCTTCTGTGATTAACGTTGTGTCCAAAGTTACGTGTTAAAATCGAACATGGGCTGCCCTCATTTGGAGGTAAATTTTTAATCAGGACAAAATGGAGTCAGGGACATGTTCTGAGGGCGTATTACAGAAATGTTCTATCTTAGGTCTTAACTTAAAGGGAGTTAAGACCTAAGACCTTTTCCTATTTTCACACAAAAATGAAAATTCTGCCATTAATTACTCACCTTCATGTCGTTCGACACCCGTAAGACCTCCGTTCATCTTCGGAACACAAATGAAGATATTTTTGTGGAAAGCTGATGGCTGAGAAAGGCTTCAGATAGGCCTCCATTGGCATTCAGTACATTTACAATCACAAGACCCATAAAAGGCACTTAAAACGTCGTTATAAAGTCCATCCCACCACAGTGACTCTACAATAATTTTACGAAGCGACGACAATAGTTTTTGTGCGCAAAAAAAAATTAAAATAACGACTTTATTCAACCTCTTCTTGTCTTCCGTGTGTGCCTCCACGACGCATGCGCGAGAATATGACGTAGCGCCGGCCACTTTGTACTGTGATTTTTACCGTTGGATTTCAAAAAGGTTTGAAGTTAGAACACCAGTGGGGTTGTCCTAAAGTTAAGACAGCTTTAAGGATTTTTTTGTCGAGTTAGGATGCTTCTGTTATACCCGTTTCCTATCCATAGTTAAGATAAAACGATGCACTTAAGAAATGTCATTCTGTAATAGCTTTTGTCCTAAATGAGGTCCTAACTGAAATTGCCATGGTTACCAAACAGATAAGATAGGACTCTAAAGTTAAGATTTTTCTGTAGTACGCCCCCTGGTTCCTGAGGATAGATCAGCCCAATGATGGGTTTGCATAGCCTCACTTCTGGTTGATTCTTTTTGGGAAAACACAATGGTACCAAAAGCTTTATATTTGTCACTGAGCTTGGCAAGACCCAAGGAAATAGAGTTTTTTCCCCCTTAGGCCATTTGGTTCAACAGTTAAAAGCTTAAATGAACATGAAAATGTGAACCGTTTGAAATGGAGAGCCCAAATTTGGCATGAAAGATCTTCAGACCCTTCCCAACCAGCGTGACAAATCTTATTAGATTGAGTCCGGACTATGTCCCGGTTACTGGGAGTAGATTTGTTTTGTGCTATTCCTTGCCCTCAGGTCTGGACACATGTCTATATGGTCTGTAATGGCTCCAAAGTTGCTGACAAGCAAATAGATGCTTAATGTCTCATTAGTGGTTAATAGGCACTCTTGATAAGTGCTGGTGTTCCTTTTCAGAAATATATTACGCAAGGCTTTCTCCTCTAGTGTTCCATCAGTCTGAAGAGGGTAGGGACCTATTAAAGACACCAACTGCTCTTTCCACACAAACACTCCTTATTCCCATCCAAATGAGTGGATTAAGGGGTGTAAATCAGGAGTTTAGGGTCTTTATAACCAACCTTTTGATGATGTGGGTGTGATTAAGATACAGAAGAAAACGTTCGAAGATCGTTCAATTCAACTTATTTTTCCAATTACGGGAAATAACGCAAATTCCCTGCTGGAGACCAAAAAGTGAAGGTTATATTTCTCAATGGGTTCGCTAATTAAAGCGTTATGTGTTGTCAGCTGAAAGGAGAGTGGTGGCTGAGCTTTAGTGGAGGAAATGGGTGGAGAGAGAGAAAGGGCCGAGCTACATAAAGCTCAGGTGAGACCTTCATACTGCACACGCTGCACTCTGAGCAGGCACTGATGACAGAGAACCTGCCTCAGCACCAATCTGGGCTTGTAATCACTCCGATTTGTTAACTAAATGAATCGTGTCCGGGCCCGCATCTCCGGGGAGACATTTTTATAACAGAAAAACAGAGAAGCTGGCAGGAAAGGTGGGAGACGAACGCGGCAGCTGTCGGATGAGAGAGTGCTGGAGATTTCGGTTTGCTCGAGTAGATTTCTCATTTTTAAATCTCTAAATATTATGGAAGGGAACAGTTGGGGCATGTATTTTCTTGTGACAAAGACAAATAAGCAGCAGCAGAGAAAGCGTTGTTTCAGAGGATTAAATACACAGCCAAGATCGAGGATTTTTGGAATACCTGGAGAAAGCTACCATTAGCATTCACATTTATCTCAATGGCAATTGCTTGGCTGGCGGCAAGGCACATCTGATTTGATTTTCTTATGGACACTCAATTCTGAGCCGTAAATGTGACTAATTACTCTGATGCCACATTGACTGAATGTGAGGTGATTGGCCACAAGAATGACAGTCACAAGCCCATCAATATCTACCAGCAGAGACTAAATTAAGTTACTTGCCACTGCTAGTAAACTGGGGCCAAGTTAGGCATCCTAATGTATAAAATTTACATTTATGCATTCTTTTATCCAAAGCAACTTACCGTACAATACAAACAAACTAAACACTTCCGTATAGTATGGAATTGCAAAGTTGCCAAAATTAAAAATAAATAAATACATAAATAAATATACAATGAAATGTAAAAAAGCAACAAAAATAAATAAATAAATAAATATTTAAATAAATATATATAGAAAAGCAAAAAAACTAAAATGAATAATTATTTATGCATTTATTTCCTTATTTATGTATATATTTATTTTTTCCACATTTATTATTTTATTTATTTATACATTTATTAATTTCTATTTTTATTTATTTCCACATTTATTAATTTCTACATTTCTTTATATATTTCTTTATATTTACATTTCTTTCTTTCTTTCTTTCTTTCTTTCTTTCTTTCTTTCTTTCTTTCTTTCTTTCTTTCTTTCTTTCTTTATTTATTTATGCATTTATTTATTTATGCATTTATTTATTTTTTACATTTATGCATATTTACATTTCTGTGTGTGTAGGGTAATGAGGGCGTGGTTTATCTCAGACATAGCAATCAAGCTCAGATCTATTCTATTTTGGATCTTTGAAATATGCGTTGTATTTTAATCGTTTGTCACGTTGTGCATGTACAAATGGGAAATATGAATGTGAAGTGAATTTGTGGTCTCGTTTCAAATGCATTGATCAATATGCTTGCATCGACTTCACTGTAGCCTATATGTGCGCTGATTCCTTCCCGTGTGTTCAGACCGGTAATGGAAAATTCCCTGTTATCAGATCTGTTGAAGATGTTGCTGTTCATGTTTGTTGGCCCAGGACATTTTACAAATCCAGACCAGACGATGTTCTACGACCATGTCCGGAATAAAGAGTAGCTTATCCATGTCACACAGTACAGTTAGGGTGATATGACTTAACCTGTGATATAAGATTTTGGCCATATACCTATCCAAGTCATTCATCACAGACATTATCAACGTCAGTAGGCTATACTTATTGTAATTCGGCCACACCACAAGGTGTCACTGTGGCCTCAATGCTTCGCCCTCGCCTACTCTGAGCTCGATTGCTATGTCTGAGGTAAACCACGCCCTCCTCATTACCCTACGCACAAAGAAATGTAAAAATGCATAATTGTAGAAATGTAGAAATGAATAAATGTGGAAATAAATAAAAATGAATACATGTATAAATAAATAAAATAATAAATGTGGAAAAAATAAATAAATATAAATAAGGAAATAAATGTATAAATAATTATTTATTTTTGCTTTTTTTTGCTTATCTATGTATATTTATTTATTTATGTTTGCTTTTTTACATTTCACACACACACACACACACACACACACACACACACACACACACACACACACACACACACACACACACACACACACACACACACACACACACACACACACACACACACACACACACACACACACACACACACACACACACACACACACACACACACACACACACACACAACAATATGAGGGTATTATTGGAGGAAAACATCTGAGCGGCAGCTGTGACAGTGTGATTTGTAGTTAGACACACATGAGTATCAGTAAATTTGAAGTCAATAAACTTCAGTTTTAAAACTTGTAGTTTTTTCGCTCAATCCCACAAACAAAACACAACAGTCAAACTATCTTCATTGCAGGTTCTGACTCCCAATTTCATTGATTAGGGTTATTTGTTATCATCCTCAGACTAATAAACCAATGAAATTGGGTGTCACTTCAGCCTATATCATCCAGGCGACCAAATAAGGTTCTTTGATTGGCCAAAATTCTTTGATCTCTGAACAATGGCCATCCCTGCCGCTGTGGCTATTCTCTACCACTACAAATTCCTCTGTCACAGGCACTTAGTTGTTTGGCTCCAATAATACCATCATACAACAAGGGGCTGTGTGTTCAGTGACTGCATGTACACTTGTTGGAGTGAATAGAGGTAAGGAGTTGCATTTCCAGTGGCAGTCCATTATTTTTGACACAACTGGGAGCCAGTGGAGTGGAGTAAGTTCAGGATAAAACAAGACCTAATGAAAAATGCACACAGGAATAAGCAAGCCAAATATTCTCAATCATTGCATAAATCATGATTTGAATAATGATTTTAAGGCAGTTGGTTCACAGATCATATGCTGATTTAATCCTGTAGTTTACAATGACTCAACTTGTTGTTTACTACCAAAGTATGATGCATTGTTTGATAAATTAATTCGGTAGTCCCGGAAATTTCCAGAAACTGTTCCAAACACATTTGGCTAGAACACTTTTGAATCCACTGCTGTGTTTGGATACCATTACAGTTTGTTGCAAAATGTGGGCCGTGCAGGGCAGGTGTTCAGAAGAAGTCATCTCAAGACAGCAACCGTGTTGCGAGCAGGAAGTAATCCTTTAATAGACCTTCTCATTCTACACCCTTAAAAATAAAGTTGCCAGGAAGAACCAAAAAGGGGTTTTCACAGTGATGCCATAGAAAAAACGTTTTTTGTTCCCTGAAGAACCATTTTGTGAAAGGCTCTTTAAAGAACATTTTTTTTTCGAACAATTTTATAGTCCAAAGAAACGTTCTGTTCTATGAAAGGTTCTTCATGGAACATACACCCC
The DNA here is from genome assembly GCF_949357685.1 of Gobio gobio. Lineage (NCBI taxonomy): Eukaryota > Metazoa > Chordata > Actinopteri > Cypriniformes > Gobionidae > Gobio > Gobio gobio. The sequence goes on along the minus strand of NC_137115.1, from coordinate 8,912,852 downwards.
GCCAAAGAACCATTTAAGAACCTTTATTTTTAAGATTGTAGCGTTTAATGCTGAGAAGGACTGTGGTCTACAAGTCTCCGAAGGACTGGACTGGGAAGGACACAGCCTCAGTCTTCCGTTTGAGAAGCATCCATTAACAAAGTTCGAGAGGAGCATGTTCAGATAATTAACCTAATTAACAAGGGAGGAGCACATTCAGTTAATCAACTCAATTAACGAGATAAGAGGTATATACAGTATACAGCAGACTTACCTCTGTTCCATGACAATTTTGCAGCATCCTTCCACCACCCATCTCCTCACTCTCCTTCCCAGCCTGGGAAAGGGGGAGTTCTCTGGTCAATGGTTCGGGCCAAATTGGCAAATACACATAACCTTTACTCTATTTAATTCTATGTAAGTGGGAAATTGTGAAAGAGGGCTGAGTAAAGAGTAAATTGCTTACAAAGCAGTTTTTGTGATCTAAATGGGAGCTATTCTCCCAAACTGCTTAGATGCCCTGAGGCCATAATAATTACCAAGCTTCATCTCAAAGAAATTGAATTGCTAAAACAAACTTTTCAACAAAATTCAAAATGCTGGGAAATACAGTTGGGTGGGAACTTAAACAGATGTAATTTACCTCAACATGACCCAGGGAATAATTTAAGGGCATTCTGTTAAAAAGTAAACTAAAATGTTTGTGAAATTAGAGAGGTTTGAGAAGACATGTGTAGAAGACACTTAGATGGCTATGACATACGTTTACCAGAATATTACAGTATTTCTACTGTGAATGTCAGTGAGACAGTGCTCATTTGTGGGAGTGTGCATGCCCATAATAGGTACCAGTGAGGTCAGGATACGAGGGCTGGATGTCTGATTGCTCTGTCTATTGGGGGTCAGAGGGGGGACAGGAGAGAGGGTGGCACTCAGGTTTTGTGGAGCAAATTGCTTTTTGTGTATAGGATGAAAGAAGACACAGCGGAAAACCCCAGAGAGACACTAAGAGAATGAAGATAGACACAGAGAGAGACAGGGAATAGAGACTTTTAGAGAGTTCACTTAAAAGAGCTAGCACAAAAGTGTTATCGTGTTTGACAAGCATCTGTCCTGTCAAAGTCATGTTCCATTTGGCAAAAAAAAGAAGAAGAAGAAAAAAAAGAACAAAATATATGCTTAAGCAGCGCAGCTTAAAGTTATATATTTTTATAATTTAATAAATATTTAATTTATACATTTAAATTTCACAATATTTTTAAAGTCTTAAAATACATGATTGATAAATGCAAATTTTATCTTTTTCAAATATATATTATGGAAAATGTTCATGTATTTAGATAGAATTTTTGTTTGTGAGTGGTTGCACTTGCATTCTCCCCATGTGTGTCAATGAGCCTTGGCTGCCCATGACCCTGTCTCCGGTTCACCACTGTTCCTTCACTTTTGATAGATACTGACCATTGCAGACCGGGAACACCCCACAAGAGCTGCAGTTTTGGAGATGCTATGACCCAGGCGTCTAGCCATCACAATTTGGCCATGGTCAAACAAATTTTTCCTGCTTCTAACACATCAACTTTTAGGACAGAGGCTGCGTCCGAAAACCTAGGCAGCTGACTCGTTGCCTCGCGTCCTTATCAGACGATGGCTTGTAAGGCAACGTTTAAGCATGATGGCACCGCACAAAACTAATTTCGGATAGACTTCTTAGCAGGGCTTAAAAACGGAAAAAAATATCAATCGGTTCACTCAGAGCAGAATCGATATTTTAACGTTTCCGTTTTTGCGTTCCTCATTAAACATTACTGTTCCGAAAACGGTTTGATTTGAAAAAATAACGGTTAATTACGTTATTTTAATTTAGCCTATACTTTAAACAAATATGTATAAATAAAGACTTATTTTCACTCAATAATAATATAACGCATGATAATTAAACTTAAATATTTATTTCATAACATTTTTAAAACCACAACAGAAATACATGCATTAATTACAAAGCATAAACAGCGGGACAAATATTGACCTGTTTTAATGGAGCGGAAAGTGGCCCTCTATATGCCTATTCTTTTCAGAAGAGTGATAACATTATTTGTAGGCTACATAACTTTTTTTCCAACACAACTTGTTTTAAAAATTGCATGAATAAAGAATAAATAAACTGGATAACCATTGCTCTTTTAATGCACCGTCAACTGCTAATTTCAAAGCAAACACTGCGCAACACGTCCTTGCATCACATAATCAAATTCAGTCAGCTAATAAAGCTTGATCATTTAATGCAATATAACGTACCATTTAATATGAAGCATCAACCGTCTATATAGAAAACATTGACCTGTATTGGCAATCTGAAAGACTATAGGAAAAATGTTTGATAGATGCTAGTAGCCTAACCTACTTGGATAGGCTTAAACGAAATCCACAAACTAGCCTAAATCAGACTATTTGAGCTTAAAGTCCGTACTACTTATTTAAACGTACGAAAAGAATGTCCTCCAATACCTGCGCTTTCATTGTAGACCTCAGTGGGGAAAGAAATGTAGGCTACTTGAGGCATGAAAATGCGCGCGCTCTACACTGACTTGCGTTACGGGTAGATTCATAGATGACTGGTGCGCGGGCATTTCACTCACGCTTGATCCGTCAACGTCACATGCTGTACTACTCAATTCATTATTGGTCACAGCCAAATTAAAATATTAAAGAAAACGATAAAATAACGTTATTAACCGGTTAATGGTCATTTCAAATTAACGTTTCTGTTCAGAACGATTCAAATTGATTTTGATTTTGTTTTCGTTTTTGTTCCTCTTAAAATTTCGTTCGTTTCCGGTTTTCGTTCCTTGAACCGTTTCAGAGCCCTGCTTCTTAGGCAGGGTAACAGTTTAATGATCTTCAGTAAAATAGAGAGAGCTTTAGTGAGAACTAAACACATATTTAATTACTACATTAGTAATTTCTCGCTAGAAATGACATCAGAAGTGGAAAATGTTGGTAAAAAAACGTACTTTTACACACAAACTGACCAGCAAACGCAACTTTAGGACGCCATCTTTTTTTCCAGCTCAACTGTCACAGAATGGAAAGCATAGGATTGTGGGATAGCAAAGGCAGAGAAGGATACATATATGCTGCCTTCAAAAATCAGATCAGATGAAGGTATCTCAGGAGACAGGAAGTGAAGCTAACATTAGATTCGGACGTGCCTTGGTGCCTTCCTGCCTTGAAATGTGTCCTCCGAAGGCAGCATTTTCCAGGTTTCGGATGCAGCCAAAATGCCTAATAAATCCCACTCACTAACAGGTGCCGTCATGAAGAGATAATCAGTGTTATTCACTTCACCTGTCAGTGATCATAATGTTATGCCTCATCAGTGTATGTAGGCTATATATCTCCGTTCTTATTCTCTTGGCTTTCTTTTAAAACATTTGTCCAAGCACATCTATCAAACACTCAGTGTGTTATGTGTATGTGGAAGTGGCTGTGTGTGCTTAGCTTACTGACCTGAAATGACCTTGTCCAGACTAAGGCAGCTTTTGTATGCCTGCCAAAACACTTAACAAGCTATATATGCTCATTGTGATAACGGGAGTGTGCTGTCAACATTCATTCACTAAAGATGCACATTAACTCAGAATTCCCCTGACCCTCCATTTGAGACAGCACAGTAGGGTGTGTGGATAAGTCACCTCTCCCTGATGAGAACATAAACCAGTGCATCACTGCAGCTGCTGTGTAATCTAATCTACATATTGCTTTCCTCGCCTTAGTGCATTACCGACAGCGCTACCTTTTATATGCCAAGACTTAATAGACTTCAAGTATACTCCTTAACCTCTGCCCACTCCCAACCCCCCACTTTTCACACAAGAATAGCACACCAGTGACTGCGTGTGAGCTCAGCAGAGGATGCTTTATGAAACTGATCTGAAGGGCCGTTCAGTAACCAATCTGTGCCCTCCTTTTCCTGTAACACTGAAAAGGACTTTGAATGTTGAAAAGAATGGGCTTATTTCATGTTATCTGTTATATGACTGGCTGGTTGAAGTGTCCATTATGTTTCTAATATGTACCAGTGGTGCTTAAGTCAACTGCTAAGTAATTTTTTTGGTAACACCTTGTTAAACATGTTGTGCAATAGTAATAACTATAGATTATGCATTATTACTTAAAGGGATAGTTCAACCAACAATGAAAATTCTGTCATCATTTACCCACCCTCATGTCGTTCCAAACCTGTAAGACTTTCGTTCATCTTCAGAACACAAATGAAGATCTGTTTGATGAAATCTGAGAGCTTTCTGTCCCTCCATTTACAACCTACGCAACTACCACTGACGCTTCAAAAAGTTCATGAACGAAGAGATGTGATCGTTTTATATGATTAACAGATTGAATTTAGGCTTATAAGCACATGTAAATATTCATCAACTCACACATCAGTTGTGCTAAACGGAGGCTCAGGGATGTTCGCTTGACGTGCGAGAACCAATGAGGTTCATTCTCGTGTTAAGCAGCACGTTTGAGCTTCTGCAAGAACCAATGAGGTTCATTCTCGTGTTATGCGGCACATTTGAACTTCCTCAAGAACCAATGAGGTTAATTCTCGTGTTACGCGGCATGTTCGAAATTCCTCAAGAACCAATGAGGTTCATTCTCGTGTTACACGGCACGTTTGAACTTCCTCAAGAACCAATGAGGTTCATTCTCATGTTATGCAGCACTTTTGAGCTTCTGCAAGAACCAATGAGGTTCATTCTCGTATTACGCGGCACGTTTGAACTTCCTCAAGAACCAATGAGGTTCATTCTCATGTTACGCAGCACTTTTGAGCTTCTGCTAGAACCAATGAGGTTCATTCTCGTGTTACGCAGCACGTTTGAAATTCCTCAAGAACCAATTAGGTTCATTCTCGTGTTACGCGGCACGTTTGAAATTCCTCAAGAACCAATGAGGTTCATTCTTGTGTTACACGGCACATTTGAACTTCCTCAAGAACCAATGAGGTTCATTCTCATGTTACGCAGCACTTTTGAGCTTCTGCAAGAACCAATGAGGTTCATTCTCGTGTTACGCAGCACGTTTGAAATTCCTCAAGAACCAATGAGGTTCATTCTCGTGTTACCCAGCATGTTTGAACTTCCTCAAGAACCAATGAGGTTCATTCTCATGTTTTACGCGGCACGTTTGAAATTCCTCAAGAACCAATGAGGTTCATTCTCATCTTACGCAGCACTTTTGAGCTTCTGCAAGAACCAGTGAGGTTCATTCTCGTGTTACGCAGCACTTTTGAGCTTCTGCAAGAACCAGTGAGGTTCATTCTCGTGTTACGCAGCACTTTTGAGCTTCTGCAAGAACCAATGAGGTTCATTCTCGTGTTACGCAGCACTTTTGAGCTTTAGCAAGAACCAATGAGGTTTGTTCTCAAGTGTCAAGCAGGTTTGGTTGAGCTTCTGTTGATGTTTGCTGATTAAAGATTATATGTGAATAAAAGCCTAAATTCAATCTGTTCATCATATAAAGCGATCGATTCTCTTCAGCCAATTTGGACTAAACCGCTCAAATCATATGGATTAGTTTTATGATCTCTTTATGAACTTTTTGAAGCGTCAAAGTGGTAGGTGCATAATTGTATTATGGAAGTGAGCTTTGCACAAGCAAATGCAACTTCATATTGAATTCAGAAAATATAACTGACCGGCAGGGTTTTACATGGGCAATGTTCAGTCTCTTTTATTTAGACAATGCAAAAATGTATTCTAGCGTTTACAGTTAATCCTAATGGAGCTAGTATAGAGTTTCTCTTCTGATCAGCTTACAAAGCGTTCATACGGTTAAAGGAACTGCTGGGTTCACCCCAGTGCAATGCAGGGCTGAGAGGTGCCTGACAGTCTAATCCAAAGAGGCTCAGAAAGACTTCTTGGCATTATACTGCATGGGTTTTTGTCACGGTTTCACAGTGTCAGAATATAGGAATTCTGGATTATTCACATTTGCTATAGAGGAATGCAGGGTTTGTATCACTCAATAAATGTAAAATTGGTTATACCTTAATGCACACTGACTGCAGTCTAGTATGATCAAGCATAATTCAGTCCTCTACCTTCCCTTAAAAATGGACAGTCAATTAACGGTAGACAAAGATATTTTTTTATTTTATTTTAGTAAACTACATTACTAGAAAGCTGCATTTCCCGATAACAAAGACTCTAAAGGTATAACTTAACTAAAGGTATTCCATCTCTAGGCGTGTTCCCCAAACTATATTTTAGGATGTTGCTTAAGGTATACCTTCTTAAGTGCGACGTTAGCAGGTTCTGTCTGTTGAGGTGATGCTGCAATGGTTTATCAATGGCTCAAAAATCGATTATTCACTCTATGCAGGGGTTGTTTAACTGTGAGAAAGCGGTGTTCTTTATAACTTTATAAGCGTGTTTTTTATTGCATTTATCAGGACTCGTGAGGTCTTATAAATATAATTAAAATTGCAAACTAAATCCAACCGTGGATATTTTATATAATTTTGAAATGATTGTGCGTACCTGCAACCTCTCATGCCCAAACGTATCATGAGTCAACCCACCTAACGGGCAGTATGCCATTTATATTATCATAATATATTTTGCCATAGTCTTCATTTACTCCACAAGCAGGGTTAATTGCTTGCAGCACATTGTTGGTGTAAATCACAAATTTCTGTTACTGGATGACCTACTCAATAAAGGCGCAACACGCGAAACATAATCAACAGCTACTATAGCGGAGAAAAAAGACAGAAAGAGAAGAGTGGCAGCAGCTGAATTTCGGGGCGCTCCGTTGAGTTTGCCTTGACAAAGTCGGACCAACAAGATCTAAAAGCTGCTGAATTTGCTGCCGAGGCAGGCAAATTTTATTTAGAATTGCAGATTCTGACATAGTAAAAAGGGGACCAAAGTTGTCACGGATAAAATAGTGCACATGCACATACACTAAATGGCTCGGTGGACGGTGGCGTCTTTGATTCAGCATTCGCTGTATCACTGCCATAGTTTAACCAAACTCCCCTCCACAATCATTCCCTTTAAATAGACTCCATTATGGTTTTTGCCAGCGGATGTACCATTGGATAATATAATTAAAAAGCTAACAAACTTCAATTTAATGACAATTTTATTCTTTGCATGAAAACACTTCAATTAGCAGAATTATATTGGTAGGCTATAGACTGAGATGTAAAGAAACAGTGGTGGCCACTATCGGAATGAACAGTCAGCAGTGATAAGGTATAGATAAGAGTGGTCCACACCAACCTTACGAAAGTATGACTTACAGAAGGCATACTTAACTAAGATCGTTTCGGGAAACACGTATAACGTTAAGGTACACCTTAAGGTATAACTTAAGAATGACGTAGCGTTAAGAAGGTTTCAGGAAATCCAGCCCAGATCATTATTTCAGTGATTCAGAATCATTTTCACACATGAATTGACACCTGACCTTAAATTCATTGGAAGTCTTTGGGATCTTGACCTTGAATTTATGCACCTCTTGAAGTTATTTTCATCAAGCGATGCATCATTTTTGGTATCGGACAATGCAAGAGTCAAGCACTCTGTAAAGTCTCCTCCAGCACATCCCAAAGACTTTCAATGAAGTTACGGTCTGGACTCAGAGGTGCCAATTCATGTGTGAAAATGATTCTTCATGCTCCCTCCCAACCATTCTTTCACAATTTGAACCTGATGAATGTTGACATTGTCATCCTGGAATATGGCCGTGATGTGTCTTCCTACATGGTTGTTTGAACAGTGAACAGCTACACACTCCTTCAATTAGGGTTAGATGAACTGTTGTCAAACATCACTGAAATAGTTTTTTTTTTTTTTGGCCAGGCAGTGTATGTGTGTGTGTGCTTCAGGTATTTCTTACATTTCCTACATTCCTACTCTCAAACACAAGTCACACAGAAAAATGTGAGGCATTTTTACATTTTCAAAAGACATCATTCCATATGATTTATAAGCTGTTTTCCTCGTTTCCCAAATGTAGTGTTTACCAGGACCGCACACACACACCCACACACGCACACACACACACACACACACACACACACACACACACACACACACACACACACACACACACACACACACACACACACACACACACACACACACACACACACACACACACACACACACACACACACACACACACACACACACACACACACACACACACACACACACACACACACACACACACACACACAAATTATTCATTGTAATACTGAAAAGAGATAAGCAATCACCAAAACATGTTTTAGTTTTCCCTACTCTCTCCCTAAGATCTCTTTTGAGTTCTATAGGTTTATTTTTGTGGTATGTAGCCAGGTGACTGATTCCTCAAAACCGATTACTCTGAGACGACAGATTTCAGGTTCTGACCCATCTCAGGTTGCCATTCATCTTTTCTGTCGCTCCAAATGAATTCAACCGTGCAGATTGCTTGTGTGGTGGAGCTTCCTCTCAGACTCAGAGCTCTCTGCCAATGCTGTCATCTCAACCATTCTGCCCAAATTAAAGATCTGTTGCTTTGGCTCTGTTTTTGCTCTTTGATTACCGTTTAAAGTACTCCACAAATGGTGTTTCCTTCTGCAGCTGTCTCTCTGGTGAAGTGGTTTGTTGTTGTGTATGTGTGTTTCATGGGGACAGATCCTACCTAGCAGTGATGCTTTGTATCCTTGGCTTCCCTTACAAATGGCTATTTTCAACAGAATACAGATTTTATGCCTGTTTGAAGTGCTAAATACATATTCTTAGTGTATCCACTTCTTTCAGGTCATTAAAATTCTGTGGTAGTGGTATTGAATGGTCGATTTGTGTTAGGTCACCGTGATTTTCCCAAGTAAAACATGTCCCTGGATCAATATTGTTGAACCTGGAACAACATTCCTGTCCGAAAATTGAGTCTTAACTCTATTCCTACCCCTAAACCTAACCCTACCCATAAGTTATCCCTAAAATCGGAGGGAAACTTAACATTAGCTGTAAATTTGTGTCTCAAATCTGATTGGTTGATTGGAATGTTGTTCCAGGATCAACAAAGATGTTGATCCAGGAACATGTTGCACTTGGTGAAATCACTCTCAATGAATATCAAATCTTAATTTCTGAAACAGTTTGTGGGTTTTTGTGGTGTTTACAAAGCATTTTTTTTTTTAGGCAGATGACGCAGAAATTTGGGTCAGCTGGGACTACGTGACCCTAAAAAAGGATGTAAACAGATAATGTATGTGTGTTTTGCCACCATGGATGCAATTACAGCTCCAAAAACAAATTAGGTTTGAATTGCACCTGCTGAGAGGACATCGAGTGAAGGATGATAAGAAAGACAGAACACTCAAATCCAAAAACAGCCCAAGAAAACCGGGGACATTTCTACTTCAGTGATCAATATGTGATAGAAATTATAACTTTTTACCCTTTACAGTTACAGTTACAGTTTTGTGTATTTTGACTATAGAAATGTCTGTCATACTCTAAGTTTCATTTATGCTGTGTTCGAAATCGTCTATTCCCTACTTCCTTATTCCCTACATTACTCCACTAATATAGCCCACTTGAAGGAGTGAATGAAAACGAGTGGGTGAATTCGGACACTGTGTGCGCCGGAAAGGCTGACGCTTTTGCATAGTTTGCACTTGCTGTTTAATAATCATTACAACTTAGCAAACTAGCAGCTCCAACAGCAGTGAAAATATTAATCTTGCACTCTATCATGTAAACTAGCATGTAAACCTTATTTAAACAATTTAATAATCAATTAAAAAGGAATTTATGCCTGTATGATATTATGCTGTAGCCACATTGGACCAGCAGTTTGGAAAATGAATGGATGGATGATTCAGCTGTGGGCGGCAGACATGGGAGTTCATTCGACGCGCGACTATCACAGTGCATTATGGGTATTCTCTAGCCGTTGCGCGTACATGGTGTGGCGAGCAGCGAGGCTGAGGGACCGTGAGAGCGGGACGAGGCTGCGGTCATTAAGGACGATGAGCGCCAGCTGCGTGCCGCATCGGCCTCGTGTCTCACGGAGGAGTGACGGGAGTATAAAGGAGGAGCGACGACAGTGAAGGACGAGAGAGGACCAGGCCTGGATTTTAATTTGTGTTTTGTTTACGTTTTGTTATGTGTGTGCGCGGCAGTCGTCCGTGAGGGGCTGCCACTTTTACTTTCAGTTTGTGTTCATTTATTTTGATTAAAGTCTGTTGAATGTTCGCCGGTTCCCGCCTCCTTCTTCCCTTATTTACAAACTACGTTACACATGGGTTGTACACTCGTTATTGCGGTGCATTGTGGGATTGAATGAGTGCACTCGATAATGTCCATGGTTTCGGACACCACTACAAATGGCTGTCCCTTCAAATACTGTCCTATTTAAGGGTATAGGGGGCGATCTCGGACACAGCCTTAAGGCCTGTTCACACGGGACTATTTTTGCGTGCGTTTATCGCCAACGTTTAATGCCTCATGACTAAACAAAGGGCACCAACGTGAAAAACGGCAGATGTAAAAGCGGCATCTAAATAAAACTAAACGTCTTGGGTTCGTTTTTTGCACTATTTCATCCGTGAAAACTTTAGTCATCTGGCTACCATGTCAGAAGCTGCCATTCAAAATAAATTTTGTCTGCCAAGGCAGCAAATTCAGCAGCTTTTAGATCTTGTTGGTCCGACTTTGTCAAGACAAACCCGACGGAGCGCCCCGAAATTCAGCTGCTGCCGCCACACTTCTCTTTCTTTTTTCTCCGCTATTGAGTAGGTCATCCAATAACAAAAATTAGTGATTTACCAATAATGTGATGTGACCAATTATCCCTGCTTGTGGAGTTAATGAAGTAAATGAAGACTAAATATATGATGATAATATAAATGGCATACTGCCAGTTAGGTAGGTTGACTCATGATATGTTTGGGCATGAGAGGTTGCGGGTTCACACAATCATTTCAAAATTATATAAAATATCTACGGTTGGATTTAGTTTGCTATTTGGATTATATTTATAAGATCTCACGAGTCCTGATAACAACAATTTCAACTATTTCTGAAGTGCTTCTGTTATAAAGAACACCGCTTTCTCACATCTCACATAATAATAATCGTTTTTTGAGCCATTGATAAACTACACTCACCTAAAGGATTATTAGGAACACCATACTAATACTGTGTTTGACCCCCTTTCGCCTTCAGAACTGCCTTAATTCTACGTGGCATTGATTCAACAAGGTGCTGAAAGCATTCTTTAGAAAGGTTGGCCTATATTGATAGGATAGCATCTTGCAGTTGATGGAGATTTGTGGGATGCACATCCAGGGCACGAAGCTCCCGTTCCACCACATCCCAAAGATGCTCTATTGGGTTGAGATCTGGTGACTGTGGGGGCCATTTTAGTTCAGTGAACTCATTATCATGTTCAAGAAACCAATTTGAAATGATTTGAGCTTTGTGACATGGTGCATTATCCTGCTGGAAGTAGCCATCAGAGGATGGGGACATGGTGATCATAAAGGGATGGACATGGTCAGAAACAATGCTCAGGTAGGCCGTGGCATTTAAACGATGCCCAATTGGCACTAAGGGGCCTAAAGTGTGCCAAGAAAACATCCCCCACACCATTACACCACCACCACCAGCCTGCACAGTGGGAACAAGGCATGATGGATCCATGTTCTCATTCTGTTTACGCCAAATTCTGACTCTACCATCTGAATGTCTCAACAGAAATCGAGACTCATCAGACCAGGCAACATTTTTCCAGTCTTCAACTGTCCAATTTTGGTGAGCTTGTGCAAATTGTAGTCTCTTTTTCCTATTTGTAGTGGAGATGAGTGGTACCCGGTGGGGTCTTCTGCTGTTGTAGCCCATCCACCTCAAGGTTGTGCGTGTTGTGGCTTCACAAATGTTTTGCTGCATACCTCGGTTGTAACGAGTGGTTATTTCAGTCAAAGTTGTTCTTCTATCTGCTTGAATCAGTCTGTCCATTCTCCTCTGACCTCTAGCATCAACAAGGCATTTTCGCCCACAGGACTGCCGCATACTGGATGTTTTTCCCTTTTCACACCATTCTTTGTAAACCCTAGAAATGGTTGTGCGTGAAAATCCCAGTAACTGAGCAGATTGTGAAATACTCAGACCAGCCCGTCTGGCATCAACAACCATGCCACGCTCAAAATTGCTTAAATCACCTTTCTTTCCCATTCTGACATTCAGTTTGAGGTTCAGGAGATTGTCTTGACCAGGACCACACCCCTAAATGCATTGAAGCAACTGCCATGTGATTGGTTGATTAGTTAATTGCATTAATGAGAAATTGAACAGGTGTTCCTAATAATCCTTTAGGTGAGTGTAAGTCAGATCCACCACCACGGACAGCTCCTGGTAACATCGCACTTATGAACGTATACCTTAAGCAACATCCTATGGTATAGTTTGGGGAACACACCTAGAGATGTTATACCTTTAGTTAAGTTATACTTTTAGAGTCTTCATAGGTAGCGTGCTAAGAGACAGCGTTATCGGGAAATGCAGCCCTGATTGTTTTTGATGTAAAATATCGGATATGTTCACCTGCTGTAGAAACAGAGAATGATAGGTTATAAAATTGATTTTAAGATAAAAACTGAGGATTATTGAGCAAACTCCAAACTCAAATTTTCAAAAAGTGAAAAGTTTTTTAAATGAGTTTGAATACATTAATGTGGAACAGTTTAATGACATTTCACCTTTGGCTACCCAGTGCAATGCAACAAAAATAGTCAAAAAGTGACAAATAAATGTCACAAATGTTTCATTATAGATGTTTTTAGCAATTGCATTTTTTGTTCTTAGCAGTATTAAACACATGGATGTAATAGCTCAGGACGGGTTTGTGAATATGTGTGTTCTTTTGATCAGTATTTTAGTTTTATGTGCCTCCAAAATGATTAATCACATGGCATTAATGGTTTAGGTGATTGACTTAAAACCCCTGGCTGCAGAACCGATCAGCCATGAGCCAAGATGGCATATTTCAAATCACATACTTTCAGGAGGTCTTGGATTAGCCGAACAATTGCCATTAAGATGAATGGAAATGCTTTTGCATAGCTTTCTCCAGGTTTGAAAGATTTCATTAAAGTTTTATTTACAATACAGACATAGGGGAGAGGTGGACCAAAAGGCACCATCAACAGCTTCCCTTATATGCCTACATTGCTTTTTTTTTTTTTTTTTTTTTTTTGGAGCATGTGGGTCTTTGTCAAGAAGAGAGAGAACTTTGTACATGTTTACTCTCTTTCTCTGTCAAATAATGTTTCCATCTGTCAGTTCAGATGGCATTGGATAAGAGCCTGTGTGGTTTCTTTGTAACCCAGCATGAGCAGTCTGAAGGATTTGACATTCTCCCACATGGTTGCAATGTCTTATCATATTTGAGCTGTCTGGAACACACACCTCAGACAGACTGATCAAATTAATATACAGTTCCATGAAACTCCCAGTGTCTAATTCAGTTATTCGCGCTCTGTCATAGAGTTTTCTGTTGTTCTTCAGTGTGACTTTTGCTTCAATAGCAGGAGTGGTTTACTTTGTAGAGCAAACATAACAAGTAAAAAACAGATTACCCATGACACTCTGTGACTCCCTATCACTGCAACACTGTGAAGAGCAGCAAAGCAGTGGCTTATGTTGAAGTTTTTTTGGCTTTTAGTATGAATATGTTAGCCTTACTGTTATCTAAGCTTGTGTGCTCCAAAACAATGACAAAATTGGCATTTAGAAGATCTAAGCATTCAAACTTACAGTCTCTCACTTACACTAATATGGATCAATGATTTTGATGACATCACTCTGCACTTCTCATCAGATTTTCTGTCCAATCAAATGCTGTCTAGAATCACGGAATGCTGTTGTGACGAGCAGCGAGGCTGAGGGACCGTGAGAGCGGGACGAGGCCGCGGTCATTATTATGATGATGAGCGCCAGCTGCATGCCGCATTGGCCTCGTCTCTCGCGGAGGAGTGACGGGAGTATAAAGGAGGAGCGACGACAGTGAAGGACGAGAGAGGACCAGGCCTGGATTTTAAGTTGTATTTTTATTTATGGTTTTGTTTATGTATGTGTGCGGCAGTCGTCCGTGAGGGGCTGCCGCTTTTACTTTCACTTTGTTTGTTTGTTTATTTGATTAAAGTTTATTGTTTATTGTTCGCCGGTTCCCGCCTCCTTCTTCCCACACGAACAAACATCGTTACAGCTGTATTTAACCCATTTAAGCCCACCGGCAACTAGAGTTGCCACAGTGTATAGTGGTAATTTTCCCTTTGTAAGTATTTTTCTAGATAGTATCCATGTTTTATATCTCAATGACATGCAAGAAAACAACCAAACAAAGGATTTCAAGAAAGAACAAAAAAGGTATTAACTTCCTTCCTGTCAGGTTAATAAATCAAGATTTTTGGTCTTGTTTAGTGCATTTTGCTTTCATAATATCCCACCTAAAACATTAACCCTTTAACTTACATCTCTACTGTACAGTAGACCTTAATTCGATAGGGGAAAATATCATATTTTATGATATTATGTCTTGTAAGGGCCAAAATATTGAGGACCCTTCATCCAGTTTGGAATGGATGCGTCTCATTCTAATCGGTCAAGGACCCAAATACTTTTTATGACTAGTAGCTTACGATTCCAGTATAATGTGGAAATTCAGTAATGAGTTTACATTTACATTATTATATGAAATCACCTACCACAGTCAGCCATTGAATACTATGGTTCCCTTTCGAGGGAACTCGCACTGCATCGGAACGACGAATTTGGGGACACTCCCTAAGCTACAGCGCGTCTGAAGTATGAATGAAATCAGGCCAATCCTGATTGGTGTTGCGTCATGACGTAACTATGACGGCGTACCCGGAAGGTACATAAGGGGAGCCTGGGCATAGTAATGGCAGTTATCGCTCTTCAGCATAGCGCTCTGTGTGAAATCTGTCTGTCTATTTATTGTTGTTTGTCAAAAAGTGAAAGTGTGTGTGAAATGGCGACTGGAAAGTGAGAGAGTTTAAGCTGTGTGTGCAGTGTCTGGGTGTTCAGCATACTCGGGCGGCTCTCGAGGGAGCCGCTTACGAGCATTCTGAAAGCTGACACTCAGGCTGCTCCGCTCTCGGCTGGCCGTGTTCAGTGAGGCCGGCCAGCCTCGTGAGCCCTGTGGATCGGTCCCGCATCCGCCGAGGCGGTGCGGCGAGGCCGGTCATGGGGCTCACGGATGGACTGTCAGCGGGACTTGGGACTGCTGAGGCATCTTCCCAGTCTTTGTCTGACAGTTCAGATGTTCTCCTTCCCCGTGTGGAAGCCCGCGCTGCGGCTTCTTCCCCCGGGGCGGAGGACCCGATGCTTCAGCGGTCTGATTCTGAGGAATTAGACGTGCTCAGCATCGAGGCAGTCAAAGTCATAAGCACTCCTTATATATGCAATTAAAGTGAACACACGCGATCGGTGTGCATGAGATACTGGTTGGCTTAACGGCTTGAGCCACGTTGCTGAGGCAACGTGTGGGTTACGAGTCCGTATAGTATGATAAAACAGTATCGTCTAATGATGGCTGCATTTAAATCTGAGGATTTAAATGAAATATGAGCTGACTCTGAGGAGTTAGATATTCAGCCTGTCATTCAGACCATGTTTCACCGTATTGTTTGAAACTGTTTGGCTTTTTTCTCGAGGGATGAAAGCCAATTGTATTATGACGGCTTGAACCACGTTGCTGAGGCAACGCGGGGTTTATGAGTCCATATAAATACAAATAAACAGTTCGTCTGATGATTACGGCCACATTTAATTCTGAGGAATTAAATAAAATATAGTCTGACTTTGAGGAGTTAGATATTCAGCCTATCATTCAGACTTTGTTTCAACTTATTGTGGATGCATTTAATTCTGAGGAATTAAATTAAAATATTATCTGACTTTGAGGAGTTATATGTATTTTTATTCAGCCTGTCATTCAGTTCAGTTGGCACGGGGTTGGTGATTATGATGGCATTTAATTCCGAGGAATTGAGTGTCGTGTTATCCGACTTTGATAAATTGGATACTTTAATTCTGTCACCCAAGCGTGTTTAACTTGTGAACTGGATATTCATCTAAGATGGAGCCCTCCTGAAGTGATGTCGTTCTCGCCGCCTTGTGGCCTGCGGGACACATCAGGTTAAGGCAAGGGCTAATCGCAGTGTCCGCCCTAGTGTTGCGGCCCTGTCGAGCTGCTCCCTTAGATGAGGCCCCTGCTGGCCAGCCCCCTCTCCTGGGTAGGAGCGACCGAGGTCGTTTTCCCCCAGGAGCTCTCGGGAAATCAGTGCTGTGTTCCCGCCGTCATAGACGCTTCGGGCCTCACTGATTTCCCGCGCACGCACGCCGCCGCCGTCGCCTCCAGTAGGACTTGCGACTGGGCAGCGAACGTGTGCGCCAACCGAAAAACGTTCTCGACTGCTCCCTGCCGGTTAGCCGCTTCAGGGGGTCGGGAATGAGTTTCGGTTGACACCCGAGGCCAGCCTCCGAGTGTGTCTACGTGGGTCCTGCAGACTGTAGAGCTGGGTTACAGGCTTCAGTTCGGTTCTCCTCCCCCGAAGTTCAACGGGGTGGTCCGGACTGTGGTCGGCCCAGGGCAGGTTCGGGTTATGGAACAAGAAGTACAGCCCTGTTAGCCAAGGAGGCCATAGAACGGGTCCCTCTGGCAGACAGGAAGTCCGGATTCTACAGCCGGTACTTCATAGTTCCTAAGAGGGATGGCGAGTTGCGTCCAACTTTAGACCTGAGGTACTTGAATCGTTCTCTGAGGAGATTCAGATTCAAGATGCTTAGCAATTCCTCCATTGTGATTCAGATCCAGTCTGAGGACTGGTCTGTCACGATGGGTCTGAAGAGGACGCATACTTCCCTGTATCCATCCTTCTGTGTCACAGGAAGTTACACGCAGTGTACACGCAGTAGCGTGTTGACGCCTTCTCAGAGAACTGTGTTCCTGGGAGTCGTATGGGATTCTCTACGTTGGGGGCACAATTGTCTCCCGCACGTATCGAGTCCATACGGGCGATGGTCTCTAGAAGGAAGCTAGGCCACAGCATCACTGTGAAGCAGTTTAAGGACTGCTGGGGCTCATTGCGGCTGTGTCCAACAGAATATCTCTTGGCCTGCTGCATGAGATCCTTACAGTGATGGCTGGGAAACAAGGGGTTTTCCTCGAGGGGAAAACCATTCTGTATGATCAGGGTAACGCGCAGATGCCTTTGTTCCCTAGTCATATGGAAGAACCTTGGTTTCTGTCCCAAGGGCCAGTGTTAGGAGCGTCCTGTTGCCGGGATTCCGTTTCAACAGACGCCTCCCTCACTGGCTGGGACGTGGTCATGGCAGCCGCTTGCGAGAGGTCTGTGGGAGACCTGGCATTTCTCCTGGCACATCTACTGCCTGGAAATGCTGGCGGTCTACAAAGCTCTGAGGAGCTTTTTCCCGGACCTCCGCGGCCACCATGTCCTGATACGGAAGTAAACCAGGTGGCTTTCCTTAAGGGGAAATCCATTCTGTATGATCAGGGTAACGCGCAGTGGCCTTCGTTCCCTAGTCATATGGAAGTAGCCTTGGTTTCTGTCCCAGGGGCCAGTGTTGGGAGCGTCCTGTTGCCGGGAATCCGTTTCAACAGACGCCTCCCTCACTGGCTGGGACGTGGTCATGACGGCCGCCTTGCGAGAGGTCTGTGGGAGACCCGGCATTTCTCCTGGCACATCTTTTGCCTGGAAATGCTGGCGGTCTACAAAGCTCTAAGGAGCTTTTTCCCGGACCTCCGCGGCCACCATGCCCTAATACGGAAGTAAACCAGGTGGCTTTCCTTGAGGGGAAATCCATTCTGTATGATCAGGGTAACGCGCAGTGGCCTTCGTTCCCTAGTCATATGGAAGAAACCTTGGTTTCTGTCCCAGGTGCCAGTGTTGGGAGCGTCCTGTTGCCGGAAAATCCGTTTCAACAGACGCCTCCCTCACTGGTTGGGGCACGGCATCAGGGGGGTTGAGGTCGCGCCCTCTATGCAGACTGGCGCATCACATCCTCCTGTGGTCCCAAGGGAAACTGTTGTCCATCAGGGCAATGTATGTCCTGGGGGTCCAAAATCAGGGAGCAGACATCCTGTCGAGGCAGGGGCTGAGGCCCGGGGAGTGGCGACTCCACCCTGAGGTGGTGAAGGCCATGTGCGAGAGGTTCGGCCCAGTGGAAGTGGATTTATTCGCGTCTCGAGAGACGACCCACTGTCTACTGTGGTTTTCTCTCACGCATCCGGCCCCACTGGGGCTGGATGCCATGGTGCAGACGTGGCCGAGGCTGCGTCTGTACGCTTTTCCCCCGATCGCTCTGCTCCCGGGAGTCCTGGAGCGGGTCCGTCGACAAGGCGCCAGCCTGCTTCTGGTGGCGCCACGTTGGCCGACTCGAGTTTGGTTCTCAGACATCATAGCTCTGCTAGCGGGTCAGCCGTGGGAGATTCCTCTGAGGAGGTATCTCCTGTCTCAAGCAGGGGGCACAATATTTCACCCCCGGCCAGAGATATGGAACCTTTGGGTCTGGCCCCTGAGGGGGCCAGATACCTAGAGGCTGGCCTGCCGGCGGATATGGTTGAGACCATGCTCAGTTCCAGGGCTCCGTCTACAAGGAGACTGTACAGCCTCAAGTGGAATGTATCTTCCACTTGGTGTAGAGAGCGTGAGGTGGACCCAGTTAACTGCCCAGTGGCTTCAGTGCTGGAGTTCCTCCAAGATCATTTCTCTGCAGGGCTTACCCCGTCCACACTCAAGGTGTACGTGGCTGCCATTGGGGCTTTCCTGGAGCGCATGCTTCATCGCGATAACTGCCATTACTATGCCCAGGCTCCCCTTATGTACCTTCCGGGTACGCCGTCATAGTTACGTCATGACGCAACACCAATCAGGATTGGCCTGATTTCATTCATACTTCAGACGCGCTGTTGCTTAGGGAGTGTCCCCAAATTCGTCGTTCCGATGCAGTGCTCGTTCCCTTTCTCAGGGAACAAGGGTTATATACATAACCCGAGCCGGACTATTTATTTATTTATTTATTTATTTATTTTTGTTATATAGATGTATTTTTTTTTCGTCATTATATTAATTTATTTTCATTTAACTTTTTGATACACAATGCCCTGTTGGGGCAACTTAATGGCTGCACTTTGTTCTGCACTATGTTCCACCACTTTAAGACAAATGTATTTGTTGTTTGTTGTATTTTCATATTCAACAGATTATAATATAGATGCAGCTTTTTTGAATTTGCATCAATTGTTCTTCCACTTTTATACATAATACATTTGTTTATGAATAAAGATTGATCTGTTGAAAGCAGTTATTTTGAGTTAGATGCCAAATTTGACATTGAAGGGGTGCATACAACATTTTTGCCCACCGGCAACTATAGTTGCCGCACATTGAAATACAATTTTCCAGGAAAAAAAACTAAAACCTGGGGAAAATAAATGCAGAACATGTTCATATAGGACACTATTAACATTACTATATGCATGAAACCATTCAGAAAAAATTGGGCACAAATGGGTTAAAGCGATATGGAGGAGATTAGGAAGAGAAACGGTTAGAGCAGTGTTTCCCAACCGGGGTGCCGCGTGACGAGAGCAGGGGTGCCGTGTAAAAGTCCTTCAAATATATACTTTTTTTGTCCAAATTTTTCAAATAATTCTCTCTTTGTAAACTTTGTTCAATGCATGCGAGTGCTGCCCTATGTGGTTCGAATATGACCTGTCATTTTCGCCGTCATCACCCGGGTGTAGTGCCAGAAGACGCGAATGAGAAGTTGCGCGCGCTGTGAGAAAATCTGTCTCTGTACACTCTGTGTACTCATCCGAAAGCGTCTCACAGCGCGCAAATATTGAGTTCTCTTTCAAGTCTTGATCTTGAACGGACAACTATGTCAACATGTCCATCTTGATGAGTATTCTAGCAGACATAGTCTGTATATGCCTTAAGTAAACTTTATACAGTCGAGAAAGACGACGCATATCCATGCAATAGGTCTTAAAGGGGCAGTAGCCTTTACTGCTGTCTGTTTAATGTCAAACAACAAAAGACAAGGACATCACTCACTGCTCTTGATTGAATAGCTTTTGTAAGTTTAATAGGATTAATCTTTAAGTTATACACTCAAATATACAATGTTATTTTACATTTGATCAATTTGTGTACCTGAAAACTGTTAGACGTACCTGAAAGCATAGTTTATTTTATTAGTATCTTTGCTCAATAGTATTTATTTGTGCTGCTGCTTGTATTTAAATTATTTGTTCTTATTAGTTTCTTTAATTTTATTTGACAGTAGTCCCTTTTTCCCCTGAACATAGCAAATACTGAACCGTACCGAAACTGTGAACCTAAAACCGTGATACAAACCGAACCGTGAGCAATCTGTACCGTTACACCCCTAGCGTAATGTATGCGAGGGGGTGCCACAAAATGGAGAAAATTTTCAAAGGGTGCCATGACCGAAAAAAGGTTGGGAAACACTGGGTTAGAGATTAGGAGGAAACTGCAGCTTTACATAGCTCAACGGCTCTGGCCGAGCTGTGATATAAACTAAATGTTATTGGCTATTTTTAAAAAGGGGGAGGGGCTGTTCGATATGTCCCGCCCTGTCTTCCTGTCTCAGTGGGAATGTCGTCAACACACTGAATAATGCTACGCGTTTCAAGACACTTCAGTGGGCCTTTTAAAGAAAAGTTCACCAATTTTGTTTTTTTAATTCTGTCATCTTTTACTCTCATGTCGTCTCAAACCTGTATGACTTCATTTCATTAGTGGAACACAAATAAAGATATTTAGCAAATTGTTTAAGCTGCTCTTTTCCATTGAATGAAGGTGAAAAGTTTCATCATCATGATAATTTAATGATTTGATGACTAGTATTTGATGAGAAGCCTTTGATCATCATTATTTTTGAAAAACAAATATAGATAGAATATTATTGTCTGTTATTCCAATCACTCTGAATAACTTTTTCCATGTTGTTTTCGTCAAATGTTGAAACATTTTTAAATAAAAATGTAAAATGTTTGAGTATTTGGTTCAATTTTGCTTTTCATTAACTAAAATTATATTTGAATGGAATACTGACTAAATTCAAAAGAGAAAATGTGTGAAAATTGCATCTAATCAAACATGATGTTTCAATACATGTTTTACCAGGTTTGACATTAAAGGAGACCTATTATGTAAAATTCACTTTTACATGGTGTTTGAACATAAATGTGTGTGTACAAAACCACCCTATAATGATAAAAATCCACCCACTCGGTTTTGCAGTTTATATACAATTTGATGTCACATTTCACAGGCCCCACCCATGAATGTAGACGGACTCCGCCCTATTACCATAGACCCAGTGATCGCTAGGCACAGTCCGCCATGTTTATCTCCTCACCGGAACATTTAACAGCAGCATTCAAGTAAGAAATTTATTTTTATTAAAGCTACTAAAGTTATTCAATCAAGAGAAGTGAGTGATTTACTGTTTTTCTTTTGTTGTTTGATTCATATTAACAGCATATAGCAGTAGGTACTGTATATTATGCTGCTTTCACTTTAATACACAGATCTAATATACACATACGCAGGCACGTGCAGAGGGGGGGCTTTGGGTGCTCGAGCCCCTGCCCTTTTTCAAAATGAATCAAAAGTGCCCCTCTCAGACAAATATCAATGATAATATCATGGTCAATAAAACTAAATAAATGTGATTATTATAACATGAGATTGATGACAATGTATACAATAGTAACGAACGGCTCAAAAGTCGGACAATTTCTGTTGAGGCGTTGCCATAACAAAATATCTTATATAAAAATATTTTTTTTCATCCATAATCAGAGCTAATGTGTTGATTTCAGGGCTGGGCAAATTAACGCGTTAACGCGGGTGATTAATTTTTTCAGCTTAACGCATTAAAAATATTTAACGCAAATAACGCAGCGTCCGTTTTTATATCCATTTTTGCTTAGCGTTACATGACCACGCTCCTAACGTTATTCATTTAAATGCGACAAGACACAAGAGAACGCGCTGTATGCCAATGTCCTGTCTGTGTGTGTATAGGGTGACCACCTGTCCCGCTTTGCGTTGTACCGCACAGCATTTTCACCCCTTGTCCCGCATGTCCCATATTGAGAAAATGTCCCGCATTTTCACCAGTCTGTTGATTTTTAATGATCATATTGAGAAAACATGCACGCGTTCTTTTGCCTTTTTAAGAAAGCATTTTATTTATTATTTTTGCGGCATCGTTTTTCACCTATATTTAACAGCGCTTCGTCAGAAATAACATCCCGCCTTACACAAATACAAAAGCCGTCTTTTAAACCATATCCAATGGTTGAAAAGAAAGGAGTAAACACGGTCACTAGTAGGTTGTAATGGCTGTCAATCAAAATGTGGAGCGGTGATTCGTTCCATGTGTTCCCTGTCAGAAAACGAATAGATAGCTCTGTATATAAATTAATGAATATATATAAATACTCGTAGCCTCGTAGCTCGTGCCTCAGATACTCTGCCAAAAACTAAAACATCTGTTTGATTTTGATTATCATCTCTATTGGGGTCACGCGGCATTGCAGTTCTTCATCATTATGAAACTTTATTATCTGCATGCGTTTTAAAGCCATATCAGGCTAAACTTCTGATAAATGGTTTTCTGAGCACACACACCCGAAGCACACACACAGAAACCCGTGAGTATTAAACTAAGTTCTCTTTCATGTCTTATTGCGCTTAAACTGTCAAATACAGACAAGGTTATGTCAAAAACACACAAAGTTTACATAAACACAGTCGGTTATGTCTGTGAATGATATATCCGAAATCGTATGTGCAGGGCCGTGCAGAGAGTTCTTCAGAGGCAGGGGCTCAAATGTAAAAAAGGGGCAATATGTACATATATATATATATATCCTTATGCTCATCAAGCCTGCATTTATTTAATCAAAAATACAGAAAAAACAGTAGCCTAATATTGTGAAATTTTATTACATTATGTTCTTTTTAACTTTTTATTAATCAAAGAATCTTGAAAATAGTATCACAGTTTCCATCATTGACATTAAATCCTCATATTAGAATGATTTCTGAATGATCATGTGACACTGAAGAGTGGAGTTATGATGCTGAAAATCCAGCTGTGATCACAGGACAGGAATCAATTATATTTTAAATTATTTTAAAATAGAAAACCATTATTTTAATAATATTTTCACAATATTGCTGTTTTTTATCAAATAAATGCAGGCTTGATGAACATAAGAGACTTTCATAATGCTGCATAAGATTCAAAAATGGTAATATAATAAAGTCCTTTCACATAACCATTTCTCCAGCCTACACTTCACATAATAGGCCTGTAGGTGCCGGTAGCACTTGGTTTTTGTTAACTTTGATAGTTTCATGAAATAGTAAACGGTGTATCAATATACATAAATACAAGTGAATTTAACACTTACCATTAATGCGACTTTTGCTGCTGCTGCATGGTTTTGTGCAGGGATTTGTTTGTTAAAATCCATTTTGTCAGTGATGTAATGTAATGTATAAACAATTTAAAGACAGCATATTTTAAATATGTGTTGTATTGTCATGTTTTTATGAATGAAGGCCAGTATCACTGATACTAAAGTCTCTATGAAACATTAATGACGTTACATTACAGTATAACTGAAAGCTCCCAATTTCAACATTTATTAGGCTTTAAAAAAAACACTTTTAATTTAAGTGAACTTAAAACAATCTTTACATAAACCCAAAATAATAAATGTTATATTTACCCTGTTAGACATATACAGAAATGTAATAGTTATCAAACACCTTTCTTAACTGCATAAATAATAAATGAAATATAGATTTATCATCATTAAAGCTACAATTTTCTCTGTTCCCGTTGTTCTGTGATGAACATTAATGACAGGCATCATCAGTGCTACTGTCACTTTAAGAACAGCCACAGCCGAACATGATGCGGATCTCACGCGCTGTCCCGCGCATCTCATCTCCTCACAACTCTTTAAGTTAATTTAAGACGTTATTTAACTCATTTAAGACTCCTAATATAGCCTGGCGTGGCCATACTCAATTCTAGTCAGAATATGAGTCTGGTCCCGCTCCATTGAGCTTTGATTATGGGGCGTGTTTCAACCGAGCCAGGAAAGACCTCAATTGGATAGACCCACAACCAATCAGAGCAACGGAGCGACGCGTAACGTTAGTTGTCAAATGTCAACAGAACTCAACTGCACAGCGACCCCAATTATGTGATTATATAAACCCAGGAATGCGAATTTTAGCAGGCAACCTTGCCAAAATAACATATTTTACCAACCAAACGGCATTTTTTTCCGGAGAACCCCCCGTAAAGTTATTGTTTTGGGCTATAGTTTTGAGTAGCAATTGTGCGCGACATTGCAAAAACACTTGGCAACCCTGTCTCCACGCACGCTGGATTAAGTAACGTTTCAAGAAAAAGATGAGTGTAAACGATCTTTGCCAGTAATAAAATAATTTAAGGATACACAGAGTACTTACCAACACGATCATCGTTTCTGAGAGAAATAGTGAAGGTGAATGCATATACGAACAAGTTCTCCGTTTAGGATAAGAGCAAATTCAACCCAAGAGCCTTCGATGACGTGGATGATTACGTTACTGTTGAACATCTGTCCATCATCGTCTAAAGCCCGCCCTGATGATTTCATTGGTCCGAACAGTTTCTGTTCGGGCATAATTACTCCTCTATGGAGCGAGTCCAGACCGAATTGCCCGAGCAAAAAAATTTGTGGGCGGGGCTAAATTCGGCTGGCATCCAGGCTACTCCTAATATGAGAATACTCCAAATCCTCTGTGTTGTTGTTTGTTCAAGAGCAAAAGAGAACTCGATGTGAGCAGGAAACTGACGTGAGTCTTAAACTAACTTGTACGAATTGGTATGATTTTTGGTAAATCGTACGTATTTGACGAGTTGGTCAATTCGTATGATTTCGTACGAATGACCTAACCTCCAACCCCTGCCCCTAAACCTACCCATCACTGCAGTATAGACAGGTCGTACAAATTCATACGAATGAGCCACTTCGCACAAATACGTACGAATTGGTCGTGAGATAGCGTTGGTTTTTTCCTCCACTCAAAAATGGCCGTTAACAACATGGCAGATAATAAATGATCTGACACAGACACATTCACAGACACATTCTGGGGACACTTGAGACTTATATTACATCTTGTAAAAAGGGGCATAATAGGTCCCCTTTAAAGGGATAGTTCACCCAAAAACGAAAATGTGATGTTTTTCTGCTTACCCCTAAGGCATCCAAGATGTAGGTGTCTTCGTTTCTTCAGTAGAACACAAATTAAGATTTTTAACTCCAACCGTTGCTGTGTGTCACTCATATAATGCTTGTCAATGGGGTCGAACTCTATTAGAGTAAAAAAAACATGGACAGACAACTTCAAATTAAACCCCGCGGCTCGTGACGACACATTGATGTCTTAAAGGTCCCATGGCATGAAATTTTCATTTTATGAGGTTTTTCAACATTAATATGAGTTCCCCTAGCCTGAATATTGTCCCCAATATAGAACAATAGAAATGTTGATCGGTGTAAACCCGAGTTCTGGCTGTCTCTCTCTGCCTTTGAGAAAATGACAGGCCAGACGAGCCAATCCTGAAGTCTCCTGGTTTGACGTCCAAGCAGGAACGGTTACCTCCCTTTTCCCCGCCCAGAGAATCTGGCACGCCCATGCAAACGCTCGAGAGATCATTGCATCATTGCTTGTGAACGAGTGAACGCTGGCAGTTTCTCAGTGTTTGGATGTACAAATGAAAACAGAAGTCTTTTTTCAGTTCCTTCTGATCTGTGATCAGTGATTTCTTATGTGTAGCTAATTATTTATTATTCGTGCACGCGCTGCGGCTTCTCTCTCTCCCGACAGAACGGTGTTTTCGTGTTTTCTATCTTGTGAGTCAGTGTTTTTGTACGTCCTCGTCGCGTCTATCGGTTCTACAATGTGCATACAGTCGTTACATCTTTAGAGATAAACCTTACACACGCCGAGGCTCGGGCTGCACTGTCCGGTCGTCCTCCAACATCCCCGACCCCCAGTACTGCATCTGGCCCACAGCGGAGGCGCCTTACGCGGCGCGAGATTAAGCAGAAGGGGGGTAAGCGTGAGCACATCCGGGCTAGCCAGCTATCCCCACAATAAACTGGATTACATTCGATTACTGCTGTTGTGTCTTTGTTTGCGCTGTGTACTCAATGCGCGTCACTGACGCTTTCCATATGATAGGAACATCTAAAAATAATGGTATTATCAACACTTACTCATAACTCGTTCATCTCGACAGCTGTAATGGTACTTTGCATGTGTTACAAATTTGGTAATAATGATGAAGACGGACTCGGCGTGACTGGGACTCGTGTTTATTCAGAACTCTCAAATACAAACACAATAAACTCGTGCTGACTGACAGCGCTCTCATAACTCAGTAGTTACTATAAATAACTTTGTTAGCAATCGCTGAGCTCAGTCTCTGGTACATTAGTGATGTCCGGTTCGCTAACGATCTTTCTTTTGAACCGGTTCTTTTTAGTGAACCGAATCAGTTCACCAAATCGGACTGAATCGTTCTAAACGGTTCGCGTCTCCAGTCAGCGCTGATCCATCATTTACTAAAGTTACTAACTTTCTGACATGAGTGACAGCCCCTCCGACTAGAAATAGACTAAAAACCTGAAGTATATGCTGTAACTAAAACAGTTCACTGAACTGAGACTGACAGAACCGATGTGAAGTGAACTCCGGTCCATCCATCTCTCTGGCAGCAGCTCGTGCCTGCTCGTGCCTCGTAGACCTCGTTAAACCACGCCCCCTCCGCTCATATCAAATGCAAAGATGTCAGCCAATCACAACAGTGGGCGTTTTTACAGTCTCACAGCAGACACGCCTCTTGTAACAGGGCCTTCAGCCACAGGGCAAACAGCAGTATAGAAAAAATGCCTTTTATTTCTAAATTATGATATTTTATGATGTAAAAATCATACTAACAATATAAGTACACCTCAGGAAACATTATAAAATAATAGAAAAATGCCATGCCATGGGACCTTTAAGACACGAAACAACTGGTTTCTGAGAGAAACCGAACAGTATTTATGCAATTAATTTCACCTCATATCAGACGAACGCTTCAGCTCTCCAGACTGCCATCACATCCTGTCAGTGAGGTCAAATAGCAGCCGGGTCATAGATATGTATACGTAGATCCTCATTCGAGCGATCCACGCCATGATCCACGCAGGCACTAATGAGGAATCTATGTATATATCTATGACCCGGCTGCTATTTGACCTCACTGACAGGATGTGATGGCAGCCTGGAGAGCTGAAAGCGTTCGTCTGATATGAGGTGAAATTAATTGCATAAATACCGTTCGGTTTCTCTCAGAAACCGATAGTTTTGTGTCTTAAGACATCAATGTGTCGCCACGAGCCGCGGGGTTTAATTTTAAGTTGTCTGTCCATGTTTTTTTTCTCTAATAGAATTCGACCCCATTGACAAGCATTATATGAGTGACACACA
The DNA here is from genome assembly GCF_949357685.1 of Gobio gobio. Taxonomy (NCBI): domain Eukaryota; kingdom Metazoa; phylum Chordata; class Actinopteri; order Cypriniformes; family Gobionidae; genus Gobio; species Gobio gobio. The sequence continues at coordinate 8,885,164 of NC_137115.1, read as the reverse complement.
GCAACGGTTGGAGTTAAAAATCTTAATTTGTGTTCTACTGAAGAAAGGAAGACACCTACATCCTGGATGCCTTAGGGGTAAGCAGAAAACATCAAATTTTCGTTTTTGGGTGAACTATCCCTTTAATGGCGAGAGGTCATAACTAGAAGTATCAATAACATTGACATCAAAGCTGATGCTGATTCTTATCTTAAATGCGCCATGTTTGAATTTAATGCAATCCCCCTTACTTTCTTTAAGTACACATAAGTAGCCTTGTATTTCATTAATATTAATTTACTTTTTGCATATTTAAGAACACTTATTTTTCCACAAAGGCCTTGTTACTCATTCACAGAAAATAACAAAAACACTTCTGGACTTTCAGAGTTCAAAGCGTGCTATAGAGCGATGCCCCCTGAGGAAATGGATCATCAAAATGTCACTTGTTTATGACTGACTCATAGAATTGCGTATATTCTCCAGTGAGGTATGAACCACAGGGTATATCACAACATTCACCCCCCCCCCCCCCCCTCCCCCTGTGATATGCTAGCGGATGCAGAGCTTACATGGTAAGCTAATTGTAGCACAGCAGTCCAGACTCTATTTTCAGCCGTCTCTAGTGAGGAGCCAAAGCTTCTCCAGCCTGAATATAGCAGCAGTGATTCCCATCAAGGGGCCGTTGCTGTCTTGAAACTAGCTGCTCTTGAAAAGCACTCAGAATAGAGCAGAAATATGAGGTTCTTGTCTCCTGAGAGCACAGTTAACTGTGCCACAGGCCTTCAGAGGGAAGCAGTTGAATAAGCGCGATCTGGAAACAGGTGCTCTGTGTTTGTAACATGTTTCAGCTCAGAGAGGTGGACACAGATGTTGAGAGCTGGTTTGGCACTTTAAGTTCTTCACTGAAGTTTAATCGTAGATCTGCAGAGCTGGAATCGATATATATCAAGAAGAATTCTCATCTTAAAAGTGTTCAGAGAGTAAGTCAAATACGTGATGGTTCTGGAGTGGTTTTCTGGTTATTTAATGGTAGAAATATAATATTTGTTAGGAGATAAAGCTTGTTTTGATCAGTCATCATTTGCTGTGGAAGCTTGGGGTTAAGTCTAGAAGAAATAAAGTGGTTTTAAAGATGATTTGTAAATGACTGTCACATTTAAAGCACATCTGCACCATATCAGTTAACTGCTGACATCTATTTATCTCTATTGTATATTTGGTATATTTTATGTACACTACCAGTCAAAATTTGGAAACTGTAATATTTTGATTGTTTTGGAAAGAAGTCTCTTCTGCTCACCAAGGCTGCATTTATTTGATCCAAAATACAGCAAAAACAGTAACATTGTGAAGTATTTTTTCAAATTTAAAATAACTTTTTTCTATTTGAATATATTTTTATGTGTGTTAAATGTATTAATTTATTTAAGGTCGTTCCCCCAAAAAATGAAAAAATAAAAATTCTTACCGACCCAAAACTTTTGAACGGTAGAACAATGTGACAAAAGCTTTTTATTTCAGATAAATACTGTTCTTTTGAACTTTCTATTAACCAAAGAATCCTAAAACATTGATAAACTGCTTTCAACATTTATAATAATCATAAATGTTTCTTGAACATCAAATCTGCATATTAGAATGATTTCAGAAGGATCATGTGACACTGAAGACTGGAGTAGTGATGCTCAAAAATCAGCTTTGATCACAGGAATAAATTACATTTTAAAATATATTCAAATAGAAAACCGTTATTTTACATTTTATAATATTTCAATATATTACTCGTGGCGACACATTGATGTCTTAAGACACGAAACTATCGGTTTCTGAGAGAAACCGAACGGTATTTATGCAATTAATTTCACCTCATATCAGACGAACGCTTTCAGCTCTCCAGACTGCCATCACATCCTGTCAGTGAGGTCAAATAGCAGCCGGGTCATAGATATGTATACGTAGATCCTCATTTGAGCGATCCACGCCATGATCCACGCAGGCACTAATGAGGAATCTATGTATATATCTATGACCCGGCTGCTATTTGACCTCACTGACAGGATGTGATGGCAGTCTGGAGAGCTGAAAGCGTTCGTCTGATATGAGGTGAAATTAATTGCATAAATACCGTTCGGTTTCTCTCAGAAACCGATAGTTTCGTGTCTTAAGACAGCTTTTTTTTTTTTTTATGACATAAATGCAGCCTTGGTGAGCAGAAGAGACTTTTTTCAAAAACAAGTACAGTTTCCAAACTTTTGACTGTAGTGTATAAGTTAGTTTAGTTTATTAGTTTGCAATATTTGAGTGCTCTATGTATGTATGTTGATCAATGTTTATATGTAAATAAAAGCTTAACTTAAATCTGTGCATCATAAAGCGATCATGTCTCTTCAGAAGACTTGGATTAAACTGACCGATTCATATGGACTTTTTGAAGATTGAGAGTTTTGATGGAATGGACTTTCAATGGAGGGATAGAAATCTCTAAGATTTCATTTAAAATATCTTCATTTCTGTTTCAAAGATGAATGAAAGCCTTATGGGTTTGGACCACATTACGGTGAGTGACAGAATTTAAATTTTTTCATTTCAGTTTTAGTATTGTATTTTACATAACATAACTCAACATAACATAAGTTTTTTTTTGTTCAAGCATGCAAAACATGCACAAATTGCACATATTTGGATTTGTGCCAAATGTAGCGGAAGATTATTTGTATAGTGCCTTTCAATTTTGCTTTAAATAAATTTGTCGGCTTGCCGTTTATGTTGTTTATATGAATACCATTATACTTTATCTTTGTTGTTCTTTCTGAATACCGTTAATGGATTTGTTGTGGAGTGAGGAACTCATTAACACATGGTTATAGGGTTTATAATGTTTGAAAACATTTCATTTTATCCACTTTACATAATTTCTGAATGTTTTTTTTCTTTCTCTCAACAATGCAATTATTCCCAGTGAGATTTATTGTCAAGTGCAATGTATTTTCTGGAGAATATGATATTTTGACTTATTTATAAAATCGAAACATAATACAAAATGTGTCGGGAATTAATTTTATCCGTCAGGATTTGATAGTTGGGGGTCATATCATACAGCTATGATACACTACTATTGACTAAAATGTTTCTTACCCACCTACACCTTGTTCCTGGGATTAGACAACAAGCATGCTTTTTGTGTGTTCTGCGATGGTGTATTTGTGACTTTGCGCACTCACTGGCATTGGGGTCAGTTGGCAGTGAATCATTTGCAGTCACTAAGATAGAACAGAACATCGGTGACTCACAGCAGGGCACTAATAACTAACGTCACTGTGCATGTGTTATGGAGAGAGTATTTTGAGGGGTGACTGCAGTGTCTGATTGTGTTTGGGATGATAATCTTGCATAGTATATACTGTGACATGGGGCAAATGTATTTCCTGAGTGACACATTTTGCACCATCATGGCCAAGGATGACTGTGGGAGCCATGCATGCACAATGCTCAGATTTGTCCTAGATTAACTCTGTCTCTGTTCACCTCTTTTCTTTTCTCTCAGTGTTCATGTCCTCATGAGACTTCCAGCTCGTCCTTCTCTCAGTTACCTTAACAGTTCGCTCTCTTTCTCTGTTTTGCCTTATTCTCTCTGTGTCTTCTCGCAGTATGGGTGATTGGAACTAGTCTGTCTCTGGGCGGGTTTGTTTGCGTATTGGGGTCTGTTCTCCCCTCTGGTCCTGAAAGACCTTTTCACAGAAATGCACTATGATGCTCCATGTCTGCAATGCAGAATGAGAAATGGCTTGTTTGCATTGTGAACTCTCATGTTTTTGATATTGCGAGGGGTCTCATATCATCATATTTTCACATTTTTGTTATCTTTTTCCCTGAGGTCCACTACTGTACAGTTAGGTAGCAAGGTTTTACATTAATATTTTCTGGCTTCTCTCTCTGGCTCTTGAAATGATAATGACTGTTGTTTACTACTGTACTGTTAAGACCTCTATGCAAATGCTCTCTTTTCATGTGAATAAGTAAAAAAAAAAAAACACTTTCACTAATGACAATCCTGCTAGTGTGTGAACTGTGACGTCTAAAGCAGCAGACAGAGAAAATGTAAGTACATTTTATGCTTTTAAGAGCCCCCCTAAATAAATAAATCCCTGCGAAAAAGGAAGTGCACAGAAGAGCACTCTTAAGTTCAACTAATTGCATTTAATATAATTTTGAAGTATAATAATTGTAAATAACATGCAATAAATGTCTGAAAATATTACAATCGGTTCCAACTTAAAGGGAAAGTTCACTCAAAAATTACAATTCTGTCATTATTTACTCACCCTCAAATATTTCTAAACAACTTGAGGGTGAGTAAATAATGACAGAATTTTCATTTTTGGATGAACTATCCATTTAAGTATATAATTTCTGTCTTTTTAAAAGTATGCTAAAGTGCACTTTTACAAAATAAGATTTATCGTTATTTTCACTACATTATTGTAATGAGCTTGGTTGTAACAATGACTCGCACAACGAAGGAATATACAGGAACACACTTTAATGGAAATCTTCACAGGAAACCAAACATCAATGAACATATGCACACATCATTATTGTAAGGGTAGGTTGGGGTAGGTGTATGCGTTAATAAAACACATCTGGTAAGTAGCAAATTTATTTATTGTTATTTTATTGTCAGATTTTGCCTCACTTCCTTCCATTGCTGTACCTCTTCTTGCCACAACTCTTCTTCTCTGTTTTTAGTGTATTTCTGTGGCAGAATTACAGCGCCACATACTGGCCTGGCATGTATACTACATCATTTTGAGTCGGTTTTTATTGCTCTCGTGTGTATGCAGTTATTTCTTGAAACGAGGGAAAAAAAAGATCAGATAGGGAAAGCTCTGGCTTCGTGTGGACGGGGCCTACGGGGTATTGAAACGTTGGGACTAATGGGATAATTAACAAGACAATAGGTGGGAATAATGAACTAATCAAAACACAGCAAAACTAGGTCACAGAGGAAACACAAAGGAACTCAAGATGACCAAACATGTAACAAATCGCCCCCTCCTGGGTAGGCGCATCCTCGTGCCTTAAAAGAGGGCGTGGAGCTAAATAAATAGTAAACAGTTAATAAACAAAGAAATAGTTCAAGAAGGAGTGGAAGGTGGTAGGAACCAGTGGGGAGCAAGGAGCAGGAGGAGCCAGATGACATGCCAGAGACCAGCCAGGATGACCGACTGAGATGCAGCGACCAATGAAGGAGACCCGGATGGAGCTTATGTGCCCACGCACCACTGATGGTCCTGGAGACAGAGGTGAAGCCGCAGAAATCCAGAGGACAGAGGCTGAGCCAATGGGTCTGAGGATGGAGGTGGAGCCGGGGGGAAGACGGAGCCTGACAGAGCCGAAGGTGCAAGCAGGTCAACGGCTGACCAAGGTGGAGCTGGAGGGACAAGGGAACCCAGAGAAGCTGTATGACCGATGGATTCTGGTGGAGCCGAGGGGGGGAGGAGCCAAGGTGGCGCCAAAGTGTTGACAGGCTGAGGTGGAGTGATGGGCCCGGAGCCTGGAGGCGAAGACAGGGGATCCTCCAGGCTAGGTGGAGCTGATGGTCTGAAGACACTTGGCAGGTTCCTAATTCCTATGGGGGCTGCTGAGGGGTTGAATGATAGCAGCGGAAGTGGGGCCGAGGAACTGGCTGATTGAAGAGGTGGGAAAGGGTGGCTGGGCGGGCATTCAGGCAATACAAGGGACACTGGAGATACAGGGGGCGCTGGAGAAACAGAAATCACCTCACCAAACCAGTCTACGAGGCTCTCCTCAAAATTATCCTTCAGTTCCTCAGAATAGTAATTGCCAGAATCTATGGGCATCTCATTTACAGTGGTAACACTGAGTGGTGGTTACCCCTTCAACCTCAAGCTGCACAAGCACTCCAATTCTGTGACACACAATGTTGTTGGCTCATGCACCTTGTCAAACTCTGTTTATGGTCTGGGCTCAGTGGCGTCCATCCTTATCCTTGGTACGGGCTTGTCCATCACGGTCTCCGCCGGTCTCTGCGGAGGGCACAGACAACTCTAGGGTGCCAGTCGCTGTCAGTGGTGGATGGCTGGTCTCTGGTTGTGGAGCGGGCTGGTGTGGACATCTTCCAGGCCGATGGTGAATGGAGAGTGATTGTTCACCAGTACCCACTCCACAAACACGGCACTATCCTCTTTGGGGGAATCCGCTGGTAGGCGAGATGTAAAAAGTCCTGGGTGTGGATCAGCAGACGATCTCCCTGCTCCAAGCAGAGAAGCTGGACTGAGGGAAGGGCCATGAGAAAAACTAAAATATAAAAACTTTGCAAGTCGGTCTATCTGTAATGATCTTGGTTGTAGCAATGACTCGCATGACGAAGGAATATACAGTGTGACGGAACGGCTGCCTCTCCCTTGTAATCAGCACCACCCCATCCCTGAAATTGTTGCCCTCCGCCAGGTTCCCGACTGGTGTGGGTGTGAGAGAGAGTAGGGGCGCTGAAATGATGAGAAATGGCAGCGAGTGATGAGGCACATCTGAATCTAATGAAGCCTCATCACCGCCTCTATTAACTGCCGAGCGTGCCTCTCCTCAGGTGGCTAGTCTCTCTCTCCCCGTGCATGCACACTGGTGTCGTCGTGGGTCCAGGAAGGGAGCGCGGAGGGACTTCCAAGCCGCAAAAGATGTGAGTTGCCGGACCCGCGGTCCAGAATGGAGATGCACGCGTAACGCCGCTGACGGGCTAGGATGCCGGGCCGCCATTCCCCTCGGTTGCCGTGGCTAAAGAGGAAGAGCCACCGGGTCGAAGCCGCCGCCGCTCGCGCCTCGGACCGAAGAGAGAAGCACATGCGGCCGTCGGACCCCACCCCTTACCTGGACCCATCCTATCCATTCACTACCTTTCCTTCACGTTTTCTGGGCATGACGAGGACACCAGATCCCCTATTTTGTTTGACACTTTTATTCCCCTTTTTGAACATGTTCTGTTTTTTTATGTTAAGAAAAACCTCTTCGAGGCCTGACGTCACAGCCACTGTGTCTGTCATTTGCTCCTCCAGCCACAACAGGAACACACTTTAACGGAAATCTTCACAGGAAACATGTAGAAAGCAGCTCTAGAAGGAAACTAAGGGTATTGAAACACTGGGACTAATGGGATAATTAACGAAACAAAAGGTGGGAATAATGAACCAATCAGAACACAGCAAAACTAGGTCACAGCGGAAACACGAAGGTCATCTTGAGGATGACCAAACAAACATGAAACAATTATCTGGTCCCATTGTGTTTTCTAAGTCATGACAAACACCTTGAAATGGCTGGATTGATGTCAAACATCAGTAGACTTATTTTCTGTGCCTGTCCTTTTACACCACATTTTAACAAATCATTTGTTATTTACAAAGCTGTGTTTCTTTTTCAGCTCAAAGAGTCAAGAAATTGGGAAGCCTTCAAACTTTCAAGAGCCATGACACTATTTTCAACTAAAAACGTAAAAACTTTTTATGCATTTTGGCCATTTCATTTACACGACAACGGCATTTTGGGGGCCTGAAAACACAACATTTTGAAAATGGGTTTCAAAGTGCACGTTTTTGAAAATTATATTGTTATTGTCTCTGTGTAAACTACAAAACACGAATTTGTGAAAATTTAATTCGGTGACTTCATGTGTATTATGTGTTCAGTCTATAGGCGCTTAGTGTTTCTTTACAAATTTACATCGCCAACTACTGGCCTGGCTTGAACAATACAGCATTTTTAGTCATTTCCGCGGATCCATGTGAATGAGGATCGTTTTGACAATGTTGTCTGTATGTGACAAACAAAGGATAAACTTTTATGTTTGTAGTACATCGTTTTCATGTGCATACCTTCAGAAATCCTCAAAAACTTTTCTTGGAATTGGAAGGAAGCCTGGGATTGGATTTTCTTTTGAATGGGTGTTTAGACATAATACTCATTAATAATCTCATTGTTGTTGATATTTTTGCTTTGTTGTCTACTGTGTGACATAAAGGAATTGACCTCAGAGAGATCATAATCAAATACATTTTTCCTCTGAATCTTAGATTTAACAGTTTATAGGGCAATTTAGAAGCATTGGTTGCATGTATTTTTAACAGTCAGGATGTGGCATGAATAAAAAGAAGGAACACAGCAACTTGTGAACAACATGAATTATTCAAATAGTGTAATTTGCCATAATAAAATCAAAAACACAAACAGTGTGCAACAGAGATTCAGAATAAAATAATGAGCCTTTGGAACAAAGGTCTCCCTTTGTGTTTTGGACACCCCTGAACAACTAAATGCCCTTTAAAAAGACTGTACACACAAACAATAATAGCTGCACAATGAGGGAAAACATAAATGAAAACAGAACATAAACACTACTGACTGAACTGAAAGCTCAAACACTATTTTAAGTTGCACAAATAGTCCAACACCTACTTTGGCATACTGTATTTGACACAGTAGACCTTAATTTGTGGATTTTATTACAGGTAAAATAAAAATAGATAAGATAGCTCAGTCTGACGGGCATGTTTTTCCCTCCGTAAACCAATACCACGGTATTTAAGATTCAATGCTGATATCTATGATTAAAACTATGTTTTGATAAACTGATACATGAGTGAGCTGTTCCAGCAGCTAAAATATCATGAATAATTTGAATAAAAACACAATATGAATGACACCTAGAGAAAACTGAAGTTGTTGGAGTGCAGCGTGTCTAAGCATTTCAGTGGAACGAAATGATTTCTTAATCTAATATATTATTTACTTATTTATTTATTCATGGCCTGGCACATTCTGAAACGGTTTACTATATTCACGCCAGTGATGGCTGGTGCTTATAAAGTGGGGGGAGCCCAGATGTCACTTATGAATATATCATTTTTTTAAATTTGGTGCATGCAATGTTGGACTCTGTCAAACTCTGAAAAGTGAAATTGCTTGGCCCTGTCTGTTGTGACTGGTCTACCGCGTACATCACGTATTCTGGAAGCTAAACGATCATTACCATAACTGAGCTTCAGCTCCGTCAGGAGGCTTCTTTAAAGCCAAGCGGCAACCTCCCCCAGTTTCTCTTGAAGCCATTACGGAAGTAGTCTCGCGTAGCCAGACTTTCAGACTGATGGCAGAAGGTCTGGAGTCTTTCGCAGCTTTCATTGGTCAATGACCACCCAAGATGACGTTTGACTGACATGTAATGCCACCAATCACAGTTCATTTTGTTCCACATCATGTTTAGGGGCGTCAATGTCCATGTAATAACAGACCGGCATTGTCTATAAATTATTAATTCAAGAACAATGTGCAAGTTTACTGCAACAATGGAGCTGCAAACTTCACATAATTTTGAAAATCCAGTGTTCAGTTGATCCTTGAAGCACTCATTGTCACAGTTGTAAACACGACGGAGTTCTTCTTCCACGAGGGAGTTTGGCGTCACACCATTTGTTTCCATGCGGACCATTTAGAACGCAACACACACGTCTCTTGGACATCGTTTAAATTATATTAAAGGGTTAGTTCACCCAAAAATTTAAATTCTGTCATTAATTACTTAATTACTCATGTCGTTCGACACCCGTAAGAATGTTCATCTTCGGAACACAAATTAAGATATTTTAGTTGAAATCCGATGGCTCAGAAAGGCCTCCATTGGCAGCAATGTAATTTGCACTCACAAGACCCCTAAAAGGTACTAACGACGTTGTTACAAAGTCCATCTCACTACAGTGGTTCTACAATAATTTTATGAAGCGACGAGAATGTTTTTTGTGCGCAAAAGAAATAAAAAAAATAACGACCTTATACAACAGGTTTCTGTCTTCCGTCTAGGCCTCAGACGTGAACTCACGAAGCACCACGACGCATGCGTGAGAATATGACGTAGAGCCGATGTTCGGGCATCCAGGAAATGCACACTTTAGCACCACTTTAGCCCAGACCACTACGCCAAGACCTAAAGCACGATCAATGTAGAATTCAACAGCTTAGATACTCTGTATCTTCCTCTGCTTGTAAACAAAGCTCCTCGCTTCCGGGTCATGTGTCAGAATGCCGGCTCTACGTCATATTCTCGCGCATGCGTGCTTATGCGTCGTGGTGCTTCGTGAGTTCACGTCTGAGGCCTAGACGGAAGACAAGCACTTGTTGAATAGAGTCATTTTTTTGCGCACAAAAACTATTCTCGTCACTTCATAAAATGATTGTAGAAGCACTCTAGTGAGATGGACTTTGTAACGACGTCTTTAGTCCCTTTTATGGGTCTTGAGAGAGGAAATGTCATTGCTGCCAATGGAGGCCTTTCTGAGACATCAGATTTCAACAAAAATATCTTCATTTGTGTTCCGAAGATGAACAAAGGTCGTACGGTGTCGAACGACATGAGGGTAAGTAATTAATGACAGAATTTTCATTTTTGGGTGAACTAACCCTTTAAGCCTTAAAGTTCTGTATAATCAAGGGTGTGGCCACTTTGAGTGACAGGTGGATTTCCGCTGCTGTCACTACTAGCCGTTTGTCTGCTGTCTGTTAGTCATCACGTCACCTGTGTTTGTGTGTGTGTGTTTCTTATTGCGGTGCACATGCGGGAACTGTATCAATAACAGTGCATACGTTAGCCATGCACAAACGTGAATGACTGATGTAACATTAAAGTTTGTAAAACAAATCTTGTTCCATCCTTTATCTTTACTTAAAGTAGTAAAAGTGACTAACCCCTAAAGGCCTGTTCACACGGGACGATTTTTGCGCGTGTTTATTCGTCAAAGTTTATCGCCTTGTGACTAAACAAAGCGTGCCAATGTGAGTTTGCACACTGACGAGCAAAACGCTAGGCGTACAAGCGTAATTTTTTAAAAAAACACCTTGGGTTCTTTTTTTTATTTTGACCCGGCACGTTAAAATCTGTCCGACTAATGAGATCAGCGCTTTATTTCACATGCCTGGAGCTGCTGAAGTGATAGTAAAACACGACTTGGTGGTGCTCAAGCACAAAACCGAGCACGAAGATGAGCTGCTAATGCTGCTTGCCAGCTAGCAAAAAGTGTGTGAATGGTTTTGGCAAGCACGTAAATACTGTCTCTCTTCTTCTTCTGTGTGATGAGCGAGTGTCAGAAGCGTAAAGTGCCGCAGCACCACCTTGTGTGCCGCTATCTACTGAATGTGCACGTTCACTCAGCGCATCGCCATTGAAAATCGCTTGGGTGTGAACACTCAAGACGCGCCGAAAAAAATCACAAAAAACACTGCCGATAAGCGCACGCGATATTTGTCCCGGTGTGTACAGGCCTTAACCGTGGATTAATAGACAGTTTTAGGTAATAGTGGCCCACAGCTGATTTACAGTAGTATTTCAGTTAGACAGTAATAATGTGAGTTAGCCGGTTAGCCAGATACCTGCACAATACACAAAACTACACAGTAGAAAATATATACATCCATAATGAATAACTTACAGGTTGTGATTCTGAGGAGCAAGATGGTCCAAACAAACTGAGTAATGACCTATTTTTGTAAGTGTACGAGTTTTGCGAATCCTTCTCGGGCGGACAACGTACAACATAGGCGGGAATTTTGCGAATGTCTGTTCTAGAGCCGTAGAACCGTCACGCAAAAAGATTCAAAACAAAAACGCCTCTTTAAGGCGATTCAGAGTCGATTCTTTCTTTTTTGGAGACAATAACTTTATTTTTCGTGCACTTTTTCGACCAAGCTCAGAATATTCAATATTGAATAGGCAAGAAATAAGATTATGGACACTTAAATGTGTTACGACATACCAGCTAATTTCATGTCAATATCCAAGGACTTGCTGGCTATTAATGATATAATTAATTACATATTAAAAATGTGTATATATATATATATGACAATAATTAATTGATTAGATATTTTTTTTCATTTATTTATTTATCATATAATAAATAATGTAATATATTAATATATTACATGATTTATTTATATTTATATGCAGTATACTGTTCGAAAGTTTGGGGTCAGGAAGATTTTTTTTGAATGACATGAATATCTTTATTTAGCAAGGATGCATTATATTGATCTCAAAGTGATAGTAACAACGTTTATGTTACAACATATTCTAATTCATTTGCTGTACTTTTAAACTTTCAATTAATCTGGGAATCTAGAAAAAATGCATCATGGTTTCCACAAAAATATGAAGCAGCACAACTGTTTTCAACATTGATGACAATAAGAAATATGTCTTGATCAGTAAATCATCATATTAGAGTGATTTCTGAAGGATCATGTGACACTGAAGACTAAAGTAATGATGCTGAAAATTCAGCTTTGATCACAGGAATAAATTACATTTCTAAATATATTCAAGTAGAAAATAGTTATTTTGTAATTGTAATAATATTTCACAATATTGCTGTTATTACTGTATTTTTAATAAAAATGTTAATCAAATGCATTCTTGATGACCATAAAAGTATTTTTTCAATAATATTAGGGAATTGTGCCGGCCGCAGGCTTTTGATGTGTAATGCAAAGCCTAAAAACTGTTATTAAAAATGATTGCACATGGACAACACTTGCAATGTGTCATGACAGAATATGTCAGTGCCAACTCCATCACATCAGTGCAGTCAAAAATATGGCAGGAAGGATCTATTTTTGTCAAGAAATAGTACCAGTCTGGCCATCCAGAGTTTCACTCCCAGGAGCCTCAGGTGCCAGGTGTCTGAGTAAGTCTTGACAGATGGATTTATGGGTTTCACACTTTCACCGGTGAACCTTGTGTCACCCAGCATACAGGGCTGAGCTAAGGGTCAGAGGCGTGCAGACCTGACTGCACAAGTGTGAAGAGAAACCCCCTGACACATGCCATGTCAGTTCCTCTGAGTCCGTCCCAGTCACAGGGTTAAAAACAGACCAACCACAGGGAACTACGATAGCAGTAATTGAAGACCACCTACATGGGGTTGTAAATAGAGTTTGAGAGTTGCTATGGTTATTCGAAAGGTCAGGTTGCGTAGTGAAAGTAAATCTGTTATAATGATTTGAATAGTATTACTTTATGCATCAAACTGCCAAGATCTTATTAAGTTGTGTGCACTGTCAGATGTGTGACAGGAAGGGAACTCTCCAGTCTGTCTGCAGCCATTCTGTGAGTGTGATGTAGAGCGTGTGTTTGCAAGATCATTTCAGCTGGGAGAGATTGGATCCCTTCTCAAATAGTCATGTTTTATTGCTTGTCTACTATATATTTTTTATGAACTCAGATGCTGGCCACTATACTATCACATCAAAGCTGGGCTGCTGCTGTCAAAGAGGAACCATGGTGTGGTTTAGGAAACCAATCCTGATTACTAGTTACACATTCATTTCTACACTGTAAAAAAGATGCTCCCTTAAATGTTTAAGTACATTTAACTTGGCTGTATAAGTCATTTCAACTTTGACTTTAAAAATGAGTTGAATCTTGTATAAAAAGTAAAAAAATCGCTTAACTTTGATGAGTTAAAGTAACAGAAAAAAACATATGTTGTCACAACTTATGGATCATATAATTTACAGTGAATTGAAGCTTGTTGTGGAAAAAAAGAAGGTAATTGCTATTTTTTTATTTTACAATGCGGACATTTTTCTCACAATTGTAAAATCACAATTGTGATATACTATATACGTACAATTTTGAGAAATTTTGATTTGAATTTTGATTGTGGGTTTTAGCAATTCTGACTTTTTTTTTCTTAGAATTGTGAGATTTAAAGCCACAATTGCCAACTATAAAGTCACAATTGCAGGATACAAACTCACAATTGGAAGAGAAAAGTGAGCGGACTGTTTTTCTTAGAATTGGGAGTTTATATCTTTTTTAATATATATTTTTTATGAGATATAAATTCCCAATTGTGAGTTGTAGGCAGAGACAGTAGTGAAGTATTTTTACTTTCCAAGTAATTTTATTTTTCCAGTATATGTACTTTATCATTGATTTTCTTTGGAAAACTTTTACTTCACAACATTCCAAAACATAATATTGTCATTTTTACTGCACTAAGTTTCATATTGAATACATTTAATACTTAAAAATGTAAAGTACTGTAAACTTTTACTCAAGTAAGTTTTACTTGAGTACAAGTAAGAAAGTACTATTTTTTATGTTAGTAAGTATTAAAGGTAAAAAAAACAACAACTTTAATTTATTAAATGTAGTGCAGTAAAAAGTATGAATTTGTGCTTTGGAATGTAGTGAAGTAAAACATTTCCAAAGAAAAGCACTGTTAAAGTTCATATACTTGAAAAATGTTCTTGAGTAAAAAGTAAAAATACTTCACTACTGTCCACCTCTGGTTATAGGGCCCTATTTTAACGGTCAAGCGTGTCCCGCTCTGCTCTCTCATTCCGCTCACCGCCGCTCGCTCAACCTAGATTTCCCTTTGTGACATGCTGGTTCGAAAATATGAGAAATTAGTAGGGCTGCCCTTTTTCTCTCTGGATGGTCAGACTGGTACAATTTTTCTACTGGACTAGTAGGCCTAGTTGTTCATTTAAGCCATTAGTTGATGACTAAGTACACATTTATATTAGGCTAATTTAATTACCTAAATATATACTGGAGAGAATTCTAAACGAGCGTTTACGTAATACATTAGCCTATTCCACTCTCAAGCGCACGCATAAAGCTTACCACAAAGAACAGCAAAAGTAATAATCATGAATGTGTCAAAAATAGCAAGGAGACAATTGAATTGTTTATTAATAAACTAAGTTTTTTCTTTGTCATTACCGGCTGCAAAGATGAAGTTGACGATGCTGACTCGCCATCTCCGCAGTAGTGGACGCACCAAGAGAGAAATGCATATGTCATACAGAAAGTATTTATTTTTGTTTTGAATTGTTTCGTGTTAAAGTAGACATTTCAAGCTTTCTATAGACATATTTCTTGAGTTTCGGTTCATTTATTAGACTCGCTCTAGTCTATGATTAGCGCCATGATTATATTTGCATATTATTTATTAAATCGAGGCAATTGGTTGATGAAACATTGATCAAAATTAAGATAAAATTTATACAAAACGAAATTCACTTTAAAGAAAGGCTTTCTACAAAACAAAACTTATAGGTCCCGTTCTTCGTGTTTTTTTGAAGCTTTGATTGTGTTTACAGTGTGCAATATAACATGTGTTCATGTTTCGCGTGTAAAAAAACACAGTATTTTTCACACAATTTACTTATCTGTATACCGCTGTTCTCACCGTCCTAAAAACGGCTGGTGATTTCCTTGTGCTATGAAGTCCCTCCTTCAGAAATACGTAACGAGTTCTGATTGTGCAAGCGGTTCCCGTGCTGTGATTCGACCACAGCTTAGCGCACGTGAAAGCGGTTCCTGTGTTGTAATTCGACAGCAGCTTAGCGCACGTTGGAAAGGTCACGCCTCTTAACGGAGAGATGTATGCGTTCAATAATCTCTACAGCGTCCCTGGGAAAGCCAAACAAAGGTGATTTGACTCCTGGATGAAAATAACAGCGTCTCGATGACATGGCGATAAACACACTCAACGCAACAGTTCCTTTTCTCCACGCGACCGTCCGCTTCTCCACGTGGGACAGCAACAAGACCGCGCCCCCTTTTTCGCGTTTCTTTGTGGGCGGAGGTTAGTCTGTTCTACTGCTCTACTGACGTAATTAAAGAAGGAAGTACCAGGATGTAGTCCAAGCCAGCCGTTCGCTGTAGGCTTTGAAAGGGAACTTCTGTTAAATAAAATATCTCGCTTGGCATTGAACTTTGAGCTTTATAATTTTACAGGTATTATTTATGCTCTAACAGCAACATTACACACTAACTAAAGTTTGAACAATGGAATCGCGAAGAAGGGGACCTTTAAAGAAGTGATTTTCTGATCCACTTCTACCAACATATTGTGCATCTTATGATGTGTCCTATACTGCTGTTCACTTTTCATAATCAACAGATGTCGAAGCGAGATTTGAGCGTGAGCGGTTCATGAGTGGAGCTTTCGCTTGGGCCGTGAGCAATTGAGTTGAGTGCTCTGGCATAGAGCGGAATATTGAGCTGAGCGTCACACCGCTCCGCTTCGCTCACATGCTCTGGTCCGAATCCACTTTTGCTAGTTTAATGATGGGAAAACGATTGGCGCACCAGGCGCATAGTCTAAAAGGGTTGTCCCTATTCTCTTAATGAGTCATGGGTGTGTTTTCCAATCAGAGGCTCATCTCCCATTCCCTTTAAAAGCCAGTTGTGCTTGCACCATGGCGGAATTTGTGAGCGGAAAAGACTGAACTCTTCTCCAGAGAGGAATTTATTTTTAATATTTAAAAATGTTTGTGTGCTGCTGTGCGTCCCTGTGTGTGTAATAAGCAGAGTGTACGTGTGTTGTGCACTCGCCTATAGGCTCATATTACTAACGCGCCCTTTAAATAACACAAAAAATAGTGAGCTATTGACTTTAGAGCAGGTTTTTGTTGGTTAGTGGCGCAGTCGTTTTCAGTTGCCTCAAAATAGCAACGTGCCAACAATGCCCAACACATCTCGTTTTCAGACCAGCACGCCCATGGGCGAACAGATGGGTGCGAGTGCATTTGCTATTTAAAACAACGTGGCGCTGGACATGAAAATGATAACTAGCAAAATGTTGAGTAAATTAACTGTAATACAATATGAAAAATATTCAGTGTGCTATGACATCAAAGGTAGCAGGAATGAGAACATCTGAACGTGACTTTTAAATGACCCTCAATGAAGTAAGATGCCTTTTTGTCCTTATTATGGTGTGGTTTCAGCAGCTACCAGTAGAAGCAAAATGGACTATGCTGGACCTTCTAAACTTTGACCTCTTGGACTGTAACTATGGAAACGAGTCAAAGGGCATGACACTGTGCCATGGAAACAATTCATAGGTAACTTTGGTCTGACATCTGTGCAGAAAGCGATAGCCAGAGGCATGTTTGAGCTGGGAATGTCATTAACTTTAATGAGACTCACAAATGTGTTGCTCTTTTCTTAAAGGCTATTTAGTTTAATTGCGTTTACTCTTGGTATTGGTCATACTGTAGTGGGTCAGAGTAAACAATCCATTGTTCACTCATAATTCACAGCCCAATTTAAGAACTGGGGAATGTTATAATGTAATATGTAGTGTGGAAAATAAGGAATAGTGTGTGGAAAAGGCCATATATAGGCTATTATATGGAATAGAAATGCAATACTTCAAAGGAATTTTCCTGGAATGTCAACTGCATCATAAAATATAATCTACTGCCTGCTGTGACTGATTATGATCTTCAATTTGACCCATCTAATTTCAGAGAAAAGCAATATCACGTGTAATTTCATCTCTTTCTATATGGGTGGACTTCACTTAAAGTTGCACGCTAAACTGTTTTGGTGTTATATGTCTTTGAATTGAGCTATATTTATCATCATGATACCAGAGTGTTGGGGAAACACAGAGCCATACAGAAATAGAATGGAAGCACAATTCAGGCTTATAGGGGAATGATATGATGCCCATAATGCAAGACAAATACATATATATATATATATATATATATATATATATATATATATATATATATATATATATATATATATATATATATATATATATATATATATATATATATATATATATATATATATATATATATATATATATATATATATATATATATATATATATATATATATATATAATCAGTGTTATTCACTTCACCTGTCATAATGTCATAATGTTATGTCTGATCTGTATACATATACATACATTAGGGCTGTCAAGCAATTAAACATTTGAATCAAATTAATTAATTTCAATAAATTAAGAAATTAATCAAATATAATTTAAAGTCATTATTGTGTTAAATGAGAAGCATCAAATAAACATTACAAAAAGCTTTAAAATAAATATTTTATTTGGTTCAAAATGTATTACACACAAACGTTTAGTCAACAACGATCATACAGTATTTTTTTCAGAACCTGCATCATCAAAATCATAATAAATAAACAATAACCAGTCACGGGAACTAAAATATGCAGTTATAATCTAAAATCATTCATTTTTCAGGTAAAAATGACCACGTGAAATACCTGGTTCAATTTGCATATTAATAATTATATTATATTATATTATATTATATTATATTATATTATATTATATTATATTATATTATATTATATTATATTATATTATATTATATTATATTATATTATATTATATTAATTACTATTTTATATTATATTATATTATATTATATTTATTACTATTTTATATTATATTATATTATATTATATTATATTATATTAACAAAATATAAAATAAAATATAATTTTCTCTATATTCTAACTTTACATGCAGTGACAACTAAAGTAAGCCATTTGTACACAGATTTTCCCAAAAAATATCTGCTCAACACTAGTGTGCATATTCAAATGTGTACGAAAGATGACATGTACGCTTAATGTGTGTGTATGGCAGGCAACTTCCCTTAATTGAAGTTATTCTCCAGTCTGAACTAATACTATTTCACTGTGACTTTCTTTGAAGTCGGTCCACTCTCCATAATGTTGTTTACACAAAATGGCCCCATGTCATGGACGGTCGTCATGGGAACACCATATTCGGCCCTGAGGCTTTATATTATGAAGACGAAGGACAAGAGTACACACTGCGTTGTTCAGTCAATCTCTTACATAAATTGATTATGCTCTGAATAAAACAAAAAATTGATTATGTTCACTTCACGACAAGAAAGCCAATCATAAAACATGGAGAAAATCATCATACTGCGAGCTAATAATGTTTTCATGCTGTTCATTTTGGAATCGATTGTGATGCCGTCGGTTTTCGGGCTGTCCTCAGATGAGACTGTGCTCTGACTGAATCTTCTGAAAGCGTCTATTGTGAGACTGCATGTGTCTTACCTGAAATCCATCAGGCATGCAGGCTGAGTGATGCTCATTAAAGATGACAGCTATGTGTTTCTCTATTCTTAGTTGTCATTTTCAGAGCCCACCATAAATAACAGGAGATGTCGGAGACGTCAATCAAAATGACACAACGCTACAGAAATATTAATCTAACCCTCAAAATCCTCAAAAGAATTCGGCAGTTCTTGAAAGTTTTGCTCAGGCTATAGACTTGGAGTCAATTCACACTGAAGAGAGGACACTGTTTCTTTTGTTGCCGTTTTTGACACAAATTAATGTACCGGCAATTCAACTGTGCAAAGCATATGCCTGTTTATTTTAAGCAACGACAGTAAATTTACACGCTCAGCTCTTGAACATTTGACAAATACTGTTTTTCTCCGAACAGGCAATTGATCAAAACTTTTATTCTAGGTTAAATGTTTTAATAAATTGGTCAAGGTTGCAGTGCAGACCCTTAGTACAGAAAAACAACAAATTAAATCTCATTATCACAGATGTGGCTGTATTGCACAGCGCAAGAGTAGAAAACAAAAGCAGTCTTTATTATAATCCACAAAGAGATCGCAGGAGATATTAGATCTCAACCACATTAACATTGAAGATAACGGACAAACGAATGAGGGAAACTCAGGGCTTATATTAGGGCTGCACAATATATCGAAATATTGCAAATGCACATATGCATATCGCAACGGCACGCAATATCTGAATGATTTTAATAGGCTATACTTCAACATTGTGAAAAGTGTCCGTTTTAATAAACCTGCTCATACAGTAAACTTGCTAATACAGTAAACCTGCTCATACAGTAAACTTGCTAATACAGTAAACTTGCTTATACAGTAAACCTGCTCATACAGTAAACCTGCTCATACAGTAAACTTGCTAATACAGTAAACCTGCTCATACAGTAAACTTGCTAATACAGTAAACCTGCTCATACAGTAAACTTGCTTATACAGTAAACCTGCTCATACAGTAAACCTGCTCATAGTGTAAACTTGCTAATACAGTAAACCTGCTCATACAGTAAACCTGCTCATACAGTAAACCTGCTAATACAGTAAACTTGCTAATACAGTAAACCTGCTAATACAGTAAACCTAAAGTAAACCTGCTAATACAGTAAACCTGCTAATACAGTAAACTTGCCAATACAGTAAAGCTGCTAATACAGTAAACCTAAAGTAAACCTGCTAATACAGTAAACCTGCTAATACAGTAAACTTGCCAATACAGTAAACCTGCTCATACAGTTAACCTGTTCATACAGTTAACCTGCTAATACAGTAAACCTGCTCATACAGTTAACCTGCTAATACAGTAAACCTGCTAATACAGTAAACCTGCTCATACAGTAAACCTGCTCATAGAGTTAACCTGCTAATACAGTAAACCTGCTCATACAGTAAACCTGCTCATACAGTAAACTTGCTAATACAGTAAACCTGTTAATACAGTAAACCTGCTAATACAGTAAACTTGCTAATACAGTAAACCTGCTAATACAGTAAACCTGCTCATACAGTTAACCTGCTAATACAGTAAACTTGCTAATACAGTAAACCTGCTCATACAGTAAACTTGCTAATACAGTAAACCTGCTCATACAGTTAACCTGCTAATACAGTAAACCTGCTAATACAGTAAACTTGCTAATACAGTAAACCTGATCATACAGTAAACCTGCTAATACAGTAAATTGGTATTACAGTAAACTTGCTAATACAGTAAACCTGCTCATACAGTAAACCTGCTGATACAGTAAACCTGCTAATACAGTAAACCTGCTCATATAGTAAACCTGCTCATACAGTAAACCTGCTAATACAGTAAACTTGCTCATACAGTAAACCTGCTAATACAGTAAACCTGCTAATACAGTAAACTTGCTAATACAGTAAACCTGCTCATACAGTAAACCTGCTAATACCGTAAACCTGCTCATACAGTAAACCTGCTCATACAGTAAACCTGCTCATACAGTAAACCTGCTAATACAGTTAACCTGCTAATACAGTAAACCTGCTCATACAGTAAACCTGCTAATACAGTAAACTTGCTAATACAGTAAACCTGCTCATACAGTAAACCTGCTAATACCGTAAACCTGCTCATACAGTAAACTTGCTAATACAGTAAACCTGCTCATACAGTAAACCTGCTCATACAGTAAACCTGCTAATACCGTAAACCTGCTCATACAGTAAACTTGCTAATACAGTAAACCTGCTCATACAGTAAACCTGCTAATACAGTAAACCTGCCGCTGTCTGTCAAACAACAAAAGAACAAGAGAAAATCACTCAGTGCTCTCGGCTGAATAACCTTTGTAGCTTTATTATGTATCAGTGTATATTTAATTAATGTGAAGACTACTGTTTTTAGTTCTTATTTTTAATAAAGATAAATTAAAATAACAAAAATAATCGTCCACCCCTAGTTCAGGTGTCTTTGCTTACCTGGATGTTCTTGATGTTAAGTTCTAGGTTGATATAACTATATATTACCAAGTCAAAGAGTTTTTGGTATTTAAATATTGGCATTACATTTTTTGTTTGTTTACATTAAAATTATATTGTCCGATTTGTGACATTATTTTTTGCTAAAACACTGCTGGTCACTTTCAGAAGTTGTAGCGATGCTTTCTTTTCCTGAAACACATAAATGGCATCATTTTCAGTTTTTACGGGCGGGTGCGGGTTTACAAAATCGGACTCGTGCAGGACTCTGGTCTCCAGCTGTGACTGATGATTGTCGTTTGGACCTTTTTGGATTACAATCTGCCATCAAAATAATATGTTTAATTATTCCAGCTGCTGTGAGAAAAGGCATCCTCACACGCGATACTACTACTAGCCGGACTCCTGCTTTATGTATACAGACGTGACATAATGACGCAAAGACATGCTTTAATTGATTTTGGATAATTTTTAACCAAAAAAAGTTACGGACTGCAGCTTTAATGATGTAATACGGTATTGCAGACTCACTCTCTTGTTTCTTATAAACTTAGCTGCTGTCATTTCGCAACGATTGTTTTGTACGCTGTAATGGATTATAAGATAATAAACAGATAAGATTTTAAAACAGTTTTATCTCAAATCAATATCTCTGATCCCCTTAATTGTTTATGTGGTGAAATACTGTGTAATAAGTGGTATGACTGTCCCGTATCCCTTAAATATCCATCTAGTTTGAACTTGCCGCTTGCTAGCAACTGCTTTCTTCATGGAAGCTTTGTATTTAAAGAGCTAATCAAATATTTGAACTCAAGTCAATATTTTGTGTCTAATTATTTACTTATGTGGCAAGTAGCTGTGTAATAAACCAGCCGGTTGTTATTGCAGAATAAACCCCTTCAGGATGATGCAGGTATTTTAGTATCTATGCCAATGTACAAATACATGATCTCATCAACTGCTCAGATTTGCCATAAAATTCTGCATTACAAAGTTTCAATATTTCAATAAAAGTTTTCCTTGACCAAATTATTTGAGCTATGCTATATACATTTATTTTATGGTAGCGGCTATTTACACTAAGTGCAAATAACATATTTTCTTAGCGATAGATGATATTTACACTTAGTGGAAATAGCTGTAGAAGCTATTTACTAAGTGAAATAGCATACTAAGTGAAAATAGTGATATATTCTATTTACACCATATAAAAGTAGCAGTTCTTTGCAATATGTAAATAGTAATTACATGCAATTGATATTTTATTTTTAAAAATACATACTATTTGCACCTCAGTATTGTTTTACATTAACAGGATGCAATAATAACAGAGTGTAAATTATTATATTTATTAAAATTATTAAATGGATGCCGCCTTAATAAAAGCCCTCCCTACACTTACCCCAAACCCTACCCAATAATTACTTTTATTATTATTAAACGTTTCGTTAGGCACTTTATTTCCACATTTAGAACATGTTCTTAATTTATATTGAAAGTAAATGCCTTTTCGATGTGATATGTCATGAAAAAAGAGATAAGAGGGAGCTCTGCAAAAGGTGGATTCGAACCCGGGTCGATCGTGTCAAAACCAAGATCCTAAAGCCTTACACTTTACTGACTGCGCCACTGATGACATTTAAATATTGGCGTTTTTTTTTATCTTGTTTGGCCCAACCAGGCATTGTTAGGCGGAGCTAGTGTGAATAACACTTGCCAACAAGGCACTTGGTGTAAATAGACACTCCGTTACATTATAGCTCTTTTATGCTATCTGTATGCCAACAATTGTCTCAGCAATTTTCATTTGTTCTAAGGAATTTTAAGAGAACCATCTGAGGTGAGGTTGATACTTGACTTGATAGCTCTTTTCTGTCCTCTGTTATTCTCCTGAGGTATGAGTGACCAACTGGAGAGCTAGTTTTGGCTGCAGCCGACCAATTCTGTATTTTTACGGTGATGTTTGTAAACTCTTACGGATGGCTTGTTGATCCTAAGTGGCATATTGTGCTGATGAGGGTCACAATGTCCCCAATTTACAATCAAAGTGAACTCTTGAGCTGCCAAAAGTGTGTCAGTGTTGTGCACAATCAGGGAGCGACCAGTCCTCGAGTGTCTGCTGGCGTGAAAGGTGACTGTTCAGACTTCATTTGTCCCTTGGTCGCTGAATTTTTTACATCCACTTGCAGTATTATTGTGAGAAAAACAACCTAACTAAAATGTCACTTATGAGTCAGACGCTGAATAAACACTGTGATAAGTTTCAGCGCGTAGGAACTAGCAAACATGGAACCGGAGATCCAGAGTGAGCTTTGAGTGGAGGAAATGGAGGTTAAAATACAGACTGTAATTATACAAACTCATGTGATTATGCTGGAAAATTTTGTTGCTCAGTGCAGTTGCACTTTCATAGCTAAAGATGAATAATGGAGTTTTCAGTTATTCTGATTTAAATCTCCTGAACCCCTTTAAGAGAAATAAAAAACATATCGGATATTAAAACTGATCATTGGGTCTTGGAAGAATTTGATGGGAAATATTTGAGTTGTTATTGAGATCTCTGATTCGGTATATACAGTTGCAAGAAAAAGTATGTGAACCACTTGCAGAATCTGTGAAAATGTGAATAATTTTAACTAAATAAAAGAGATCACAGAAAATGCATTAAGTTTTATTTAGTACTGTCATAAATAAGATATTTTACAGAATTTTTTTTAAAATATAGTCCACAAAACAAAAAATTGCTGAATTTGTTAAAATAACCCCGTTCAAAAGTTTATGAACCATTGATTCTCAATACTGTGTGTTGTTCCCTGGATGATCCATGGCTGTTTTATTGTTTTATGATGGTTGTTCATGAGTCTCTTGTTTGTCCTGAGCAGTTAAACTGACCATAGTTCTTCAGAAAAATCCTCCAGGTCCGGCAAATTCTTCAGTTTTTGAGGTACTTTTGCATATTTGAACACTCTCCAGCAGGGACTGGATGATTTTGAGATCCACCTTTTCACACTGAGAACAATTGAGGGACTCAAACACAACTACTAAAAAACTTAAACTGACCAACATTCTTCAGAAAAATCCTCCAGGTCCGGCAAATTCAGTTTTCCAGCATCTTTTGCAAGTTTGAATAATAAATAACTTCTGTCCCTTTAAGACCTGACGCACACATGGATCCCACTGTTCCTGTGAGCTGATTACGACTGTGTTTACGTTAATACTCACCAAGATGGGCATTGAGACATTTTTGAGTGTATTTGACCATTTATAAGCTGGAAAAAGGAGCTCATTTTTGCACTTGTATGTCAGAGGTGGCTTTATTACGGTGTGTGTGTGCACTTCAGATGCGAGCGCGAAATATGCAGGAATTAGTAACGTTATGTGCAACCCCGCGCAAAATTCAGACCGGTCACACCAATACTAACACGCTGTCATGAGGAAAAATCCAGCAGAACACCCGTTCGCAATGTTCAGAGGATTAAACGGACTGAATGAGAGGAGGCGGGTGCGTGTCGACTCGCTGTTGGTCGGAGAGGAGAGCGCAGCTGATATCGATACTGTAGAAAATGAGTATTGTATCGTTTCAGATATTTCAGTATCGACACATAGCGAAATATCGATATTTTTGACAACACTAGTAGGCATACACACAGGTTCGAAGACTCTTTCTCTCGCCCCCTACAGTGCAATTCGGCTATACATCCGCGCTAAAATATCAAGGTGAAAGTCATCATAGCTTGCGTAGTATAGACCCAGCTCCCAACCCAACTTTGAGAATAGATTAACGGCGATATTTTTTTTATCGCCCGATAAGAGTCTCACGTTAATGCAGCACGTTAACGCCGATAACGGCCCACCACTAGTTGAAACATTCACTGATGCTCCAGAAGGAAACACAATGCATTAAGAGCTGGAGGGGGGGGACTTTTGAGCAGGATGAAGACATCCAAATGTTTCTTATTTTGTTTAAATATCATTTTTTTTTTCATTTAGTACTGCCATTCAGAAGCAACAGAAGATACTTGCATGTTTCCCAGAAGACAAATTGAGTACAATTTACCTTGATCTTCAAATTCAATAAGTTTTCACCCCCAGCTCTTAATGCATCGTGTTTCCTTCTGGAGCATCTGTGAATGTTTCAACCTTTTTTAGTAGTTGTGTTTGAGTCCCTCAGTTCAACCTTCTGGGAGTTTGATTGACAGGTGATCTGACCAATCATAATCCGCCATCTGCTGAATCCGCCATTTTTGTCCAACAAACTAGTCAAGAGAGTTCGTAGATTAACGTTGGTGAACTTGAACTTGAAAAACGGTGTGTACTGACATCTTCCTGCGGTTGAAACAACATTCCTTCTGGAGTTCATTCATGTTTATTTGATACTATAAATGAACTAGAAGGAAGAGATGATCGGTTCACAAGCAGCTTTAACTGAGGTGCTACAGTGACCTGTCACCACACATTAAAGAGCCAAAAAGCGGTATTTAGTGTTTACATTTCTTTAAAAACACAAGTTTAGAGACTTTGTTTCATATTAAAAGTAACCTGCTCTGTCCTGTCTGTCAGTGCGTTATTAGTATTCTCTTTGCTCTACGATGTGTTTTTCACTGCGTGAGAACATGATGAGTGGTCTGAGAGCACAGCTTGTCGGACATAGCAACAGTAACTAAAGGGGGCGGGTCTTTGCGAACGGTCAATTGTCCTCAATGCTGAAAGATGGATCTCAAAATCATACACTCACTGCTGGAGAGGGTTCAAATGTGCAAAAGATGCTGGAAAACTGAAGAATGTGCAGGACCTGGAGGATTTTTCTGAAGAACGTTGGTCAGTTTAACTGCTCAGGACAAACAAGGGACTCATGAACGACCATCACAAAACAAAAAAACAGCCGTGGATCATCCAGGGAAGATACACAGTATTAAGAAACAATGGTTCATAAACTTTTGAACAGGGTTATTTTAATAAATTCAGCTATTTTTTGTCTTGTGGGCTATATGTAAATATTTTGATATGTAAAATATCTTATTCAAGACAGTACTAAATAAAAAATAGCATGCAATTTGTATGATCTCTCTTATTTAGTTAATATTTTTTAAATTTTCACAGATTCTGCAAGTAGTCCTGCAAGCTTTTTTGCAACTGTATTCTCTCGCAAATGTCGCAAATCTCACACTCTAAAAAATGCTGGGTTAAAAACAACCAAAGTTAGGTTGAATGTGGACTAATCCAGCAATTGGGTTGTTTTAACCCAGTGAATGGGTCTTTTTAAGCCAGCGGTTGGGTTAAATGTTTGCTTAAAACAACCCAATCGCTGGGTTAAAACAACCCAATTGCTGGGTTAGTTGTTTTTAACCCAGCATTTTTTAGAGTGTATATTTTTCCACCTCCATGTCTTTAGGGGCAGGAGAAATCAGCAAAAATAATTTGCTTCCCATTTAATCTCATTGCTGCCCAGATAAACCGTTGCCATCCTAAAGATATCTCATTTGTGATCTTTTCTGATGGACACAAAAGGAATGTACCATGTGTATTTGAACGTCTCCATCTCTTACTCTGTATGTGTGAACTACACTCAGACTGTCTCAGGAAATAACATACTGTCATGTCACATTACATGCTCTGTTAGTGCCGCTTCAAGCGTCTTTGAGGAGGAGCGAGAGCCATGATTGAGATCCGATACATAACGAGATACTGGAGACTGTCAGGGTTCTGTGATAGATGTGTGTCTGAATGCTTGCTGCGATGATGTTTTACTTTGGAAACAACACACCTTTATGGATTGAAATGTGAAAAAGTCATATAAACCAGTTTAGAAAGCCAAGACACATTTAGATTTAATTACGGTTATATTTTTTTCTTGATGGTTTGATTGACACTGCTGATTTATGCACAGGAAACTTTTAAGTATTATAATCACATTAGCATCCAAATGAAACCGTATCGCAATTTCTTACAATGAGAAATTTGTCAAATTTTCATCACAGCTCCTCAATTATTAATTTTCACTGTTTCAGACTGCATGCATTTGATCTTGTTTTTCAGAGCAGTTCACTAATTTATCTTTGAGAGGCACGTCTGAGCGCCGAGTTATCAACTATGGGAGGAAAGAAAACGCAATGTAACCCATTTAGCAGAAGGCAAAATTGGCTGGCATCCGCTGCAGAGAGACAGGTTAAATAGCGTCTTTTAACATTAACTCAGCAAGCCTAAGAAATTATGTGTATAGGTATTCTCAAGCGCTTCTTCAGCAAATGTTGTCTGAGTCATCCATTTGACTCTCTTCCTTTAAAAATACAGAATATTTTAAGGGAGAGACTGGGAGGTAAATGGGTTCATGCAAGGATCGTCACTGACCCTAGAAACAAACTTCATTAATTTTCAACATTTTACTGTCATTTCATGCTGAATTATTTGTGTGCAACCAGAGTATCAAGTGTCGGTCCTCTCACAAATTTACACACAGCTTTGGGAGAGATTACATAACCCTATTTTGCCGCTCAAGCAGATATTATTTCCCCCCTCTGCTGTGTGTTCCTGTCCCCAATTTAACGATAGAGGGAAAGTGTCGGGATCAAATTCATTTAATGCTTTTGCCACAGATATTTCTTAAAGCAACAGTGCTTCACTTTTGCATCACCTCATACCCCTAGGGGTTTCCCCGCTGAATTATTCAATCAGTGAGCAGAGAAGCATGGGTAGCAATAAGTCGTTAAAAAAGACGCCCACTCTCCTCTGCCGTTTTCTACCTGAATGAACGCTTCACTTTCTGTGTTAAGATTCACTCAAGCAAATTTACTGTTTCTTCTGACCGATCTGACCCTGTACCCTCCCTTCTGCAGTTCCTTACAGCTAGTACACTTCAGTGACCGCTGGGCATGGCCTCCTCGCTCCTTGCAGAACTGCAGACAAAGCACTTTCGATTAAAGTGAAGTGCAACACCCAGGGAAACCCTTTGAATTTGGCCACAGTAGTGGAGAAAGTATCTGAAACTAGCCTACATCTCAGTGCTCAAAAATGGATACACAAAGTCGAATTCTATGAGGAGGACTTGTTTAAAAGGTTAGTTCTCCCATTAGCTGTTATTTTGTCCCTGAAAGGGAGAGTTGACCCAAAAACGAAAATTTTGATGTTTTTCTGCTTACCCCCAGGTCATCCAATAGGTGTCTTTGTTTCTTCAGTAGAACACAAATGAAGATTTTTTTACTCCAACCGTTTTCATCTGTCAGCCGAATAATGCATGTCAATGGGGTCTAATTCTATTAGAAGAAAAAAAAACATGCACAGACAACTTCAAATGAAACCCTGCGGCTCGTGACGACACATTGATGTCATAAGACACGAAACGGTTGGTTTTTGCGAGAAACCGAACGGTATTTATGTTATTATTTCACTTCATATCAGATGAATGTCATCAGCTCTCCAGACCGTCATCACTTCCTGTGAGTAAGGTCAAAACACCGACTGGGTCATATATATATATATATATATATATATATATGTATATATATATATATATATATATATATATATATATATATATATATATATATATATATATATATATATATATATATATATATATATATATATATATATATATATATATATATATATATATATATATATATATATATATATATACGTAGATTCCTCATTCGAGCGATCCGCGCAGGCACTAATGCGGTATCTATGTGTATATCTATGACCGCGCCGGTTTTTTGACCTTACTCATAGGAAGTGATGGCGGTCTGGAGAGCTGATGACATTCGTCTGATATGAGGTGAAATAATAGCATAAATACCGTCCGCTTTCGTGTCTTAAGACATCAATGTGTCGTCACAAGCCGCAGGGTTTCATTTGAAGTTGTTTTTTTTACTCTAATAGAATTAGACCCCATTCACATGCATTATAAGACTGGCACACAGCAACGGTTGGAGTTAAAAATCTTCATTTGTGTTCTACTGAAGAAACAAAGACACCTACATCTTGGATGCCTTGGGGGTAAGCAGAAAAACATCAAATTTTTTATTTTTGAGTGAACTATCCCTTTAAGCCTTGTGCACACCGGGCCGATTATCGAGCGCGTTTATCGCCACGTTTTTTTGTTGTGTCTTTGTGTTCATACCCAAGTGATTTTCACTGGCGATGCGCCAAGTGAATGTGCAAATTCACTCCCTGACAGTAGATGGCGCTTTTGATTTGATTGCAGATCCAATAGGATGGAAACTCACCATTGAATCCTAGTTAATCTGAAATTCCTCCCCATAACAACTCCCTCTTATCGAGATTTTTGTAGTCGCTGTGGCGTTTGTCATAAAGTTCGTTGTGTTCAGACACCAAAGAGACCAGCAGCTCTACATTCATCTTGCCTAGTTGCATCTTCTTCTTTTTCTACTTACTTCCTCTCCGTCGTCTTCTTTTTTGGTATCAATGTGTGCTCGGCAAGACCGTTTTGTGGTTGAGCGCCACCAAGTCATGTTTTACTATAACTTCAGCAGCTTCAGGCACGTGAACAAAAGCGTCAATCTCATTGATCGGCCAGTTGGTCAGCGTGTCAAACCAAAAAAACGATCCTGAGGCGTTTATTTTTATTTTTTATGATGCTTTTACACCTGCCGTTTTGTGCGTTGGTGTGCACACACACACTGGCGCCCTTTGTTTAGTCACGAGGCGTTAAAGGTCGGCGATCATCCCGGTGTGAACAAGCCTTTAGGCTCAACCTCCACTCTCAGTCGCTCCAGCTCAACCTCTGCCCTTCAGATTCCTGCTTCCACCTCGGGGGATCATCGCTGCAGCTCCTTCGTGGTCACCAAGGTCATCGCTGCCGTTTCACTCCATCGGATGTCTGGCTATGCGGTGGGCTCCACCTCTTACGTCACCATCACATTCTGTTGTCGCTATGGTGTCATCTGGTCGTCTTCCTCCATGGCTCTTTCCTCCAGCAACGCCACCGTGGAGCACAGCCTGGGTTGTGCACTGGGGTAACATCGCCTGCCTCGGTTCAAGGCGACCCGTTGGATCAATCCATCATCTACACCACCCTGGACCTTTTTGTTTGGCCCTCTCCTAGTTGTTCATCCTCCACTTAAGCCTCATCCTGCTTGATTGTGCCATCCTCTTCCCAGCCCCCTTTTCCATTCTTTCACCACATCCTCATCCTCCTCGCCATTCTCTTCCGGGAGGGGGCGTACTGTCACAGTCTGACTGAGTTTGGACTTGTTTTCAGTTTGCACCATTTTCCACTGAGTTTGTTTTCATGGTTTCTGACTTAGTTCTCATTTAGTTCAAGTGTGTGTATTTAATTAGCCTTGTTTGTATTTGTATTTAAGTCCTCTGTGTCTATTCATTTGCTGTCGGGTCTCGTCTGTGTTACATGTGTTGCAAGCCTTTCTCTCGGTTTGGATTTATCTGCCTGTGGATTTATTAACGTTTGCCTTATGCTGCGTTCACACCAAACGCGAATAGAGCGTCAGGAGCGAGTGATTTCAATGTTAAGTCAATGGAAAGGCGCGTTGACGCGCGTCTGGAGGTCTTGCAGCGTGATGTACGCGATTCCGCCTCATTTGCGCGTCCAGTTCAAATTTAGCGTCTTTCGCGATATGCTCGTTACACGCGAGTGGTGCTTTTGTGCATTCACGCGTTTGAAGCGAATTCGCGTCTGATGCCCGAGTTGAAAAAATTTAACTTTAGCGTCAATTCGCGCCGCATTAACCAATCAGGAGCCTGCTTGCTGCGGTCACGTGGTAAAGTGACGTGATGAGAAACCCTGCATAATTTACAAATACTACTATTTTGTCACAAAATGAGGTTAAGACTTTTTCAGGTGGGAATGTAGTTGTTTAAAGCTCAAATCTGTGGTTTATTTATAAAGAGGGCGCCTATTTAAAAAAAAATAGTCTTGTAGTTAAATAGTTGTGAGATCCAGGCGATCACCGGGCGCTCAGCGCTCATTAACCCCAGCGAGAGCAGCCTTTCCTCAGCTAGTCCTTCTGACGTTTGCCGCTGGCTCTGATGTCCTGTAGTGGTTTGTCTTGTGTGGATCTAACGGGCGATCTTTGCTCTCAATCTATCATTTGTTGTCTAGCTGCCAAATCGTTTTGACTGAGGGCAAAGAGAAGTTTCATTACTTTATTTTTTTAAAGGATATTTAAATATACATGCATTGAAGATAATGTAGGAGTTGCCTGGACCACATTTGTGTGGCTATTAATGCTTAATATATATTTTTAATGAAAATGAAAAGAGGCAGAGTGGTGTTTTACCTGGAGCGCCTTGAACACGTGTCTATTTCACTTGAAGCGCTCAATTTATACGTGCGTCCAACTCAATGGGGACGCGCGAATGGATTCAAAAGTTCACGCGTCAAACTAGACGTGGTAGACGCGATTTTGACACTCTATTCGCGCTTGGTGTGAACACACCACTTTACCTTCTTCATCGTGCTCTAACAACACAGCGGTGTGACAGTTAATGTATATAAATATAGATTATTTTCTGATTTCACCTCTGCTCTAGCTTGTTTACTAATCCTCATTTGTAAGTCACTTTGGATAAAAGCATTTGATAAATTAATAAATGTAAATTTTACTTGGTTACACCACATGACATTTTTGGACTTACTTTTGAAATCAACTTGAATTCAAAAAGCACACATTTTTGTATTTCTTTATCTTTACTGTGGATGTTCTTATACTGTATGTCATTGACACAGATGTCAACTTAAACTTTGGTCTGTTCCTCACACAATGCAATTGTATGGCTTCAGAAGACTTGAAATAATCATATGAGTTATTTTATGGTACTTTTTTTGTTTGTTTGACGGATGCGTGAAGAAATCCAAGAAATCCTTTTGTGTTCCACAGAAGAAGAAAAAAAGGTTGCATAAGGTTTGGATGAGGGCGAGTAAATTTGGGTGAACTGTCCCTTTAAAAGAGTTTGTCTGACAGCAAACTTATGCTTGATG
Source organism: Gobio gobio (assembly GCF_949357685.1). NCBI lineage: Eukaryota > Metazoa > Chordata > Actinopteri > Cypriniformes > Gobionidae > Gobio > Gobio gobio. The sequence goes on along the minus strand of NC_137115.1, from coordinate 8,852,811 downwards.
GCAATGTGCAGCCATGCACTGTGCACCTCCTACTGATACTTCTCCAAGACAGTAGAAATGATTTATTACACAACAACTGCAAATGCAAGAGGACTCGAGGCAGTTGAGGACGCCAGTATACAACAATGCCAAGTGGTGCTGTGAGTTTAGAAAACTCAGGGGAAATAACCATTAGAGTCTCAAGAGAACTTAGGCACATTGAAGTAGTTTAAGTAGGTCAAATGTCAGCAGATAGCTCATGTGTGCACATACACTTACACATTTATTGACCAATGAGCACTTGCAACTGATATGATGAGAGGACTAAAGAGCACAACAGATATTAAATCCGTCCCTGGTCAACCAAGCACATTCCCCACAGCTTTGTAAAATAAGAAAGATATTTTCAGTTGGCGAGTTTTAGGTTGCTAAGTGACAACTTGCTTATGTGTTTGCAGGTAAAGACACTCTCTCAAATCAAAAACTCACAGCAGGACCGGCAGTGCTGGAGTTACAAGCTGACTCATTCCTTTTATTCCTCTGTTGCTGTACTGTGGACACTATCTGATCTATAAGAGGTGGTGGAGTTGACCTTCTCTCGCATTTCTATTAACTTCGTTTCCTTGCTATAGAGGAATCAGTCTATCGCCCAGCTGATATGTTTTCACACATTTCCAATGTGGAGGTTGGCAGTGTAGATGGAGTATATACGGTGGTTTCGGGGTTTTTTTTCCTGTGAGAAGTTGTTTATTCACTTCAGTCAAGTCATGTGTAAATGCTTGGTTGTGTAAAAGTTGTAAGTAGCTAATGTTAGTTGCCTATCTAGAACCATCTTCAACCAAGCAGTATAAATACCAGAAAAATAAGGTGTTTTACTTTTCTATGTGGTGTTTACACTTGACTCACAATCTCAGGGCACAGTGTGTCATGGCTAAATGCTTATTCTCATGCACAGTTGGCAGAAAACAAGACATTATGATTGTTTGTAGATCAATAAAGAAAGGTGAGCGGAGGCATTATAAAGAGAAACCTACAGTATAGAGGACTAAATTGATTTGTGAAATCTTTCACAGTACAGTTTCGGTCCGTAAACCCTTCCCTAAGTCCCCAACATCTGTTCTGATTTGTGAAGACTTTAACAGTAAATTGTTGGTCAGTTAACCCTTTGTTAAGTCCTTAACTTAACCATTCTGATTTGTGAAATCCTTCACAGTACAGTTTTGGTCAGTTAACCCTTCAATGAGTGCTTAACTTCACTATTGTGATTTGTGAAACAATTCACAGTACAATTTTAGTCATTTAACCCTTCCCGGAGTGCTTGAGTTTACTATTCACCAATAGAATGAAAAATGAACTAAATGTTAGCTTGCTTATTGTGCCCAAGAGCATAATCTATTTAAGTACAGATGTCATTTAACAAGAAACTATATGCTTCTAACCACAGCTCGAGAGCTGTAGTTCCAACCACATAAGTGTGCGACGCTGTTTGCAATGTTCGTTGGAACTAGGGGTTGCACAGACTAATCGACTAGTCGACTTTAATGCTCTGCCATGACGCTTTAAGCTTGACGTCGACTAGTCGCTGGCCTATAGAGGGCACAACAGGATAAGCCATTTCCTGACTCGCACGAGTATTTGCAACAGTTAAAATGACAAATAAATGCATACTCAGAGAGCTTTCCACAAGATATGTTTGATTAACCCTTCTCCGGCCTTCGTTTGGGAATTACACTCAGTGTCTTTGGGGTCTCCACAGACCCCAGGCAACAAAATGTAATTTTGTAAAAAAAAAAATGTTTTTTTAGAACAAATGTAACTTTACTCTGTTTATTAATGTTTTTACTCAACATCTGTGTAGTTTTACACATCTGTGTACATTTATATAAATACATTTTAAAAAATATATTTTTATTTATATAAAAAATTTCACACAAAATCAGTTTTTTTTTAAAATGTAAAATTCACTTTATAAAAGACCCACATTTCTAACTTTCATTCGTGGGGATAACATGGATAATTTGACATGGTTTAGTGTAAGATTTTTGCCCATCTTTTGGAAAATACAGTTTAAAAAAATAAAAAACAGTAAATGGCTGCAGAACTCCACTTTTTGCTATGTGCTATTTGACTGACTGAAAGACATCTTTTCACAAGTATGAAATCACATTTATAACAATTAAAATTAATTCATTTAGTCAAAGTTTAGCATTTTTTTGTACTGAAAAAAAAAAAGTTTTTTCAATGATGTTACATTATGATTAGAATCAAACCTGAACAAGAGAAAGAGTCTTTAGAGTTTATCATTTATTTAAAAATTTTTTTTATAATTCTACAAATTTAATCTACACTTCAGTTACTAACTATAACAGAACAAAGATTTACATAAATTAACAGTTATATTATATATTGAGTGAAAAATACGCAACATGAATATCAAAATGCAATGAACTGAACAGCAATAACAAATGTGTTCCTGTGTGTGTGTGTGTGTGTGTGTGTGTGTGAGCATGATCATTTTGCATTGTGGATGTTTTATGCATTGTTGGAAGTGTGCCACTTCATTTCTATATGCGTGTTGTGTGTTGTTTCTGTTTTTGAGGATGAATTTTGTCCATTTTCTGAGTGTGACTTTTCTAGAGAGTGTTGACCACCGTACAAAGTCTCATGCCATTTGGACAAAGGGATTTTTTTATTTTATTTAAGCAAACGTCCTTTGGGGTCAGAAAAGACCCCGAAGACCGGAGAAGGGTTATACCATCTGGATACTCAAAATGAATCGGGAGAATGCACGCTTATTATACAAGTTAATCACCGTTCTAAACGAATACATGCTGCATCCATTGTAATGCACACACATAGCTCTCAGAGATTGCGCGCGCCTTACACAAAACCATAGCCTAGAAATCTAGACGCTTAGGGCGTCTAGCAACTCTCTGTTGGCTTGCGAGCTGGAAAAACCAAACTCTGGTCAGGCCAATCACATCGTGTATAGAGTCGGTGGGCGGGCTTAACATAATGACAGCAGAGTTGCGGCGGTTCCGCGTGCTACTCGTAAACAAAGAAGCTGGCGAACAGCGGTCTTTCGAATCGGCTTTGGCTGCGACTCTGGAAGACGAAGCTTTTCTTTGAGGAAAGAACAAAGAACGGCACTGAAGTAATTCTTAAAAAAATAAGATGTGCTCGGAGTTTTGCCAACCGGATACGGCAAAAGCTTCACCTTCTTCGTTGCTCTGGTTGGTTGTAGCGCTATCCTATTGTGTGCAGAGGGAATTTGAAAGACAACCGTTTTTCCCATCCCTCGGATTGAGCAATGCCAATGGTCTGTTCCCAGACCCAACATCTTGATGTGGGTCTGGCTTGTCAGGCTAACAAAATCATTCAGTAGCGCTGAAATGTATTGTCAACACTGTTCTGTGATTTATCAATAAAATAGCTTAGAAACTGAAAAGGTCTAGCATATATTTCTTAGTAACTAAAACTCACAGCTTCACTATTAGAGAGACGCAGACATGTAGAATTAATTCACACGCAATCGCTCTCTCATAATGCATTCAATTTCATACATCTTTAAATCTGTGAGAAATAGGAGTGTGCCATATCATACCGTCCACGATAATACCGGTATAAATTAATCAATGATATAGCGACGCGATGGAATATGGCGCATTTATGTTCCCTGGCGCGCACAACAACAACACCTGTCAGAGTATACACGAAGAGCAGCATGTCAGCCTCCGATAACGACTTAATACATAAAAAGGGAGCTACCTGGTTACAAGAGGTCAGCCCTCTTGACAACTGACTAAACATTGACAACTTAAAGCTGCTATGGATGTTTGTAGCGCAATATTTGACCGGAAGGGTAACATTGACAGTTATTTTCGTCAGTTACAGCTGTTAGATCTAGTATTCTGCCTTCTTTGAATCAGACACAGAGATAAAGTAGTGCGTAAGATTAATGGATTAATTAGAGAGAGAGAGAGAGGGAGAGAGAGAGAGAGAGAGAGAGAGAGAGAGAGAGAGAGAGATTCGTACCTGTGTGACTGCGTCTGTTCAGCTTCTCTCTTAACGTAGATGTGCGTTTATTAATGAAAAATAGCGATGTAACCCCATCGTTGCTGAGAAATATAATGTAGTGATCCAGTAACTTAGCAATTTTATTGCTAAAAGTCACGGGGCGGCGCTAATAGTTTCTGTGCTCGTGAATGTGCAGCACGATCTCTGCTCTCTGAATGCGAGTGTGTGTGCGCTTCAATAGCCCCGTTTACATGCACACTTTTATGTCATTCCGATTAAAATCCTTCCGATTGAACGATTCTGTGGACAGTTTACACGAGACGTTATCTAAACCGATCTGGTGTTGCTGTAAGAAACACCTCAGAAAAATAAATTCTTCTGTCAGGCGCAGTTGAAGTAGAAAGTGCCTGGGACAAACGCTGTCAGATGAGATGGCTTAGCCAGGCTATGTCTGTGTCATTATTCCAACATTTATCTTCATAACTTGTTACAAAATAAAACGTTTTACTCTTCAGAAATATTAGTGTATCCTTATGAAAGCAGTGTTTATATGCAGCATTTTCATTCGATCTTTCAGACTTTTAAACCGATTACAGTGCTCTGTCTAAACACACCTGAAATGAAAACATTAATATAGAACGAGGATTCATCTGACTTGGAACTACCTGTGCATTAAACGATTTTATTGCACACCTTCCAGCCAATCAGAATCAAATATTCAGACAGACCATGGCATAAATTGTTAAACTAAAATGTTATGTTATGGTTTTGTTTGGACTAATAAATGCTGCTATATATTCTATATCATCATGAATATCGTTATCGCAAATATTCTTGAAATATCGTGATATAATTTTGAGGCTATATCGCCCACCCCTAGTGAGAAACATAACGACCCAAAGACAACATAACTTGTTATGTAGTAAGAGCAATAACCTTATGGAAAGCTCTGTCATATGCCATAGCTGTCCACGTGCACAAGAAAACCCATGTTCGTGTCTCAGCTCAAGGTTCAGGGTTATTTGTTCATTAATGATGTCGTCAGCAACTAGTCGACATCGACTCGACTTTCATCACATCAATATATCGGAAATCTGAAGTCGTTCACCCCCTAGACTTGGAACTATGGTTTCGGGAAACGCCAAATCGTTGAACTATGTTGGTAACGACGGAATGTGTGACATTAGATGATTAACGATACTTTCGGGAAACGCACCCCAGGTTTGGAACGACGTGTGAGTTTTGAACGAACTGTCCCTTTAAGTACTTAAACTCTCAGGAGGTAGTTGAAGTAAATAATTTGAACCACAGGGGTTTAATTGAGAAATAGGGTTGGGATCCTCTGCACACCAGCCTCAGATGATTAGAGGGGCCACTTTAAATGACTGTGCCCTAATGGAAACGTATGTGGTACATAGAAGAAGATTGTAGTGAACAGTTCTTACATTAAACTCATCCGAACATGAGGTTTGTCCTCTATTGTATGATTTCTGCTCACCGGCGTCCACGGATTAGAGCAGCAGCTGTGGCAGACTTTTACAACGGCCAAATCTGCTTCAATTTCCGTCTTTTTGCACATATTCCAACATTCTTGCCTCATGTTTCCATTCCCAGTTCCTGTAGAGAAATCTCTCAGTCAATTACACTAACTTGATTACATCTGTTCAACCGTAAGTCATTCTGTTCCATCTCTCTATCCTTTCCTATGCAGACTAACAGATTAAAAGACCAGGCTCTCCGCTCTCCTAATAATTGCTTGTGTTTCAAGAGTTAGGCTTTAAGCCTTACAAATTACTGTTTCTGATTTGTTGCTTCCTTTCACAATAATACTAAAATGTTCTACCGCAAAAAGCTGGTTTGTGGTGTTTTATTAAAATGTAAAACTCATAGGCCCAGGCTGCCTTTTAATTGTCTCATTTCTTAACCAAAGTGTTATTGTCGTTCAAATGTGTTTGTTCAGCCAGTGTATTTTTTTAAATAATTAATTAATATAGATTCATTAAATGAGAAAAAAATGTATCTTTGATTTTTACACTGCAATAAAACATTTTATTAATATTTTTATTTTCTAGTAAAATATATTTAAAGCAAAATAAGTAAAACTGCATTAGATATTAGGACTTGTTTTATGATAATTTATCTTGAATTAAAATGATGTTCTTACCCATTGTCAATTTTTTTTTAAAAGCATAAATCTAACTCAATTATTGCCAAATAGATGAGCAAATAAACTAAATTAAAAGTCTTAATATGTTATGCAGTTTTGCTTTTCAGGTTGTTTTAAGGATTTCAGATATTATTACTGAAAAACATAATGGTTAAAAAAATAATTTGATACTGTAAAGAAAACATTGTCAAACTGAAACGCTGGCTTACTTAATGACTTAAAAAATGGTAAACTTTATTTTCTTATCATTTGTTCATGAATGATAGTTTTTTTTTTAAATCTGCTTTTTGCATTTGAAGTCATCTGCTTACTCACCCACTATAGATTATGATTTTTTTTTTTTTGCCTTAGCTTTTCACTTCCTGCTTTCTGGCCTGATTGATTACCTGTTATTTTCCGGGCTCAGGATGCTGACTAGAGAATAGGTGGAGGAAAAAAGAAGGACAAGCTCTCCTCATTTACCTCTTTTCCTCCAGGGGAGAAACATTACTGGACTTAACAAGCAGTGTAATAGAGCACTCAGGCTTTATTGTATTTTCCTCTGTCAGCACTTTCTCTTGTTACCACTGCATTCATGCATTCATCCATGTTTAGCCACACTCACTGTCCATCTTCTCCATCCGATCTCCTCAGCTGTGGTACTTTTGCACAAAAAACATTCTTGCTGCATCCACAAGTGCAATGTTGATGTTGTACGGTCCAAGACAGGAAAGTATGCTAGATCACAGTCAGCTGAATCCTCCACAACACTTAGACATTATGCCATTAACCAGGGTTTGTGCTCCTGCAAGCTGTTAGTGAATCTGGCTCAGTGACTTAAATGGATAGTTCACCCTGAATTGAAAATAAGGCCATATTTTACTCACCCTGCTGTTGTTCCAATGCCCAATGCCCTATGTCCTTTTATCTTTTTCAGACCTCAAAAGCAGAATAAAATAAAAACGCACGCACTCCTCCATATAATGGCAGTGAATGGCGACCAGGCTAAAACTTAACGAAAAGTATACAAAGTATGACATGATACAGTGAGACAAGTGCCATATATGTAAAGTGTTCAGGAGGCATACTATAAGGTTTTGAGAGAAAGAAACCGTATTATTCAGTCAAAATACTGAGCTCGGCCGTTACTCTGTGCGCGTTCCTGTGAGTGTGTGCGAGCCATCAACAGTCCCTCATGCTTACTATAACTCTGTTGTCATTGTACCCAGGATAAGCACATGCACGCACCATTTTGAGAAATCAGGCTCAATAGAAACAAACGCGACTCTCGTCTTCTCTATAATGTATATAATAAGAAATAATACAATAATACTAATAATAAGGTAAACCTCCAGGGGTTTGTTCTTTGTACGTCGCTAACTCAGTTAGCTGGATTTGATTGTTGACGATTTGGCATGATCTTGGATTGTATGGTTCTTCGACGCTCATCCTGGACTTGCTGTCATAGCAACAGGTCCGGAAGCTTAAACCTGCTCGCAAGCAGCTTATTTAATTTAAACAGGATTAAGGTACTTTCACACTGGACGCAATTTTGACACACTAATAATTTGCGCGATGGTTTTGTTTTTTGATCAGCTGTTTGTGTAATGAGTGTTTCCACACCGAACGCGAATGTGCTGCGGAGAAAAAACAACGTTTTTCTCACGAGATTACAGCTGTAGTTGTAGTTACAGCTGTACAGATGCAGCTGTGTTTGCCCACTGTAGGCTGCAGTCAACGATATCATAACATTGAGTTAAAACTTGTTGATTTTTTTCTAACCTAATTGTGTCCGCGACTATAGAAAGTGAATGTGTTTCCGTCAGTACGACTGTGGCACTTAAATGTTTACATTTTGACTCAACTGGAAACATAGCTGGAAACACAGCTGCTCTGAATCGATTGGTTCCTGAAGTTTGTGGTTTGTCTCATCAGATGCGCTGCTACTGTCTCTGGAGGAGCTCCTAAAATTGTCCCACGGACATTTGAAAGTAAGTGTGGAACCGGCCATGATAAAGTTTAAGCTCCTGTACAAGATTAGCATACTCCCCTTCAGACTCTCTGTTCTTTAAGACTGGGTGCACCCAAAGCCTTCTTTTCGGTCTTTTAAAGAAAATGAAAAGCTCGTCTCCACTGAATGATGAAGTGTCCGTGTTTTCTCAGCTGTCGCCGCGAACGTTTTGGAATGTTGGAGCTCTAAAACTTCACAGACGTCGCAAACTCGCATCGCGGCTGATGTGAATGGTTTTGAAGCGAACTATCCGCACACGAAATATTCGCTTTTCCGTTGCGCGTCCGGTATGAAAGGGCCTTTAGATTGCATCTTTTTAAGCAGCGTTGATACTTAAAATTTGTCCCAATCACAGCTACCTTATTACAAGAGTTCCTTACTGATCCAGGGGCAATATTAATTTTTAATAATAATAATATAAAAGTGTATTTGAAATAATATTCGTGTCGTGGGGTCAGAGTCGGCGTGGGGGAAAACAGTCCATTCCCCCACAATGTAAATGAATGGTGTTAACCCAGTTTAGCCTGTGTAGAATCACTTTTGCCGCTCGACAGAGCAAGATATATAGAAAAACTGAGCCATATTGGGTCCGTACAGTATCTGTGACTGATAAATGATCCAAGGGTGTCATTTTCTCATCAAAATACATGCTGCTCCGCCGACCCCCATATAGGTATGACTTGCCTACTTCATAAATCACCCAGTCTTTCCATGAAGACGTTAATTCAGTGTTCCTGAATTTAATGGATACATTTAACATTTTAAAATGATCATAAAACGTGTCTTTTGCTATGAAATTGACATGTCAGTGTCACAATATTATTAGAATTAATGACAGTTGCGAAGTTTTTTATTTACTTTTTATAGCAACCGTCTTCATCAAAAGACTGGGTGATTTATGAAGTAGCCTAGCTATTATGTCGTGTAATATTTGTGGGAGCAGCATTTTGACGAAAAAATTTACAAGTGTCCTATAATGTGACTTTCAGCTTGAAGCACAAGCATAAGCCCAGCCCTTCCCATCATGAAATAAAGAAGACTTTTGCATGTTTTGTACATTATGCACCCGAATGTGACAAGTTTGACTTTATACTCTTAAAAATAAAGGTTCTTAAATGGTTCTTTGGCGGGGTGTATGGTTCCATGAAGAACCTTTAATATCCAAAGAACCTTTCCATTGCACAAAAGGTTCTTTGTAGCGCAGAAAGGTTCTTTAGACTCTAAAATGGTTAGAAAAAAAAAAATGTAAGAACCTTTCACAAAACAATTCAGGGAACCAAAAATGGTTCTTCTATGGCATCACTGGCACCTTTATTTTTAAGGGTGTATTGGCGTTTTGTTCAACAAACTTTTGCCATTGCAAATAATGAAATACATTTTTTTTAATCTTTACAATAATACCAGCATCATGTGGTGCAAATGTTTCATTGTAATTGACGGATTGCATAGGCTTTCGGAATCGACGAACGGCTCCGTCTGTTATTCGGCAGTATAAAACTTCAGATCAGGGTTTTTTAACTTATAAGAGGTGCAGAATGCCACATGGCAACTTTTCGGGACTGCACCTAACAAAAATAATTCGTAATCATTACAAAGAGTAAAGATAAAGCGTCTAACAAGGTCTACATGCATTCATTCTAATGGCTTGTTTTCCCCCACGGCATATGACGAATATGACGTTTTGTGGGTGTTCCCAGTAATGCCGACCAAGTCTATAGTATGCCTCCTGAACACTTTCCATATATGGCGCGCGTCTCACTGTATCATTACGTGATACTTTTTTATCCTTTTCGTAAAGTTTTAGCCTGGTCGCCATTCACAGCCATTTTAAAGGGGTGGTAAACACATTCTTTTGAAGGCTTGATTGTGTTATTGGGGTGCACTGTATGTGTTCAATGTGTTCATGCTTCATTTAAAAAAAAATTTGCATTATTTTTCATATATTTGACCTTTATTCTACACTGCTCTGTACCTCCTTGTAAAACGGTCTGATGGTTTCCGGGTTGTATGAAGCCAGTCCCTCAAAAATACGCGATGGGCTCAGATTGGTTAGCTGGCCCAGTGTGTTTGGCGTTTGTCGGAAACGCCACGTTCCTTACCTTTACCGGTAGACTGTGCTTTGGTCAGTATTAGAAACAATGGCGTCAATAAAACCATATGAGCCCGAATCAGACCCAGAACATTTTAGTGAAGATGATAGGATAACGTTAAGTATGAATGAGCATTTAACAAACTGGTTTGCAGAACAGCATTGTCATCTGTTTACTTCCTTGCTACAACGTACAATTAACATATTACAGGAAAACACATCGATGAAAAATAAATCAGACTTACAGGTTGCGGGCCGTAAACAGCTTCTGTTTGTAAATCCAGCTTTCAGGACAAGCCGTTGTGCGAATCCTGTATTGAACTCGCGAAGATTGTGGAAGTTTTCCTCCGTGAAATGTGCAGCGGGAGCCCCGCGCGCGTCGTGCATCCACACACTGGCAGTGTTTGTCTCGCACAGCTGACGTTGTGCAAATCCTGCATTGAACTCGCGAAGATTGTGGATGTTTTCCTCTGTGAAATGTGCAGCGGGAGGCGCGCCCGTCGTGCATGATTCACACTGGCAGTGTTTGTCTCGCTGAACCGCTGCTCATGAATTGCAATGGACGAATATTGTCCATTATTTCACATTTTCCAGTCTTCTCCTCCGACCCTGTCTGTCTCGTGCTTTATGATGAGCCCCTCTGTCTAATACACACGTGCATATCGCACCCCCGTCCCTAGGAAGGCTGAACAAAGCAAGTACCCCAGACCTGCAATCCGGATGAAAATAACAGCGTTTCGTCGGCATTGCAGCAACACCACTCCAGCCTAACTATACCACAACAACAGCGATACAAAATGGCCTCACCCCCCCTTATTTAATATTCTCAGAGGAGGGGTTTATGTAAATATTGAGGCTGGTGATGTCACCAACCCTGGAGGAATGTGTGTAGTCGCCTGCTGGCCGTTTGCTGTAGTTCTTAGAAACTGATTTCTTTAAAAGCAAATATCTCCCTTTGCTTTAAACTTTGAACGTTGTAACTTTGCAGATGTTGTTTATGCTCAAGCAGCAACATTACACGCTAGCTAAAGTTAGAATAGTGAAATCGTGGTTTACCACCCCTTTAAAGAGGAGCACATGCAGGGCGTTTTTTTTGTTTTGTTTTTTTTTTTTGCTTTTGAGGGTGAGTACAAGATGGCTTTATTTTCATTTCAGGGTGAACTATCCCTTTAAATTGTCAGAGAATATGTCTCTTTTTTTTTCTTTCTTTTTTTTTTGCCTCCAAAACTGTCTTAATTCTTAGTGACAGAGATTCAACAAAATGCTGGAAACATTCCTCAGAGATTTTGGTCCATATTGACATGATAGCATGACGCAATTGCTGCAGATATTTCGGCTGCGCGTCAATGATGCAAATCTCCCGTTCCAGCACATCCCACAGGTGCTCGATTGGTTTGAAATCTGGTGACTGTGGAGGCCAATGGAGTAAAGTGAACTCACTGTCATGTTCAAAACCAGATTGAGATGATTTGAGCTTTGTGACATGGCACGTAATCCTGCTGGAAGAAGCCATCAGAAGATGGGCGCACTGTGAAATGCTTCAGGGTAAAACCAAAATTAAATTTAGCTGAAGTACGATGCATCCATCATATTGTAGATGATAGCATTTGATCTGTTCTGTATAAAGTCACTCTCAAACAGAATATCTTTTTATTAAACCTCCAACAGACCATCTGGATCACATCAAAACATGCATTTAAAAGCAAAAGTATCTGAGGTGTTATTTGAAGCCCTGCTTGTCTGGTTTTGAGATCCTGACATGCAAAAGCTTCAATCAAATCAGAGAGTATACGGTGTGCAGAAGTCTCAGTAAGACATAAAAGATATGAGGAAACCTACCATAACAGTGTCGAGTCAAGGCTGTCTAATCAAATACTGTTATAGGCACAGATATATTTTCGATCTGTTATATTTCTTTTGAAAAGCGTCTCCTCGCAACTATATTTTCAGCTTGTGGCTTCTTCTGCAGAGGGAGGATGATTATACAGACAGAAAATCTTGAGACGTTTCTCTTCATCAAATTATACACTTGTTTTGCAAATTTGCAATAAGAATCCAAGTTCAGACTGTGGCATAGTTGTCTACCAATCTGACAAAGAAAGATTTGGGATGTATAAATACCTTTCCGATATTAAAGACCCTGAAATAGTTTGCAAGAGCAGTTATACAGTATACACTTGTGAAAAAGACGTACACTTTAGCATACTATATTACGGAAATAATACTTAAAAGAATACAGTTTGTTTTCGGACACATTTATGGCAATTTAACTCAAGCTCATCTTTATATGTAATTTCATAATTACTTCTGTTGTCTATTAAATATATCCACACTACAAGTGCACATTCAATACAATTAAGCGCAAGTATTTTTTTTAAAAGGATATCCTAAAAGGATATATTTGAGGGAATGCATATTGAAGAGCCAGTAGCTAGCATTTAGTCACTGGCTAGCTTATATGATTGTATATAATTTAAAAGACAGTTAATTAAAACATTTGTGTAACTTTAACAGTAAAATATTGTAAAATGCTACGAAAAAAAGGTAACAGTAAGTTCCCATACTATATACAGGGAAAAACTGCAACCAGACATTCAAATGTAACCCTTCTCTGGCCTTCGTTTGGGAATTACAGTCTCCACTGACCCCAGGCAAAAACATTTTTTTTTTTTACAAATTCAAATTTTCTCTGTTTATTAATGTTTTAACTCAATATCTGTGCAGTTTTTGGAGTATTTAAAATAATTTGTAAATGTATATAAATAAATGTAAAACAATTTTTTTTATGGATTTTCACACAAAATCAGTTTTTTCAAAATCAGTGTAAAATTCACTTTATAAAAGACTCAAATTTATAACTTTCATCCGTGGTGATAACGTGGATAATTTGACATGGTTTAGTGTAAGATTTTTGCCAGTCAAAAAAAAAATAAATAAATAAATAAATAAATAAATATATATATATATATATATATATATATATATATATATATATATATATATATATATATATATATATATATATATATATATATATATATATATATTTCCGTTGGATTCATATCTAAATGTTATGAAATCACATTTATAGCAATTAAAATTAATTAATTTTGTCAAAGTTTAGCATTTTTAAAAAATATTTTTATTTCCATTATGATTAGAATCAAACCTGAACAAGAGAAAAGTTGGAGTCTTTAGAGTTTACCATTTATTTCATATTTTCTTATAATTTTACAAATTTAATCTACACTTCAGTTACTAACTATAACAGAACAAAAATGAACAGTTATATTACATATTGAGTAAAAAATACACAACATCAAAATGCAATGAACTGAACAGCAATAACAAGCAATATCAAATGTATTCCTGTGTGTGTGTGTGTGTGTGTGTGAGCATGATCATTTTGCATTGTGGATGTTTTATGCATTGTTGAAAGTGTGCCACTTCATTTCTGTATGCGTGTTCTGTGTTGTTTTTGTTTTTGAGGATACATTTTGTCCATTTTCTAAGCGGGGTCTCCAGAGGTCACCCTGAGTGTGACTTTTTTTGTCACACAAACATAAAAACAGATATCAATCCAATTAATTTTTTTATTTGTTGATCTAGAGAGTGTTGACCACCGTACAAAGTCTCATGCCATTTGGACAAAGGGAATTTTTTTTTTTATTTGAGCAAACATCCTTCGGGGTCAGAAAAGACCCGAAGACCAGAGAAGGGTTAAATGTTAAATAAATAAAAAAACTGTTTTAATAAGTAAAAAAGGCAAATCAAATTATAGTTTACAGTGAAAAACTGTAAAACGACATTCCCTGAATTCCCTGTGACACTTCACATTTCAAAGTATTTTTTTATTTTTTAAGATTTACAAAAATTATATAATGAAAATGTACAACATGAATCCATTTTCCAACCCGTGTTTTTGTCTTACTCTGAATCATTATGGTACACTTATAATAAGTGTTTATTTTGGGACTATTTCAGACCGGTCTGGTTGGAACCGCTGCGGAGTAAAACAGAGAAGTAGCTCCGGCTGCAATGTTCTTCCGCAAGGCGCATGATGACGGTTCTGTTCATTAACCGCTAGAGCGCAAAAAGTTACGGACTGCAGCTTTAAATAATTATGTTTTTGTTATCAGTTATGCACATTTGGGTTTTATGTTACCTCTTCTGTTGTTTAATGAATGTTTATTGCATTATTTTAGTGTCGTGTGTTAGGGCTGCAACAAACGATTATTTTGATAATCGATTAATCTAACGGCTATTGGCTGTCTGGATCTGTCTGTGTCCTCTTTTTTCTGCGATGTATATTTCACTGTGTGAGAAAATTGCGTGAGTTTGAATGAGTGAGAGTTGGTGGCCCTGCGAAGTTTGTCTGGATATCACCAGGCCAAGCTCAATCTTTTAAGATCGAACATTGGACTGGGAAGTCTGCTTTGTATTTTCTGCTGCACAAGAGGCGTGATCAACGGGCATAGTTCAAATGACTCTGTACACAGTTGGATAGTCCTTTAACCAATCAGACCAATGATCCATCGCTCCGCTATCCGTCATTGTGTTAAACCTGCGAATAGCGCGGCAGGTGGATAAGCCGGTTTGTGATTGGTCCCCGCAAATTTGTATCAGAAGTAGGATAGAAATATGTACAGGTTTCCAGCCTGAGCTGCAGACGAAATCAATCACCGGCAGATCGGGCTGGGTTTACCCAGTCTACCCCGAAGTGGCGTGTCATCTTCTATTGGATTGGATCCGGGAGGGCTGCAGTACAGTATTCAAACCATGTTATCGCAGGCCCTTCAAATAGGTCATGTGAGATCAAGACCAGGGCTTAAAAACGGAAAAAAATATCAATCGGTTCACTCCGAGCAGAATCGATATTTTAACGTTTCCGTTTTTGCGTTCCTCAATAAAAATTACTGTTCCAAAAACGGTTTGATTTGAAAAAATACCGGTTAATAACGTTATTTTAATTTAGCCTATACTTTAAACAAATATGTATAAATAGACTTATTTTCACTCAATAATAATATAACGCATGGTAATTAAACTTGAATATTTATTTCATAACATTTTTAAAACCACAACAGAAATACATGCATTAATTACAAAGCATAAACAGCGGACCTGTTTTGGAGCGTTAGACAATCGAAAGTGGCCCTCTTATGCCTAATTCTTTTCAGAAGAGTGATAACATTCTTTGTAACGTTACGTAACTTTTTTTCAACACGACTTGTTTTAAAAAATGTATAAATAAAGAATAAATAAACTGGATAACCATTAATGCACCGTCAACTGGTAATTTCAAAGCAAACACTGCGCAACACGTCCTTGCATCACATAATCAAATTCAGTCAGCTAATAAAGCTGGATCATTTAATGCAATATACAGAGCCGGCCCAAGGCATAAGCGAACTAAGCGGCTGCTTAGGGCCCCCTTTGCCACCAGGGGGCCCCCAAGAGCACATTAAATGACTTTTTGCTGTATGTTATTTTGATTATTGAAATCGCGAAATGGCCTTAAACAATTACTAAATAAACTGCAAAATGTTAAGTTTTCTAATATATGCACGGATTGATTCTGACAGCATTGCACGAGCTCGCGGCGCCATAGGCAATACACTATTGTTAGCCAGGGTTCAATGTCCAAAGTGCGAGAAAACGGCGCTAAAACGTAACGTTACTCGTCAGTTGCCCGGTAACCTTTTTATGAATGGATGGATTTGAGAATGCTATGGTTTAGTGTGAATATCTTGTCTGACGTTCTGCATGTTTTGTACGGAGTACAGCATAGCTTCCAGTTTCTCAATAAATGTTTTTCTGCAAACTGCTATATCGTCCCCTTGGAATTATAAGTTGTGTAGCCTATATTTTGGAAGTTTTTATTTAGAAAATAAAAAGGTTCTTTCTACACAGTCGAATGGAATGCAAAAAATAAAATTGTATTTCCGCCAAAATAAAAGCTCTGTTTAATGTTTTAAAGAAATCAAAATTTCTTGTTCCTAAAAGAAGTCTCTTCTGCTCACCAAGGATGCATTTATTTGAGCATTACAGTAAAAACGGTAATATTGTGAAATATAATTATAATGTAAAACATCTGTTTTATATGTGAATAGTAAAGTGTGATTTATTCCTGTGATCAAAGCTGAATTTATCATCATTACTCCAGTCTTCAGTGTCACATGATCCTTCAGAAATCATTCTGATATGAGGATTTGATGCTCAAGAAACATTTATGATTATTATCAATGGTGAAAATACAATATTTTTTAAGATTTTTGAAAGCTTTCTATTTCAGAGAAATGCTGTTCTTTTGAACCTCCTATTCATCAAAGAATCCTGGGGAAAAGTGAGCATATTCTGCATAAGAGACTACTTACATTTTTATTTTATTTTTAAAATACATATCCCAGTCTGAACTGTAGTACAGTAAGGCTTTGAATATTAACACCTGAACACTCCTGTGGGATTGCTACTGGTACAATTAAAAACCGTATAAGGGTAAAACCATTACAGCCAGACATGATGAAATCAACACAGCTACAACTACTAAAATTGATACTGGGTGTGCGAATTATCAATAATTGACAATAGTCAATCGTATTGGTGGCACCGAGGGGCCCCCAAATGAAATTCTGCTTAGGGCCCCATAAGGACTTGGGCCGGCTCTGGCAATATAACATACCATTTAATACGAAGCATCAACCGTATAGAAAACATTGACCTGTATTGGCAATCTGAAAGACTATAGGAAAAATGTTTGATAGATGTTATAGCCTACTTGAATAGGCTTAAAAGGAATCCATAAACTAGCCTAAATCAGACTATTTGAGCTTAAAGTCCGTACTGCTTATTTATACGTACGAAAAGAATGTCCTCCAATACCTGCGCTTTCATTGTAGACCTCAGCGGGGAAAGAAATGTACTTGAGGCATGAAAATGCGCACTCTACACTGACGGTAGATTCATAGATGATGGTGCGCGGGCATTTCACTCACGCGTGATACGTCAACGTCACATGCTGTACTACTCATTTCATAATTGGTCACTGCCAAATAAAAATATTAAAGAGAACGATAAAATAACGTTATTAACCGGTTAATGGTCATTTCAAATTAATGTTTCTGTTAAGAACGATTCAAATTGATTTTGATTTTGATTTCGTTTTCGTTTTTGTTCCTCTTAAAATTTCGTTCGTTTCCGGTTTTCGTTTTCGTTCCTTGAACCAGTTCGGAGCCCTGATCAAGACTATTCGACAACAAAAATATTTGTTGACAATTTTTTATTGTCGATGTTGTTGAATCATTTCAGCCCTAACCATGATGGTGTTTTGTGTTTGCGTGAATGACTCTGTGGACCATAGACTGCAATGTGATTTCAACTTTCAAGTACCAGAAAGGTAGTAAAGACATCGTTAAAGGTCCCATAGCATGGATTTTTTATTTTATTTTATAATGTATTCTGAGGTGTACTTACATTGTTAGTATGATTTTTACATCATAAAATGTCATAATTTAGAAATAAAAGGCATTTTTTCTATACTGCTGTTTGCCCTGTGGCTGAATGCCCTGTTTCAAGGGGCGTGTCTGCTGTGAGACTTCAGTAAAAACGCCCACTGTTGTGATTGGCTGACATCTTTGCATTTGAAATGAGCGGAGGGGTTTAACAAGGTCTACGAGGCACAAGCCTACGGCCTGCCAGAGAGACGGATGTCACTTCTCATCAGTTCTCTCAGCACGTCTCAGTTCAGTGAACTGTTGTAGTTACTATCATATACTTCAGGTTATTCGTTTATTTCTAGTCGGAGGGGATGTCACTCATGTCAGAAAGTTAGTAACTTTAGTAAATGATGGATCAGCACTGACTCGAGACGCAAACCGCTTAGAATGATTCAGTCCGATTTGGTGAACTGGTTCGACCGGTTCAATAAAAAGAACCGGTTCACTAAAAAGAACCGGTTCAAAAGAACGATTCGTTCGCGAACCGGACATCAATGGACCAGAGACGGAGCGATTGCTAACAAAGTTATTGAAACTACTGAGTTGTGATAGCGCTGTCAGCGAGAGTTTATTTTGTTTGTATCTGAGAGTTCTGAATAAACACGAGTCCCAGTCATGCCGAGCCCGTCTTCCTCCTTATTCTACCAACTTTGTAACACATGGAATGTACCATTACAGCTGTCGAGATAAATGAGTTGCAAGTTAATGTTGATTATAGCATTCTTTTTAGATATTTTCCTATCATATGAAAAGCGTCAGTGACCCGCATTGAGTACACAGCGCAAACAAAGACACAACAGCGCAGTAATCGAAGGTAATCCAGTTTATTGTGGGGATAGCTGGCTAGCCTAGCCGGATACCTTCACGCTTACCCCCCTTCTGCTTAATCTGGTGCCGCGTTTGGTGCCTCTGCTGTGGGCCAGATGCAGTACTGTGGGTCGGTGATGTTGAATGGCCGACCGGTCAGTGCAGCCCGAGCTTCAGCGTGTGTGAGGTTTATCTCTAAAGATGTGGCTCTGCCGATGTTGAGCAGAAACTCACGACTGTATGCACATTTTAGAACAGATAGACGCAACGAGGATGTACAAAAACACTGACTCACAAGATTGAAAACACGAAAACACCGTTCTGTGTCGGGAGAGAGAGAAGGTAAAGGATAAATAATAAAGTTCTGTGTGAACTTGAATAATTAGCTACACATCAGAAATCACTGATCACAGATCAAAAGGAACTGATAAAAGACTTCTGTTTTCATTTGTACATCCAAACACTGAGAAACTGTCAGCATTCACTCGTTCACAAGCAATGACCTCTCGAGGACAAATATGGCGCTCGCATGGGCGTGCCAAATTCTCTGGGTGGAGGAAAGGGAGGTAACCGTTCCTGTGTGGACGTCAAAACAGGAAAATTCAAGATCAGCTCGTCTGGGCTGTCATTTTCTCAAAGGCAGAGAAAGACAGACAGAACTCGGTTTACACCGATCAAAATTTCTAGCCACTTGGGGACAATATTCAGGCTAGGGGAACTCATATTAATGTTGAAAAACCTCATAAAATGAAATGTTCATGCCATGGGACCTTTAAAATAGTTCATGTGAATACAAGGGCTGAATATTGACACTAATTTCACAATTCGATTTGATTTAGATTCCGATTCGATTCAATATTGAATATTTTATACATATATATATAATATATATATATATATATATATATATATATATATATATATATATATATATATATATATATATATATATATATATATATATATATATATATATATATACATGGCAAATGTTCTCAAGGAAAACAAATCTCTTAACTAATGCTGTAAACTATGGGAGTCAATTGTAGCCTATAGGCTACATTAGCCTACTATTGAAGGTAAAAATTAACTGATTTGTATACAAACACTTAATTTACACTCAATTATGCTTTTTTTTTGTAATAATAAAGTTATAATATTAACTTTACAATTACATAATCATATTTCTACTCCAATTCGTTTTTTGACATATAAACATTTTAATGGTGGTGGCATAAAAAACTTGCCAGATTTATTCAAGCATATATTAAATATTGAAAAACATTTAAGGTTATAATGAATAATATGGTGCCTATATTTAGCAAAATGTTCCTCTATAGAGTTATTTTTTCTAGCTGACTAACGAGTTTATGGACACTGGATATGGTTTTTCTGAGGTAAATGTGATGTTACATGACATTTTTTACCAGCTGTTTTATTGACACTATGGTTGAAACACTGATTCAGTGATTCCATGCGACATGATACGAATTTCGGTAAGTTGTTCTATATCTTTTAACACACTTTCAGATGCTCTTTCATGTTTATGTCGCGCTGTAACTGGTATTAAGGCGGAAGAGAAGATCATGTTTGCTCCGCGCTGCAGGTTCTCTTGAGCTGTGCTACACCAGAGCATCTCGTGCCAAAGCGCCAAACATGGTATTTATGTTTTTGAATTCTGTTATAAAATGGATGTAATTTTAAATCTGAGACTGTTTCATATCAATAGTAATAAAGCACTATAATAATAATAAAGATTATTGCGATTTATTGGATCTACAAAATGTTCCATTCATTCATCAACTGAAAACAGGATGACTAATCGATTCTTGGGATTTAAGAGTCGATATCGGTTCGTAAAAATGAGAATCGATTGTTATCGAGAATTTTTTTACCCAGCCCTAGTGAATACAGTGGTTCAACCTTAAAGGGTTAGTTCACCCAAAAATGAAAATTCTGTCATTAATTACTTACCCTCATGTCGTTCGACACCCGTAAGACCTCCGTTCATCTTCGGAACTGAAATTAAGATATTTTAGTTGAAATCTGATTGCTCTGAAAGGCCTCCATTGGCACAATGGCACTTTACACTCTCAAGACCCTTAAAAGGTACTAAAGACGTCGTTACAAAGTCCATCTCACTACAGTGGTTCTAAAATAACTTTATAAATCGGCGAGAATAGTTTTTGTGCGCAAAAAACCCCTAAATAACGACTTACATATGATGACGATTTCAAAACAAGGCATCATGAAGCTTCGAAGCGTTATGAATCAATGAGCCGAATCATGATTCGGATCGCGTGTCAAACCGCCAAACTGCTGAAATTTGGCGATTCAAACCGCTGATTCGACTCGCTGATTCATAACGCTTCGAAGCTTCATGATGCCTTGTTTTGAAATCGGCATCACTATATAAGTCGTTATTTAGGGTTTTTTTGCGCACAAAAACTATTCTCGCCGATTTATAAAGTTATTTTAGAACCACTGTAGTGAGATGGACTTTGTAACCACGTCTTTAGTACCTTTTAAGGGTCTTGAGAGTGAACCGTGCCATTGAGCCAATGGAGGCCTTTCAGAGCCATCAGATTTCAACTAAAATATCTTCATTTCTGTTCCGAAGATGAACGGAGGTCTTACGGGTGTCGAACGACATGAAGGTAAGTAATTAATGACAGAATTTTCATTTTTGGGTGAACTAACCCTTTAATGTTATGAAGCGACGAGAATACTTTTTGTGTGCAAAAACAAACAAAAATAATGACTTTATTCAATAATCACTTCTTTTCTGTGCAAGTCTACTAGGCAATTCATTTTAGCACCACAACACATATATATGATCATGGGATCGTGCTCGGCCAATAGTTAGCCGGCGTTTTGCCATAAAACCCTTGTAAAAAGCCCAACAAAGTGAATGCCGTAAGAGAGTGATAGGGAAGAGAAGAGATTTTTGAATAAAGTTGTTATTTTGTCGAGAGCTCTCCGATTTCATAAAATATCTCAATTTGTGTTCCGAGGATCAACTAAGGTCTTATGGGTTTGGAACGACATGAGGATGAGGAATTAATGATAGAAATTTCATTTTGGGTGAACTAACCCTTTCAAGGTACAAAATAGATTTTAGTAGCATTGTTGGATTTACCAGTTTAAATTGCAATTTTGTTGTTTGTAAATTACAGTTTTATACTGTAAAATAAAATTTTTTACAGTAAAAGACTATATAAACCAAATAGTTTACCACAAACAGGTGCACAGTGAAATCGCTTTGGAGTCCCAAACGGGTCCGATTTTTCAGGGGAACTGAATCTTATGACACCTTGCATGACATTTCCGACAGTTGATTGGCGTAAAAACAAAGATGTAGATTTCATGTATGTGCCAGCCGATCAACTTCCATTGCGATGATTTTCTAATTGTAATTGATAGTTTGTGACAGGTAGTATAAAAATTTAGGGTGAGTGGATGTTCTTGTTTTACACTCTTATAAATAAAGGTTCCAAAAGGTTTTTCATTATTGGTTCCTTTTTAAAAGAGACACTTTTTTTCTTTGTGTGAAGAACTCTAAAGAACTAAAGAACCTTTTTTACACTATACAGAACCTTTAGCGGAATCTTAAAATTCAATGGATGTTAAATGTTTTTCATGGAATATGCCAATTTTGTGGAATATAGATTTGTAGTGTAGAGATCCTTTTTGTTCTGAACAAATATTTGTAGATCATCAATATTTATAGTTTGTTCTGCTGCAAGAGATAGCCTTTGGAATGCGTATAATAGTTGTGTCATGGTTTAGGAGTGCACAGAATATAGATGACCTCAAAGTTAACACACATGGAATAAATGCCACAATGCTTCAATTCTCTTTAAGCTGTGACATTTAACTGCAATGAAAAGCGCAATTATCTTTTAAAATAAACATTTTCCATTAGCCATACTTCTGACTGATGCTTAATTATTGCCAGCGAAAATCACTTTGACAAATTGTGCAGTCAAAATTACAAATCACTTTGACGAAATTCAATCTCAGAGGAGTAAAAAACATTTAGTGATTGAATTTATAAAGTCTGAATGTAAAGGTGAGCTGGAGCTATTTTCCCGTGAGGATCTTGCGGTGGATACGTGCTCCAGTCCATGACCTTGCGTTTCTTTCTGCGATAGTTATCGTGCTCAAGCGAGCGAACCCTCAGACCCAGCTGAGGCAGGTTTCTGAAGTAATGTACACTTTCATTCCTCTGATATTTACTTCTGAGCAGTCAGGCAGCAAGAAATCGTTCCCTCTGAAATTGGCAAGCAAGTAGGCCATTTAAAAATCACTCGCCGCATTATCAGTTAGCAAGACAGACAATTAAAAATCGTTATTCATTTTCCTGAGAGCGTCCCCCGTAGAGGATACAGCCATTTGGATGAAACCTTCCAAAGCGATACAGGAAGGTCTTCATCCCGTGGGTGAAGAACATAAACGTCATTGGCTTTAATACTAACAGTAGCTTTGAAAAGGGCTTGTAAAGCATCAAATCTACTGGCTGATAAACACGGCTCTTCTGAGAAATGGTCAAATGTTGGCTTTTATTCTCTGCTTTGGACTAGAGCTTTGTGAAAGGCTGGGTCAAGTTCTTGGCTTCCTAACAAAAGCGTTAATTAAGCAGGGTTAATTAATGTCATACTGAAGAGAGTCGGTTTGGGTTGATAAGATGCTTCCGAAGAGGAAGAGGATTTAGGAGTGACTTGAATTGGAACAGGAGCAGAAGGAAGGACAGAGAGGACAAAGTAAGGAAGTTTGAGAGAGAGAGAGAGAGAGAGAGAGAGAGAGAGAGAGAGAGAGAGAGAGAGAGAGAGAGAGAGAGAGAGAGAGAGAGAGAGAGAGAGAGAGAGAGAGAGAATGCAGATGCCCTTTGCACTACAGTGATAAGACTCATTCTGGCATTCTTTTGTCCCATATTGTCACTGTTCTCTTTTTAAGAGTACTTTTTTTCTTACACTTTTGTATATGTTTGAGTCAATGTCAGCCGTGCACATGTCATAAAGGGAATCGTTTACCTTTAACCCCTAGGAGTCTGAGCTGTTTTGGGGCCCTTTAGAAGTTTTGACATGCTCTTACATTTGTGTTTTTTTCAGTTGCTTATAAACACATTAATGGCAAGAGTGTAATTACACTGTATTCAGCACAAACTGGGCTACCATAATATGTGAGCTTGTATATGCTTATATTTTTGAGAGAAAAATGTTTATTTGAGAAAACTCAAAACACACAATAGATATGTGTCCACAAGACTTTTGACTAATGGGTGTATCTGCCTAGCGTTTTTGCTTTAAACTGATGTGAGAATCATTGAGCCTACTCATTTACATAAAACAATACACTGATTTAAAATTTGTAAGACAGTTTTTCTTCACAAAGCCAGTATGCGAGGAGGCGTGATATCTAATGAATAATGATGGGATTCATCTGAGAGGACAAAAGAACACAATAGCCCGCATAATGACCTGCATAAAGAATGAGCTTCAGGTATGTGACAGAGAGCAACAGGACAAAGGACATATATTATATATTGTACTTATCTAGTAAACTCATCTTGATTTAAGAATGTTTAAATATTTAGACTAGAAACAAGACAAAAATGACTAAGAAGAGCATTTTTTGTACTTTTTTTGTTTTTGAAAGTAGTCTAATGCTAAAAAATTTAATAATAAATAATTAAAATTAAGATACAATTTTTACAAAACGAAATTCACTGTAAAGAGAGCAATTCACTTTCTACAAAACAAAAATGGGTAAATAGGTGTACAGTTTTGCATACAGGTTTGGGATAACATGAGGTAAATGATAATAGAGGTAAAATGTTTAGTTGAACTGTTCCTTTAACTGGAGGTTTACACTGAATGCAGAGATGACTCTTTTCAGATAATTTTTCTAATTTTCCACAAATTCAAACCATAGCATTACAAAAAGCTTGCCGAAATATCAAATACTCTCTGCAGTCATGGGATGCAGAACGGGACATCAAAGTTAAGGAGGATGGAGATTATTTTGTGAGTAAGAGGATTAAAGTAATTGAGTATTTGGGGGCCTGGAGATGTGGAGACGGTGCTGGACGGATGGCAACGCATGTGCGTGAGCAGCTGATGGAGCGTTTGCTGGCCGCCATGAAGCGGTTAAACAGAGAGGTTACTGGATGAGAGAATGATCAGAGAGGCGAGGCTGAAGTTACATTAAAGCCTGAGCTATGACTATCTGTTGAACTGAAAATGTCTTCTTCAAATATATTCTAGAGGATTGAACTGCTTGGTTTTTGCTTGCACCTCTGTTGTTTCAAAACAATTGCTTACATTCTCTTTCCCATGGGAACAATTTAGCCATCAATACATTGATCTAACACTAAGTCAAGTCACCTTTATTTACAATACAAATTGTTTCAAAGCAGCTTTACAATGATAAAAGTCAGTTCCGTTGAAAAAAATCATCAATTTTTAAATTAGTTCATTTAATCTATAACGCAGTTGATATCATCATCCAGCTCAGTTCAGTTCTCACACAACAATATCAGTACAGTCAGATCAATAATATTATTGAATATTAGCTTTCCTGTAGCTCAAACAGTAGAGCGTGGCGCTAGCAACGCAAAGGTCATGGGTTCAACTCCCAGGGAAAGCAAGAACTGACCAAATGTAAACTGTAATGAATATTAAGTAATTCAAGATTATGCTTTATAAGGTGTAGGAGAGAGTAAAGGGGCGTGGAGTTAATCTAGCATTGATGGGTAAATTGTTATGCTCTGCTGGTTTTACCAGACATATTCAACTATGCAGGTATAGAATGTTAAGCACAGATCTGTTGAGGTGTGAAATTGCTTGTGTATGTTTAATTGCATTGACAAATGTATTGATCAATCCCATGTCAATTTTCTCTCTGTTTTTCTACTGTGGTCATTTGTGTAACAAGTCAATAACTCGCCAATTAAAGTTATTATTCTATGGGGAATTTGTGAGAGTACTCTTTAACTAACAATTTTCTTTTGGGCGAAGATGTTTCCAGAATTGTATTGGAACCAGAAGGAAAAAGACAACGGCGCTAGCTCTTTACTTGCAAAAACTTAAACTTGCATATTTATTCCTTGGACCCAGCACTCAAGTTCTGCAGCCAGTAAAACAGCTGAACGCAGGAGCAATCAGATGTTGAAAGATCCCTGTGTGATTGCTATGCATGATTTTTTCATCAGCTTCATTATGAAACATGGTAATTATATAATTACATATCAGGCACCGCGTGGATTGGGCATCACTCCAGGAGGGAATCTGGTTCCACTATTTGCATTTTCATAGTGCTATTAACAACATAAAAGGTTGATAAGATTAAATATGGCATGTTGGTGCTTTTTGCTTCACTTGGCATTATAGCCTACTTAGTGAGCCGTCTAGGTAGGGAGCCTTTTAACCAGTTATAGGCATTGAAAGCTTTCCCAAAAGGTAGGAAAATTAATTATGTTGCCTTCAGAACATGCTGCACATATACTGTTGTTCATTGATAATTCATGTTTATTCATAATACATTAACTAGTGTTAATTTACAAAACTTATTCACTTGTGAAAAAGAAGTACACTTTAGCATATACTTTTAAAAAGAGAACTGATTACGGAAATATATTTTAAAGGAATATACTTAAGGGTGAACTGAATGCAATGTTTTTGGACACGTTATTAACAATTCAATTAAAATGTATTATAAATTAAAAATAGCTAGTTAAACTTAAAGGGTTAGTTCACCCAAAAATGAATTTACTCGCCCTCAAGTCATGTGTATATGACATTCTTCTATCAGACAAATATGGAAGGCGGTCCGCCGGAAGCTAGATATTTGACTTTTTTAACATGTTAAATATGGATATTTTTCTTACAAAACCCCATTGATTCGTTTCAGAAGGCCTTTATTAACCCCCCCCGGAGCCGTGTGGGGCAGTTATATGATGGATAGATGCACTTTTTGGGCTTCAAATTTTGGCCTGCCATTCATAATGCTTGTAAGAGCCAATGTCAAAGAAGAAGAATGTCATATACACCTAGGATGGCTTGAGGGTGAGTAAATCATGGGGTCATTTTCATTTTGGGGTGAACTATCCCTAAGAGTGTTTTTCGAACCACTTATAGGACTTAAGTACATCTTTATATGGATATGCAGAACATACTGAGAAGCATTTATGGATGTTCACTAGGTTTGGAACAAAACCATGGAGTTCAGAGACGTAGATTGACAGGGCATGCTGGGATATATCTGCAACAAAAGATATCTGACTAAAAACGAGGTGCTTGCAGAACATTTAAACCCTGCATTTGAAAAAGTCGATATAAATAAACTCTTGTTTAATGGCGGAGGTACACATCTTTGTAAAAATAAAAGAGCAATAGTGCTTTTGTTGTATTCTAAGAAATCACAGTCTCTAATGCTATCAATACCGTTTCACTTCACTCAGGTATCGACAGCTCCCCTCCAGCTCATGCTAATTGCTAATCAGGAATCTCATGAAGCCGGTGATTGATTTAGTTAAGCGGGTGAGAAACGGCGGCACGGTGTGTTCTGTGAAGCTCTGATTGTTTGTTTGCATTTCCTTAAAGCTGTAATTGGGTTCTTGATCAGAGGAAGAAAACACAAAGGAAAGCGGCAGATTAGCGCACGCTTTGTCAAGCACACACACTGTGCTTTAAGAGTGGAAAGGTTTCTGATTAACTGGGCTCAGAATTAATCCCTCTTGAGTTTCAGGAAAGGACTCAGCCTTTGGTCCGGACTCAGCGGTGCTGCTCCGGTTCTGAAGGAACTGCGGAGACACTGCATGAGCACGAACAAGAAAGCCATTAGAGAGAGACAAATGGAGAGAGCAGAGGAAGCTATTAAAGCAGGAAGAAAGATAAACAGGAACCTATAGGAAAGCAAAGGAAAGGAAGGGTGAGAGACATTAATAGATACTGGAATGAGACGCAAACAGTGAACACAAACGTAAATCTCTGACTTCACCTGCAAGATTCCCAGGAGGCGTGCAGTTCTATTTTTAACCATTTGGTCAATGTCTGAAAATGTTTTTTTTTTTTTTTTTTTCTGGTAAAATATTTTCTCCAATCTTAGCTTCATTTGAAGAGTAGATTATACGTGAGCCACTTCCCAGAAATGTGTAATTAATTAATACTATATTTAAAACAAATTCATGATAGTTGATGCTGATTAGGTCCAGCAGCTTA
This sequence comes from Gobio gobio, assembly GCF_949357685.1. Taxonomy (NCBI): domain Eukaryota; kingdom Metazoa; phylum Chordata; class Actinopteri; order Cypriniformes; family Gobionidae; genus Gobio; species Gobio gobio. Next base: position 8,825,045 of record NC_137115.1, on the reverse strand, counting down.
AGAATTAGTCCATTATTATCATCGGGCAATAATACATCCGATTTTATTTTGGAATAATAAATATAAAGTACGCAGTTTGACGGTGCACCAATGACAGTATTTGCATACACTCACCTAAAGGATTATTAGGAACAACTGTTCAATTTCTCATTAATGCAATTATCTAATCAACCAATCACATGGCAGTTGCTTCAATGCATTTAGGGGTGTGGTCCTGGTCAAGACAATCTCCTGAACTCCAAACTGAATGTCAGAATGGGAGCTAAAGGTGATTTAAGCAATTTTGAGCGTGGCATGGTTGTTGGTGCCAGACGGGCCGGTCTGAGTATTTCACAATCTGCTCAGTTACTGGGATTTTCACGCACAACCATTTCTAGGGTTTACAAAGAATGGTGTGAAAAGGGAAAAACATCCAGTATGCAGCAGTCCTGTGGGCGAAAATGCCTTGTTGATGCTAGAGGTCAGAGGAGAATGGGCCGACTGATTCAAGCTGATAGAAGAGCAACTTTGACTGAAATAACCACTCGTTACAACCGAGGTATGCAGCAAAGCATTTGTGAAGCCACAACACGCACAACCTTGAGGCAAATGGGCTACAACAGCAGAAGACCCCACCGGGTACCACTCATCTCCACTACAAATAGGAAAAAGAGGCTACAATTTGCACAAGCTCACCAAAATTGGACAGTTGAAGACTGGAAAAATTTTGCCTGGTCTGATGAGTCTCGATTTCTGTTGAGACATTCAGATGGTAGAGTCAGAATTTGGCGTAAACAGAATGAGAACATGGATCCATCATGCCTTGTTACCACTGTGCAGGCTGGTGGTGGTGGTGTAATGGTGTGGGGGATGTTTTCTTGGCATATTTTAGGCCCCTTAGTGCCAATTGGGCATCGTTTAAATGCCACGGCCTACCTGAGCATTGTTTCTTATCATGTCCATCCCTTTATGACCACCATGTACCCATCCTCTGATGGCTACTTCCAGCAGGATAATGCACCATGTCACAAAGCTCGAATCATTTCAAATTGGTTTTTTGAACATGACAATGAGTTCACTGTACTAAAATGGCCCCCACAGTCACCAGATCTCAACCCAATAGAGCATCTTTGGGATGTGGTGGAACGGGAGCTTCGTTCCCTTGATGTGCATCCCACAAATCTCCATCAACTGCAAGATGCTATCCTATCAATATGGGCCAATATTTCTAAAGAATGCTTTCAGCATCTTGTTGAATCAATGCCACGTAGAATTAAGGCAGTTCTGAAGGCGAAAGGGGGTGAAACACTGTATTAGTATGGTGTTCCTAATAATTTTTAGGTGAGTGTATGTACACATATATGTACTTATAATATAGGAAAACGGCCAATTTTATATATGTCACATATATTAAAACCCATATCAAAACCTATATTAAAACATATATGTTCATATAGGTTATTTCCATGTGGGCAGTTGGGAATTGATCAAGTTACTCTACCAATTATTCAATTTAAATATCAAGTTTAATGACGTTTCTGCAATGCAAGCTAATGACTTTAGCAAAGTTTAGGCAGCTTTGTGTCATTACAATGGGAGGAATGTAGTTTTGTTGCTTTGTGCTCTTAGCACAGAGATGTACTGGAATCAAATGGTCTCTTTTGCAGTGTAGACAGTTTTATTCATTATAACGGGAACCTGCTGATTTGTTGCGTCATTTACTTGCACCGCAGACACAATAGTAGACAAAATGAGGCCAGATTGTATAGGCCACTGAAATCTCATGGTGGGCTGAATTTCCCTTGAGAAAAAAAAAGTATATACTTTATCATATACTTTTAAACAGAGGCGGCTTTTGCAATTCAGAGGCCCATTTCAAAGAATCAGTTTGAGCTAGAGGTCTTCACGGGTCCACTTGGATCCAAAAACCTGAGGCCCGACTTGAACTCTAACTATATAACCAAAATATGCCTCGGACATGGGTCAGGTTTGATATTAGTGGCCTCGGGTAATTTAAAATAAATGTGCTTTTTCCGAAGGGATCCGGGAAGACCCAAATTCTTTTAAACTATATTGTGCATTTAACAAACTTTTATGGCAACGTTATTATCTCACTTTTTAATTTCTCTCTGAAACCCCACTTCTATGTGCAATGGACTTTATGCACAGTTGCTTCCGCAATTAGACTGTCGCTCCCCATTTTTGCCACATTTGCTTCAACGAGCGCTGTCAGCATGGATTAAAATAAACTTTAATCATTTTATGCTCAGGTAAATAACATTACGCCAAAAGTTATAAGACGTAATGAGGTTATAGTGATGAGTGATTGACATTTCAGCACTTCAGCGTGTACTTGCACGTTCGTGTTAAGTGCATTTTTGAGAAATGCATGTAGACAAGAAACAAACGTTTGTAACCTCGCACACACAAATCCATCTTAGCTATGAGATCCATCAGGTAAAGCCACTTGCTTCATTATGCTGCGTGTTCATGCAGAGCATTTCTTTTTCTGTGTGTAAAAGCCCTTAGCCAGAGATTAGGTAAAATAGTGTTGTAGACTATCGGCTATTGATTACATTTTTATCAAGCTATCATGTTTATTTTTGCAATCCACTGGTCACAGTTGAAAGCCGAACTCAGAAATAACAATTGTAACAATCACGACCAAAACAAAAAAAACAGCATTCAAACTGTCATTGTCACTCTCTCAGTCCCTCAACTAAAATGAAATGATACTAAAACTGGCAAAAGGTGGCAAATCATTGTCTTAACAAGTGAGTCATTGGGCCTTATTTTAACGATCTGAGAACATGGTCTGAAGCGCATGGCACAGGTACACTCACCTTTTGCTAGTTTAACGAAAGGAAAAATGTCTGGCGCGCCAGGCGCATGGTCCAAGAGGGTTAGTCTTTTAATGAGTCATGGGTTTTGGGCTAACGTGCAATAAACCAATCAAGAGTCTCATCTTTCATTCCCTTTAAAAGCCAGTTGTGCTCGCACCATGGCAGATTGGCTATTTACATGGCGGAATTTGCGAGCGGAAAGACTGAATGCTTCTCCAGAGAGGAATCCTTTTATTTGTAATATTTAAAAATGTTTGTGTGCTACTGTGCGTCCCTGTGTGTGTAACAAGCAGAGTGTATGTGCGTTGTAAACTTGCCTATAGGAGCATATTCTAACGTGCCCTTTAACTCTTTCCCCGCCAAACACGGAATTTTCCATTATTTGTGAGAAAACGTATCCCTGCCAAACACGCAATTTTCCGTATTTTCACTGTTATACGCTAGGGGGTGCTATTACGCATCTTCTGAATGAGTACTGAATCTCCTGATCAAAACATAGGCGAGGAAGACGCAAAAAAACAAGCGATCGCATGTGAGCAAATGCATATGTAAAATAACGTGATCATCAACATTAAACATCATATAAATCAAAACTGTCTAATGTTACTGAATGAAATGCCGACCCAGGACGACCTCTAGGACTGTGCAAGCATTAAGGGTGTGTTTGATCCATCTGTGTTTGATCATCGTTCTGAATCTGATCTGTATGTAGTCTTTGACAAAAACGTGATTTTCTCAGCTTTTTGTTCAAAATGTTGCTGTTTTTATGAAACTTACCCATATTTAAGTGTTGATAAAAAAGGAATGCATGAAGGTTTTTTTGTTATAAGAAGAGGGTCTGCTCAGATATTCATACAACAAAATATTCTATGGGCCATTACATTTTTGTGAAAATGATCAAAATCCCTGGCGGTGGCTGGCAACTTTTTTTTTAAATACTGGCGGGGAAAGAGTTAAATAAAATAAAATAAAATACTGCGCTATTGACTTTAGAGCAGGTTTTTGTTGGTCAATGGCGCAGTCGTTTTCAGTTGCCTCAAAATAGCAACACGCCAACAATGCGCCTGAACATACCTCGTTTTCAGACCAGCACGCCCATGGGTGAACAGATTGCATTTGCTATTTAAACAATGTGGAGCTGGACATGAAAACGATATCATTAAAATCATTAAATGTACTTTAACTTTTGACATTATTACAAAGTCCACTTTTTAAAAGTGTTTAGAAACATGAAAGTCTAATCTCTTTTAATACTGTTTAATGGCTTTTTATTTCATTAATATTATATTATCTGCAAGTACACCACACGTGCACTGTGCACATTCAAGGCTAATTACTGTAAGTGCACTTCTTTTTCAAGGGTTGTGAGGCCAGAAATTAAGTGCGCTAATCATATAAGGATAATAAAGGGATCATAATGTAACCCTGGTGAACTACTCTTAAATATCTGCTATCTTTCCTACTTACACTCATAAATTAAAGCTCAAACATTTCCCAAAATATGTCTCATCATCAGATTAACCTGCAACAAGGGTCATGTCAAAATGTGCTTGAACTGATTTTGTAGACTATATACTATATACAGAGCTTTATTTGTACCCCTGAATGTGCATGTCTGAAAATATGTGCGTTTTGAAAATCTGCACAGCAGGAGTCGCTTTCAATCTTCAGCTTTAAGTCTGTAAACAGCTCTCTACCGTGTAAAACAGGCGCTTTGTGAGAACAAACACCACCTGCTTTTCCAGAATCCTATTGTGTGTGTATCATCCTGTAGATTCCTTTAAGTGTGTGTGAACGGAAGATAGCTGAATTTTGGGCTCAAAGTTGACCATAGTTGACCATAAAGGCTTGATTTATTTGAGAGGCCAGCTTAGAGTCCAATTACTTTCTGTCTCCAGCAACAGAATTTAGGAGCAGACCTTTGCCAAGTTCACTCTAAGTATTAGCAGTGAGACACATCACTGTAACAGCCATTGTTGATCAGCTTTAATTAGAAAAAATCCTCCCGGCCCAAGCTTAAACTAGCCAAAACCAGTCTATATTGGTCTTAGATGGTCTAGATGGTTTCCTTTTTTGTCTTGTTTACTGACTTTTTTGGGCACTGGTCAGCTAAGAGATCAGCTGCCCAACTAGCAAAACCAGCTGAATAACAGCTTGGCTAGGCCGAGAGACCAGCAAACCATCTTAGCCTTGTTAGAAACCAACCATTCCAGCTAATACCAGTTTGAGCTGGTTAAAACGGCAATGTATAGATTAAATCCGACATAAGAGATAATTAAGAGTTCCAGAAATTCGGAGTTCAACATATTGTTTGCCATTAAAATTGTGGCAACCCTGTTGAGTATATCATCTTTAACCAATCTAAGCTGGTTTTAGAGGGGTTTTAGGCACTTTTTAGCTGGAGTTCAGGTGGAAACCCAGGTAAACCAGCTAGCTTGGCCAGGCTGGAAGACTGGAAGACCAGCTTAAACTGGGACCAGGCAGCTAGGAAGGTTTAAAGGGGTCATGAATTGAGAAATCAACTTTTCATTCAGCCTTTGATATATAAAAGTTAATCGTAATATAAGAATATCCTGTAAGTTTCGAAGCTGAAAACTTCCTTGTTAGTCAAAGAAAAGCTTTTATTGACACCAGGTCCAGAAAACGCTCGACCTCAGAATATGCCTTCCCTTGACCCGTGTGGTGAAACGCCGCCTCAACAGAAGAAGAAGTACGCCTGATTCTGTAGCCCCGCCCACCGACTCGTGGAGCTAAACGTAGCGCGCTACCGAGCAATAAACATGCTTCCTTCGGATTCTAATATTAGGAATGTGTGGTTGAACTTTATTTTTAATGAAGTTCCAGCTCACATGCGTAAGACATTGCATGTTTGTTCGTTTCATTTCACCACGGAATCGTTTGTAAACAAGACACAGGTCGAGACTGGATTTGCAGACGAGTGTAAGTAGGAATGATTGCAGACACAGACAGGCGTACTTATTTATATTGAGTCGTTTTTGTCTTTTTCATTGCTGTGCTGGTTCAATTCCATAAACATGAAAAATAAGAACTGTCTGGAAAAGATTGTAAGCCAGGGAAGTAAAATAATTGGGAAGAAGCAGATGAGTATGGCCTCCCCTCTGGTATTCGTTTTAGAACTCCTATTAGCAAAACAAATCGGTTTAGACATTAATTTATCCGTTCAGCTGTCAAATTTTTAAATGTAAGGAAAAATGTTGTTTGATGAACTTATGTGTTTTTATATGTTTGTATTGACTGTATATGGTGATTGTCTTATGCTTGTATGCTGCAACCAAATTGCCCTCGGGAAATGAATAAAGATGAACTGAACTGAACATATTGAGATTAAAACACAATACTGTGCCTTCTATATTGGATCCGACAGGAATGGGGCAATACACTTATGTGAGTAAAACATGTTTTTTTATATGTGATAGTACTGCGTTGTTACAGATCGTTTGATATGATTATGTTGCGGAAGTTTTGAACATGCTGATTTGTCTGAAGTAAAGTTTTGCTGATGCACGTACTTGGCTATGTGTGTGTGTGTGTGTTAGTGATGCGCGGTTCGCAGATATATCCACCGATCGGGCGGGCCAAGTAATAAAAAATAACATTCATATTAATTGCGGGTGGATGATCATTGTGTTTGTTTGATAAAGACATTTTGCGAGCCTTGTGGGCGGATTCCAGTTGCCATTTCTCCACATTGGAAGTTGTATTGACGGGGGAGCAGAAACTCATTATTATGCAAAACTGTTATCCAATCATAGCAGTGGGCGTTTACTTCCAAGTGTTCAGTGCGGCACGCTAGAGCTTAGATTGGGCTCAAAAAATCAAGCCCGACCCTACCCGAACCCGTGCACGTTGTGTCCGAGCCCAGCCCGACACATTAAATGTAATTATGAGCCCGAGCCCAATTTAAACCCGACCATTTTTTAATACGTGAGCCTTCTGACGAGAACGAGCCTGTAATGAGCGAAGCGTAGCAATGTGAGGCTCAGCTCAATAATCCGGTCTATGCCAGCGCTCCACTCATGAACCGTTCACCACTCAAATCTCGCTCAGACATGACATTTATCTGTACTGTAGCCTACTATACTTGTTGTAGCCATTAAACTCTGTATTTTGTTTCATATTTATGTTTAAATATTATAATGTTATTTTTAAATTTCATCTGATTATGAAAAGTGGGTCAGAAAAGATTTGGACCACTTCATTAAGTTTTGTTTTGTAGAAAGCATTTCTTTAAAGTGAATTTCGTTTTGTATTTAATTTTAATCAGTGTTTCATCAGCCAATTGCCTGGATTTAATAAGTAAGAAGCAAATAGACTATAGCAGATAATCGTGACATGAAGGCGTTGGAGTCATCACTTTAATTGCACATGAACTGGAGAGCGTCTCATAAACAAACTGAAACTCAGCAGGCTACTTGCCTCACAGACATGAGAAATATGTGTATAGAAAGCTTAAAATGTCTACTTTTAAACAAAACAATTCGAAACGAAAATAAATATTTAAGCGAAGCGCAGTGTTCAGGCGAGCAGCTTATGACTGGTGTCTCAGAGCGGTTCTGTTCAGAATGCTGCGTTTCATCACTGCATGTGCTGAGTTTAACACGCATTTTTAGACTAATCCTGACTTTGTACACATTTGTTTCTTACAACCCCAAATCAGAAAAAGTTGGGACAGTATGGAAAATGCAAAAATTCTAAATTTACTTTGACTTGTATTTCATTGCAGACAATATGAACACAAAATATTTCATGTTTTGTCTGGTAAACTTCATGTCATTTGTAAATATGCATCCTTTCCTGTCATTCAGACCTGCAACACATTTAAAAAAAAGTTGGGACAGTAAAGCATTTACCACTTTGTAATGTTGCCATTCCTTTTCACAACACTTAAAGCTACACTATGTAACTTTTCCGTCCACTAGAGGTCGCCTGTTCAAAACAAAGGCGTAGTTTGATGACGCCACGTTTGAGCGCAGAATCTCGGGACATGTGGTCTTCACCTCACAGCCGGTGGAAAACCGTCAGGAAAGGACTCGGGCAGAAATCATGTTCATGGATGCGATTATTAACATTACTGTAGTGAAGCAGAGCAGGAGCGAGTGTTGTGGAGCTGAGCAAGGCCGCAGGAGCGATTGAAGAGCGGGACTGTTATTATGGCATAGTCGCTGTCAGGACTTTTATTATGACACGGTTGCCGGCAGCACCTCCTCTTCTCCAGTGCTGAGTGTGAGGTAACGCAGCTCTGTTTATCGTATTAGATATATCTGAGTGTGTTGAAAAGGAAGTTATGACGTTCGCTCGGCGGCTGCTATGACACTTGTTCACAATGCAGTGAGAGTAAAGTGTTTCACTGAATAATACCGGAGACGGAGGGTGACGCAGATATGACGCAATCGACAGGCGACTCCCTCACACGCATAGCTCACACGTCCCGGCTCCTTGGTTAAAATAGCAATTTTCTCACGATTTACAAATAGTTGAAAACATTTGGGATATTCTAAGTACTCAACTGAACAAAATATATAACACTGGCCTAGTGGTTTCTGGATGTTTTACTGCAAAAATCCTACATAGTTCACCTTTAAAAGACGTTTAGGGACTGAAGACACCAAGTGATGAAGTGTTTCATGTGTAATTTTGTCCCATTCTTCCTGCAAACAAGTCTTAAGGTGGGCAACAGTACGGGGTCTTCGTTGTCGCATTTTGCGCTTCAAAATGCGCCACACATTCTCTATTGGAGACAGGTTGGGACTGCAGGCAGGCCAGTCAAGTACCCGTACCCTCTTCCTCCGCAGCCAGGACTTTGTAATGTGTGCAGAATGTGGTTTTGCATTGTCTTGTTGAAATATGCATGGACGTCCCTGGAAAAGATGTCTTCTTGAAGGCAGCATAATATGCTCCAAAATCTCTATGTACTTTTCAGCATTAATGGTGCCTTCACAGAAGAGCAAGTTACCTTTGCCAAGGGCACTGACACAACCCCATACCATGACAGACCCTGGCTTTTGGACTTGTTGCTGGTAACAGTCTGGATGATCCTTTTCTTCTTTGGTCCGGAGCACACGGCGTCCATTCCTCCCAAAAAATACCTGAAATACTGATTCATCTGACCACAGTACACGTTTCCACTGTGTGATGGTCCATCCCAGATCGACGGCATAGTCGACGGCGCTTCTGGACACTGTTAACATAGGGCCTCCTTTTGGCACAGTACTGTTTTAACTGGCATTTGTGGATGTAACTACGTATTGTGGTACTTGACAAAGGTTTGCCAAAGTAGTCCTGAGCCCATGTGGTTATATCGCTCATAGATGAATGACGATTCTTGATGCAGTGCCGCCTGAGGGATCACGGTTGTTCAGCCCTTGTCCTTTACGCACTGAAATTTCTCCAGATTCCTTGAATCTTTTAATTATGTTATGCGCTGTTGAATGTGAAATATCCAAATCTCTTCCTATCTTTCTTTGAGGAACATTGTTTTTAAACATTTCAATAATTTTCTCACGTATTTGTTGGCAAACTGGCAATCCTCGGCCCATCTTTGCTCCTAAAGGATTAGACCTTTCTTGGATGCTGCTTTTGTACCAAATCATAATTATAATCACCTGTTGACATCACCTGTTCCAAATCACATCATTATTTAACCATTTTACCTCATTACTAGCCCTAAATTGCTCCTGTCCCAACTTTTTTTAAATGTGTTGCAGGTCTGAATGATAGGAAAGGATGCATATTTACAAATGACATGAAGTTGACCAGACAAAACATGAAATATTTTGTGTTCATATTGTCTGCAATGAAATACAAGTCAAAGTAAATTTAGAAATCACTTCTTTTTTTTGTGTGTGTTTTCCATACTGTCCCAACTTTTTCTGATTTGGGGTTGTAGTTGTGGTATTAGTTCTTACTTTGCTAAATATATATATATATATATTATTTCTGATTATTGCATAGCTTTCTGTCCACCCAATTAGGCTAATAAAGTAATGATTAACCCTTAAATGCATATCTCCGGTCTTTAATAGTCAAAATATTTATTTTGAAAACGTTGAAAATGAGTTTTGAGAATATGCGTGAGATCGCGAATATGAGCCAGATGCTGAATGTACGGGGAAATGAGCTCTGATGAGGACCGTGATGAAGGTATAAAACATCTGCTCAAACTGAACCCTTCCAAACTACAAAAGGTGACGAAATATGTTTTATTTTATTCTTCTGTAATTGTTACTCTAAAATCAGGAGTTTTATATATTATCGCGACAGGTATAGATTTATCCATGCTAGACATAGATTCGGGTCGCTAAAGACCCGAATATGTAAGAATGTTTGGCGAAACAGTCATGCATTTAAGGGTTAAAAAAACACAAATGCTTGATGAAGGGCCCAGCCCGAGGGATAGTGGCGGGAAATATCGGCCTAACCCGGCCTGACCCAAGTTCTGGCTTGGGCTCGGGCAGAGAATCTAAACTCTATGGCACGCCCATAAAAACCGAGCGTTCCAGGAGAGAGGCTCAAAACCAGGGTAGAAAAGATCCTATTACTTATTCATTATGATGTTTTTGAATGTAAAAACCACGCAAACGTTATAAGTTCACCTCAGAAAAGAGTATATAAAAAAAAAAGCCATGACCTCTTTAAACAAGTTCATTTGGGAATTATCCAGTATACATCCCCTAACAGTTACCATCTACAAGGCATAATATGGCTCTGAATTTCTAACTACAGTTCTCATAAAACATTAAAGTTATTGCCTTCTTTATTTCTCAATATCTTTCCTGCAGGTCTCTGTATCCCTCTATTTGTCAAAGATGCCAGGACAACAGATTGTTTTGCGCAAAGCATTGGACAAAAGGCCTTATTGTGAGAGTTCGGGATGATAGAGTGGAAGGGTTGTGACAGGCCAAAAAATGACTTTTTCTTGGGAACGTCTTTCATGTTGTGATGACAGTTTGCCAATATAAACTCTTATTCTATTTGCTAAAGCATTTTTTGCCAGCGTAAATATCGGCTAAACGTCTGTGGTCAGTGTGGATATGTCATCCATTCATAGTATCTCTCAATTTGTTGAAAGTAAAGTTAGTGTGTAGTTTTATTGTGGTATTTGCAGTAATGACAGAGGAGGTGACCTTTGAGCTGGAAAGGTGATTCCAAGTATGGTCGAACGCTTATAAAGCGACAACCGGACTCTGAAAATATGGTACATGTTCATCATGGCTGTCTGACTTCATTAAATTGCATCTGTTTGAGCTGCTGAAATCAATCCATCCATACCGTACATTTTATGGATGACAAATGAGTTTTCAGGACCATTTGCTGACAAAATTGTACATCAAAATGGCTTGCAAGCATATTTTACATTGCACAGTAAAGTGATATCTAGCAAATTAAATATTTTATTACACAATATAACTGACTTTTACGATGTTATTAAATTCCATGACTTCCATGTCCATGTTTTTTGACCACTGGATTAATCATTCATTCAATTTTAGATTCATCCGTTCATTCATTTACATTTATGCATTTGGCAGACGCTTTTATCCAAAGTGACTTACATTGCATTCAAGGTACATATTTAAAAAAATGTGTCAGTTCTTGCTTTCCCTGGGAATCGAACCCATGACCTTGGCGTTGCTAGTGCCACGCTCTATTGTTTGAGCTACAGGAAAGTTTCATTCATTCATAAATTTTTTTTAAAAAAATACAAATCTGAATCAGTTTGACCATTTAATTGAAAAAGACTGACTCAGAATGATTTGCTCACAATTAGAGGTCGGTCGATAGTGGATTTTACCGATACCAATAACAAGGTTGGGCCACACTTGTCAATAACCGATTAATCGACTGATAGTTTTTAAAAAGGATACTGTTCTTTCCCTGCTAATCCCTGCTACTGTAGTTCTGTATTCATACCGTTTCGCTGTCTGTGTTTTAAACGCGCATCTGATGTGGCAGCGCTCTCCATGCAGCGCGCAGTGTTGCCAACTCTCGTGAGACAAATAAGCAAATGCAGCTTCAAAAACAAGCCCAATATTATTATATTATTTATTATCAGATGTGATTTTTACTAAAATCATCAAATTGCAAAAAAAGGCACACAATATCATCCGATCAGCTGTGAGGTGCATAGGTTTGGAGATGGAAAAAGAGAAAAAGTGACGTGAAGGCCAAATATGGTAACCCATAGTGCACACATATTAGGAGCAAGGAGTAGTGAACACACTACAAACTGTGAAAAAGACAAGCCCTGCATCTCAATGGGCATAGCCTACTATCTGCCCTAAATAGTATTGAAAGTTACTAATTTCACACACTATTTAGGATGGATAGTATGCACATTGGGACGCAGGCAAGCACTAAGGGAGCGCTTCACTATATAGCCACATATTTATAATAAAATAATTTGGAACCATATGTTATTATTAGTATACTTGTTTTTTATTAAAGCCTGTAATGATAAATTGTTATTATTAAAAATATTTGTAAAAATTAAATTAGGTGCCTCTCCTCCCTGCTTCTTCTCCATCTCTGTACATCTCTGTTAGTGGCATTGTTTGCTAGGCTAACTACTAGGCTAACTATCATTATAACGTCACATGCCTGCACATTTTTCTTCAATGAGGGGGTGTGTATGAGGACGAATTACTACAGCACTTGTATCATTGCACTGATTGGATATTAGCTGTGAGAAGACAGTGACCGTAAATGTAACAAAATGCTTGTCATACTTTCCTAACAAGCAACCACATTTTTTTAAATAAGCCCCAAAATACGCGACCCGCAACCCGTGATTTTTTAACGTGACTTGTCAAAAAAAGAAGCTCAAAGTCACATGTTATACGCGGACTTGGCAACTATGGCAGCGCGCAGCCTCGTGTTAATCTAAACAACATGAGGCGTCAGTGATAGTTGTTATTTCGCCTCTAGAGGCCGCTCTCGTGCTATATAATGCCAGCAGACCCTTCTCAATGCTCTCGTACTGTGTAATGACAGCGCACCCTTCTAAGCCGCCCCAGCAACGGACGCAACCGGTTTTTGCCGATAACCAATTGTTCCACCAATCATCTATCGGTGCAGATAAATCGGCAAAACTGATTAATCGGTCGACCTCTACTCACAATTACTAAAGTATTTAAACACACATTTAAATTTCTCAGTTATTTTCTTGGTTTTCTATGACCATGGGAATCCTGAGCTCTGCATTTTAGTTAGAAGCAAAGATATACTAGCAGTCAGATGTGTGCCACCCTGCAGTTTACCGTCTCATATTTGCAAGGCAGATACATCTATCACATCCGAGTGTGTGTAAAGCGGCCCTCTTGGCCAGTAAAAGCTGTCCCCCATCTGAACGGGCCACGGACTGAAGGTCTAATGCATCTGTTAGGGAGTTTTTTACTGATCATATGAAACTCAGAGAAGCTGTAATGAGATACAGGAATATGAATGGCCATCTGCCTCCATCTGCCACGACATTCCACAACTCGGATACTCCTCTCCTCGTCTGCCTACGCCGAGAAAACTACACGCACCTCTCGCCGTCTACATGTGCCAAGAAGCTTCCCCAACGTTTCCAACTCACTTCACCAAACTTCTATTCCTCTGCCAAATCCTCGTGGCTGTCAGTGTTAGAGCTACTGAGATGGCATCATGCTGAAATAAAATGCTTAATTAAAGCGGCGGACGGACCTCTGCCAATGTTCCAGAGGACAGTAGATTCTGGATGATGCATTGAGGTTTTTAAGAGGTTTAAACATTTTATCACATAAATGATGTGTCAAAATTGTCACTGTTAAAAAATATGTGCTCGAAGATGGCCGCTCATGGCAGCACACGCTCCCTTGACGATATCACAATGGGTTAGCAAACTTCCGAGCTCTTTGCAAAGTAAGTTGCACGCTTTAAGTGTCCTTGTTGGACCCCTCACTGTGCTTTGGGTGTGGACTGCTTACACTATATGCTAATTGAACACTCGGGTAGTGCGATGTCCTTGTGTATCCAGTCTTTCCTCCTCTGCATTGCAGTTCTTTTTAAGACCCCTCCTGGCCCGGCTCATGCCCCAGTCCTGCTGGCCTCATTAAACAGAGTTTGACGGAGTTCAGGGTTAGACAACCATGTCATGCGGCTGAATCCCGCTGAGCTGGCGGTGTGATGTACCATTCTATGTTTTCCATATTTTGACTCTTATGAAAAGTACTGCGGGTCCGTGGAAGTAAAACACAGTTGGTGGTAATGGGAGCATGAAACTGCAAACACGCGCACACACATACATGGACTTGCTGGAGAGAGAAATGGAGATGGAAAGTTTCGCCTGAAATCAGACATGTGGGCATGAGTCATTGCTGTTTTCTGGGGTCTGCTGGCTGCTCATGTGTTCAGATGATTCAAGTCGCATTTATGTCAAAGTCTAGCCATGCGACATGCGACTGCGTGTGTCTTGTGTGCTTTAGATTCCCTGCTCTCTCTCTCTCTCTTTCCCTGTGAAAGTTCTCTCGCTCGACATCATGGGAACTACTGGAGGTAAGGAGCATTAGCGCATCTTCTACTTCAGTTGTTCAAACTTTCATTCCTGCTTGTGCTTTGAGCATGTCTGAGTTGAGTTGAATTGGGCCGCCATCCAGCCCTGTTTGCACACAGGTCATTTATCTGACAGTATGCACCTATAAAAAAAGGAATGAACAACATGCTGCACAGCCCTTCATGGCATATTCAAATCCCGGCAGAGGCAGGATGCTTTATAGTGTCGGGATTCCACCGGGTGCACCAGTTTCCCCTAGAAAGATGCAGGAATTGAAGACACTAAATTGCCCGTAGGTGTGAGTGACTGATGTTGGGATAGTCTTCAGCATCCCCACATAGGACAAGCAGTTTGGAAAATGTATGTATGGATGGACATGAAATATTGATAACTGGTAGAATGAGCTGCAAAATGAACAAGACTTTTTGCCGATAGGTAAAGGTAAATGCAAAAAGCTGACATTGACACTGAATGCCTAACCACAAAGATCTAGTCTGTCATTCCATTTTCAATTCTGATTTGTTTCTGTGTGTTAATTTTGGTCTGCTGTACATTATTGATAGGGTATGCTCACAGAGAGTGTCAAGCCTTTGATCTAGGGGGTCGTATGTTAAAGATAGCCATTAACAGACTCCCGATGCCACCGGGGACGCATCAAATATTCAGCACTTGTCTGGACATTGGCAAGCATCCTCCCCAGAGGCGTTCGCTTTGTACTGTAGGCACAAAGAGAGAGAGAGATGGAATAAAGAGGGATGGAGGTGGATAGTCCTGAGAGAGACAGAGACAACCTCACACCACCCCCAAGATATAATCAATACCACCCGTCTCGGCAAACAGCTGTCAACAAACTGACCACTTTCACAGCTCCGTCAGAGTTCCCTGCATGTGTGAGGCAGGTGCTTCATGGGGGGTTGTGCTGTCTGTGTTTGACCAGAGCTCTTGCGCAACTCGATTTCTGGAGCATGAAGTGCTTTGGTGTGATGGTGCACGTCTGTGGCCGCCCGGCTGAAAATAATGCCTTCTGTCTGCTGGGTGAAAAAGAGCACGGAAAAGAGGACTCGGGCAACAAACTACAGAGAGGGGATGTCCTAGGGCTGTGCGTTATTGACAAAAAAGGATATCTCGATATTTTCTGGGATTTTCTCGATAACGATAATTAGACGGTATTTTGCTGAGTGTGTTATTGGCAGGTTTAGAACTGCCGTAGTCAGCTGACTCCTAAAGTTTATGATATTCTTCATATTCTGTGTGGGGGTTCAGTTCACAGCAGTGACAGAAATGATCTGTTTTACCTTTATACATTTATTTTTTAAACCTAATTATATGCATGCTTCATCTTTTGTGTCAGTTTCATAAACGTAATAAAAATGAATTATAATAATAAGACACAATAGGGCTGTTGCCAATAAAATTAAATAAGTATCGACAATCATCTTTGCAGTGCAGAGATGCATTTAGATCATTTACACAGACTGTTTAATGCAGCTTAGAGGTGACAAATTAATAACCTGCAGTTATGCATAAATAATGTTTTGATGTTTAAAACATGAAACGTTGAATACTGATATTTTAAATGATTTAAAACATGAAAAGACACCAGTAGGTGGCAACAAGTCACTGTCAATGAGTTTCAACTGATTCATTCAAGATTCACTGTCATTGAGATTCAACTGATTCATTCAAGGAACGAAGCATTTGCAGGGCTCCAGACTGCGACTAAATGATCCATTTTGCGACCTTTTTTCCTGCTGGTGCGACTGAATTTGGTTGGACGTCGTACTGGTGCGACCGCCGCGGTGCCCAACTGATAAGAGCTGCCATTTCTGTTACATATGAGAAACATTGGACGTTTATCAGACATCAGAATAGACATCGCAGCGCCAGCTCATACATGGGCCGATCTCGATCACGCAACACCATTACAAAACAGTGCTGGGAGATCCAGTGAGAAAGCATTTGAATTCACCTCAGAATTGATAACATCGCTACTGCGAGACCTAGTGGGAAGCGTTTGTTGCAGAATTCTCCGTTATAAACCACAGATATCAGATCAAACAGAGCTGACGTGGAGACCAGGAGAAACGTTTTGAAACATTACGGGGTTTCAGTTCACAAATCATAAACATTCACCATGAATTTAATGTAGTAACACCCCATGGTATTGTGGAAGAAATAGTCAAATGTTTTTTTCTTCTTTTTATACATTATTCATATCAGGGTTCGCACAACCTTATGAGAGTGAAATTCAAGCACTTTTCAAGTGTTTCACACTTTTTCCAGCAAATTCAAAGCTCTAAATTTTATCCAATTTTAATATTATTTTTAGTGTGATGATTTGTAAAACTAAAAGTTTAAAGGTGCTGGCCACTTTATGGCAAAAAAATAAAAAATAAAAAAAATAATACCACTATAACCAGTAGGTGGTGGCATAGGAACACTTATTTGACTTATTAGACATTTCCACTTCTTAATTTATTGAAAAAAAAAGTAGGAAGTCACAAAGTCTCATGAAAAACTAAAACTTTTCTTCAAATTGTGACTGGATTACACAGAAAATAAGTAAAGAATGTTCCTTTTAGTTCAGTATGATACTATAGAAGAACAATAGTACATTTAATAAGAGTGGAATATTACAATTTTCCTTATAAAAATGTGTTTTTTGCACATTACTGTTGTTAATAAAAGTAAATTTTTTCTGCATAACAATTCAAGCTCAGCGCTTCACTGTTTAAATTTCCAATAAACAAACATGTATTATTATTAGTAACTGCACTTATTAACAAAACAATGCAAAACAATAGTAATTTTATGATTAAATTAACCTTATGATACATTTTCCTCCAGCGCCACCATCTGTAGAACTTAGTGGCGCTGGAGGAAAATTTATCATAAGGTTAATTATGCCACTGCTCTCAAATGTTAGTCTGGAGCCCTGATTTGAGTATCTTAGGCTGAATCCAAAATCACCCCCTATACCCTCAAATAGGGCATTATTTGAGGGTTCAGCCGTTTGTAGCTGTGTCCGAAACCATAGTGGTCATTATTGAGTGCACTCTTTCAATCCCACATTGCACCGCATGTACATACAACGACTATCCAAATTCACACACTCGTTTTCATTCACTCCTTCAAGTGAACTTTATTAGTGGACTAACGTAGGGAATAGTGAATGAGGGTTTAGGGGGCGATTTCGGAATCAGCCATTGTCTATCTTAGTCAGTGAATCATTGATTCAACTGATTCATTCAAACTGCTGATTCATTCAGTAAAAAAACACCGCCAATTACAGTGCTGTGGCTTTGTTTTAAACTATTTTCGGTGGCGAAGAGCAAAAAAAGGCAGTCTAAAATGTAAGTCACTTAACTTCTTAGTAAACTTGCATAAAATCAATATCACATTTGTTATCATGCTCATACCTGGAGAAAAACTGCACTTTTTGTATGATATTTATTCACTATATTAAATTATATAAATATAGAGTAAATCACACAGTGAACGCTTGCACTCTATAGGTTCTTTCACACTGGACGTGATTTTGACGCGAGAATAATTCACACAATGGTTTTATCTTTTGATCAGCTGTTTGTGTAATGAGTGCTTCCAGACCGAACGCGAATGTGCTGCGGCGAAAAAACAACGTTTATTTTTTCCGCTTCGATGCCGATTTTTTTTTTAACTCTAGCGGCGACAGAAAAGACTTCAACAAATCACATACAAGGAAACAAAGGTGATGAAATGCCCAGTTGATGTCACTAGCCATTCAATCAACATTCACCTTTGCCAGGTGTCGCATTTCTCACGAGATTACAGCGTTAGTTGTAGTTACAGCTGTACAGATGCAGCTGTGTTTGCCCACTGTAGGCTACAGACAACGATAACATAACCTTTTGAGTTAACACTCGTAGATTTTTTTCTAAACCTTGGGTCCGCGACTATAGAAAGTGAATGTGTTTCCGTCAGTACGTCTGTGGCACTTAAATGTTTACATTTTGACTCAACTGGAAACATAGCTGGAAACACAGCTGCTCCGAATCGATTGTTTCCTGAAGTGTGTGGTTTGTCTCGTCAGATGCGCTGCTACTGTCTCTGGAGGAGCTCCTAAAATTGTCCCACGGACATTCGAAAGTCAGTGCGGAACCGGCCATGATAAAGTTTTAGCTCCTGTACAAGATTAACAAACTCCCCCCTTCAGACTCTGTTCTTTAAGACTGGTGCACCCAAAGCCTTCTTTCCGGTCTTTTAAAGAAAATGAAAAGCTCGTCTTCACTGGATGAGGAAGTGTCCGTGTTTTCTCAGCTGTCGGCACGAACGTTTTGGAATGTTGGAGCTCTGAAAAGTCAGAGACGTCGCAAATTCAAACGAAATATTATCTTTTTCGCTTCTATTTTTCGTTACGCATCCGGTGTGAAAGGTCTGATCTACGGCTTAGTCTGATCTACAAGACTACATCACGTAGTGAATGCATGCACTCTCTGGGTGTTGTCTGGGTGTTATACTCGATAATATCAGATCACACAAAGTTAAAACAACAATTACGATATTATCGCTCACGACATATATCGCACACCCGTAGGATGACCTCTGACCATCAACTGGACTCTTTGAGGAACTCTTAACTTCCTGATGCTCTTGAGCATGCGTGCAAACACACTAACGCTCAAAAGCACTGCCAAGTTCCTATCCTCCAGATGCAGTCCTGACAGGCCCATATGGGCAAGAACTCACCGTCACCCTCCTATGTCTACCTCTCACCTTGGAATAGTGCTGCGAATAAGGACATTTCCAAACTGTACTGAGACATACAGTATGCAACTAAAAGTGTGACCATACGTTCACAATGACAGCGACTGAATCGCTGGAGGTCGCCTCCTGTTGGTCACTAGTAGGCATTCTTGCTCGACTGATGTATCCATTTGTACCATGAGGCGCTGGTTCCGGATTGGTAGTCATCGCATCACATTGCTGCGCATTTACATAAAGTTGAACTTTGTTGCATCGGCAACTGTTGCCGTCAGTCATGTCCTCTTAAAATGCCAACTCACGTTCAAATTCAATGACTTTTCGTTGCTTTGTCAGGATAAACGGCCATTGTGAAAACAATTTGTCAAACATAAAAATCACCGTCCCCCTCTACCGCTCGCCTTTGATTAGTGCTGCAGATAAGGAAACTTCCTTACTATACTGAGATATATGCAACTAATATTGTATTGTGTGACCATACGTTCACATGGACTGCGACTGAATCGCTGGAGGTCGCCGTCTGTTGGTCACTATAGGCATTCTTGCTTGACTGATGTATTCATATGTACAGTGCCCTCCACAATTATTGGCACCCCTGTTTAAGATGTGGTCGTGGACTTCAAAAAATTCTCCTTATTTTTTAAACAACATAGAACCCAAATGCAAAAAAAGAGAAAAAGTACAAGTTACATTAACTACATTACTTTGGTGGTAAAAAAAAATCACACATTTAGAAAACAAACAAACAATTGAAATCATGTGTCCCACAATTATTGGCACCCCTAACAATTCCTCTGAAAAATTTAATTGATTTTTTTTTAAATATATTTTTCTGTAGTTGCTAAAGTTGGTCAGGGTATCTAGGAACTTTTAATTAGTAATTCATGACTTCCTGTTTCCCTGGGGTATAAAAATTACGTGACACAGAGGCCTAATTCTCTTACTCATTTGTCAACATGGCAAAGACAAGAGAACACACCATTCAAGTAAGGCAGATGTGTGTCGACCTTCATAAGTCAGGCAATGGCTACAAGAAAATAGCCACTCGCCTTAACTTGCCCGTATCTACAGTCAGAGGAATCATTAAGAAGTTTAAAACAACTGGAACAGTGACAAACAAGGCTGGAAGAGGTCCCAAGTTTATATTGCCACAACGCACAATGAGGAGGATGGTAAGAGAAGTAAAAAAATGTCCTAAGCTCACTGTCACAGAATTGCATCAAAGAGTGGCATCTTGGGGTCACAAAGTCTCCAAAACAACCATCAGACACTCTCTACATGCCAACAAGCTGTTTGGGAGGCATGCAAGAAAAAAGCCTTTTCTCACTAACACTCACAAACGTAAACGTCTGGAGTTTGCTAAGCGATACTGGGACTTCAACTGGGATCGTGTGCTTTGGTCAGATGAGACTAAGATTGAGCTTTTTGGCAACAAACACTCTAAGTGGGTCTGGCCTAAAACAAAAGATGAGTATGCCGAAAAGCACCTCATGCCCACCGTGAAGTATGGTGGAGGATCTGTGATGCTGTGGGCCTGTTTCTCTTCCAAAGGCCCTGGGAACCTTGTTAGGGTGCATGGCATTATGAACGCTTTGCACTACCAGGACATTTTAAATAAAAACCTGATGGCCTCTGCCAGAAAGCTGAAGATGGGTTGTCATTGGGTCTTTCAGCAGGATAATGATCCAAAACATGTGGCAAAATCTACACAAAAATGGTTCAGCAGTCACAAACTCAAAGTCCTCCCATGGCCATCTCAGTCCCCAGACCTCAACCCAATTGAAAACCTGTGGGGCGAGCTAAAGAGGAGAGTGCATAAGAGAGGACCCAGGACACTGGATGATCTAGAAAGATTGTGCAAAGAAGAATGGTCAAAGATCCCTCTCTCTGTGTTCTCCAATCTTGTGAAATGTTATAGGAGGAGATTAAGTGCTGTCTTGTTGGCAAAAGGGGGTTGTACAAAGAATTAACATCAGGGGTGCCAATAATTGTGGGACACATGATTTCAAGTTTTAGTTTTTTTCTAAATGTGTGATTTTTTTTTACCACCAAAGTAATGTAATAAAATGAAAGGTTGGATTTTTGTCTTTTTTTGCATTTGGGTTCTATGTTGTTTAAAAAAAAGGAGAATTTTTAGAAGTCCACGACCACATCTTAAACAGGGGTGCCAATAATTGTGGAGGGCACTGTATCACAAATCACTAGTATTGCTCCACTTTCTGCATTTGTACACTCTAAGAAAAAAAGGTACAAAAACTGGGGCGGTACACTTTCAAAAGGTACACCTTTGTACCGAAAGAGTGCATATTGGTACCAAATTTGTACATATTAGAACCTTTTTAATGGGTACCGTCCCAGTGACAGCTCTTGTACCTTTTTTTCTGAGAGTGAATCACTACATCACATTGCTGAGTATTTGCATATTGAACTCTGTATTTACATAAAACTGATCTTTGCTCAACTTTTTGTTGATATCGGCAACTGGCTGCGTCACAGACTCTCACTGAAATTGATTGAGTTTTGGTTGCTTTTTCTGAAAATGTCAGTGTAAATGCCCTTTATTAAAACAATTTGTGTCACTTAGGCTAAAAGATTTTTTTTTAAACTATGGGCATTGTGGAATTTTTGAAACTCTCTTTAATCCCACTTTTCACACTCAAACTAGTTTATATAATTTATCTACAATGTTCAGCAGTTTTTTCTGAAGGTCTTTTCTACCACATCTCAAATGATGTACTGTGTTTAACCCTCTGGTGCTCTTCGTTTAGGGGTTGCTTTGGTTGTCTTCCCGGTCATAAGTGACCGGACACCTAAAAATTAAACTTCCTCCACCCCAGCAAAACCAATGCAATTTATTTTTCTTCAATAATATTTTTTTCTTTTTAATTTTGTATTTTGAGATGATTTGATGGTATTTTTTATATTTATGCAAAAATTATGGTCTATTTTTGCCATTGAAAATTATATAAAAAATATATATTTTTTTTATTATTGCAGTATTTCAGGTTAAAATAGAGACTAGGCCTTCAAAATAATTTAGTTTGAAGGCAGATTAGCGCCCTCTTTTGGAATTATTTAAGAAATCATGCAACCATGGGTGTAATCACTAGAGGTCTCTATCGAGAGGCTTGAGAATTCCCTAGTTCTCTTTTGAACACATTTAATTTTTTTATTTTTTATTTTTATTTTTTTTTGATGGATTTGAATATATATTTAAAAAATCTCAAAGACTATTTATTATAAAGTTTTATATATATATATATATATATATATCTTTTTTCTTCTTCTTTTTTTTCTGTGAATTTGTGTTTTTGCAGATTTCCCATTAATTTCCTATGGTGGTCATTTTTGACCGAAGAGCCAAAGTGGGAGTATTTTTTTTACAACCTAGCATGCTCGAATCATGCAATTGTCAAAATCAAATCAATTGTTTGTGTGTTCACATACCTAATGCTAAAAAAGTCACCAAGTTTCATATCATTCTGATGAAGCTGTGATTTTAAAAAATTCCAAATGTGGTTCATAGGTTCAGTTTTTCATAGGTGTGTGTGCGTTTGTGTGTGTGTGTGAGTGGATGTGTCAATATCACACTATTGATGTTTTAGAGTGTCACCCCTTTACTGCTGTGTACTTTTTTTCAGCATCGTGGCAGATTAGTAGATTTTACAGGATTTCCCATTAATTTCCATATGGTCGGTCATTAATGACCGAAGACAATGAACACTACTTTTTTTTTTAACGACCAATTAGCATGCTCGAATCATGACCCCAATTTTTTTGTTTACATACCTAATGCTAGAAAAGTCAACAAGTTTCATATCATTCCGATGAAGCTGTGATTTTTACAATTTCAAAACAGAAAATTTTCCGGTCATTTTTGACCGAAGAGCACCAGAGGGTTAACAGCATTCTGCAGATGCATACTGGTATATATGAACAACAGCAGTGCTGATATCTTTCTCATGTTATTTAAAGTACATTATGATAAATACTTTGCTTGTTACATACAGTACATGTGCAACAAGCGTAAATAAATGATAAATGTAAGGTAGATTGTGTTAATTACCTGTCTAACGATGTGAATAACAGGGAACGTTCCCATAACTTTCACTAACGTTATGTAAAGGTTATATAAATTTTAATAATAAACGTTCCTGAAATAATGTTTTCATAGTTAAAAGACATTCTCGCAACGTTGAGAGAAAACGTTCTTAATACATTAAAAACACTGGATGTTTTCAACGTTTAAAAAACATTCAGAAATTACATTTTCATAACTTAATAATGTTGGGAATGTTAGCACAACATTCTAAGAACATTTTTTTGTTAGCTGGGTTATATTTTTTAAAACATATATTGCATGTCGTTATCGGTCGATATGTGTAGTGAGTTGGCTCACGTGATTTAAGTTTCTCACTTCAGAACTTCCGTTAGGGGAACATAGAGAGAATCGATGCACCCTGGATTCTGGGATTGAGACAGCCCTTAAAATGACTGACTCCCTGATCAGTGCCCTGTCGAACTAGGGAGCTGATTGAGACGCACCCATTAAATTCTCTTCACCAATAAATCATTGTGACCCTCTGATCTTTACCACCTTAAATTAGAGTTGTGGAAAAGGAGAGTCCCTAACTGGACTACACTTCGGTATCCAACGGTATAGTGAGCAGGATAATGTGAGCTCCACTTTGTCATTGTAATTCGGAACATTTTCATAAAGTTAAACTTCCCAGAGGCTAATTTTGAGGCTCAGAGGTTGTTCATTCATACTTCAGAAGACCTAATGAAGTTCTTAGTTATTTTTATTGAAGTCATCGACTTATTTTTTCACTGGAAAAACTAAAATGAGTCAATTGTTGACGTACAGTAAGAGAGCTATAAAATGAACACATATAGCAGTTTAGATTATTTGATTTGAATTAATTTGTACATTTTCATATTGAGACCTGTGACTTTTGATTAAAGACTTTGGTCTCTTGGCAAAAATCGAAGCAGTTTGAGGAGACCCAGGTGTCTTTTTCACAGAAGAAAAATTTGAGAAGCAAACATAATTGCTGTCTTGGAGACACTTTAAATCATTTGCATTTTTTCCTTCCGATTTTGATTGACACACAATAGTGTCAGTGTCACTCGTCGACTCAAATAAACTCTCATTGAAAACAAATGACTCACATCAACACAAATTATAAGTGAACATTTAGTGGGGAGTTTGCTAAATCTCCATCTGTACATTTTCAGATCCAGGCTTTGGGTTTTTATTGCATCAGTCTGTCCAGTGTAATCGCGTATCCTGTGTATAATGTGTCAGTGTTAGTGCATGAGAGAGGGGGCAGAGAATGGAGGCGGGCCTGGAGGCGGAGCCTTCGCTCTGATTGGCTGCAGCGAAAAGGGCTGTCTCAGAGAGGGCCGGATTAGCGGAGGTGGGGGAGGTGCCTCGCTTGTTCTGTACCTTTCAGCTGCAGATCAGAGCACAACGCCGAGAGATTAACACTGTTCACAAGCCCCGAGACGCGAGGAAGATGGAAGAGGAGCGTGAATGTGTCCGTGCAAGGGACAGAAAGCTGATTTAGGGATGCTGAGCACTGCTTTCTTCTTCTAGGAGTGCCACAGGGTAAGGACTCACTGTCCCCTGTCTGTCTCTTTTAGGAGTCTCTCTGATCCTTTGAGGCATGGACTACATATTATTGCAACCTTCCTGGGACTCTTCCTCTAAGATTTTGGAGTTTCTTTTTTCACCCTGTTTCTAAAAGAGTGAGGGATATTTGTGTCACGCAGTGATTCTATCAGAGGTCCTTTCTCTCTGTCTTTGTGATCATACACTGAAATGATCAGTTCGTACACTGAAGGCACACCTGTCTCTCAAATGCACTCACTTGTGTGGATCTAACCAGAACTCTGCAGCTGGAATTTTGGGATGGATATTGGGATGGATATTGGGATTGCTGTGTGTATTTCACGCTGAACCTGCCGCACAAGACAAGGTGATAAAGGGTGAGAACTTTTCTTCATCTGTTTTACTTTTCTGCATGATGTTTTGTTTAAATTAGATATACTATAATGTCATATGCTGAAGAAAATTATCATATAACCCCAACACTGTATGTATGCATATATTTTATGCATTATATATATATATATAAATTCAGTGTTGAAGGTTAAATACAATTATATATTTATGTAGACAGTCTGCAAGTTTAAGCATAGAAATAAACAGGATTTTAAAAACATTTAAAAATGAATGTGAACTCCTTTGTACAGGCAGTCAGATGTTCTTGGTTTCAGTGAAGCTCAAGATGCTCTTTAAATCTCAAATTATGCCCGAGAACATGATCATCAGGTTTTACATAAACGTGTGTGCCATTAAACTAAATATTAAGACATTCTTATAATGTCCTCATTCAAATGGTTTAGATAATATAATATGTAATTTAAAAAAACTATCATTTGTTATCACTCACAGATTAGTCACAGATTTTTGACCCCTAACCTGTGCATCCCTTCAGTAGTGAACACACTGTTACAGATTTATAGAAATGACATGCTTTATTTGCGCATAAACATTGACTCACCTTGACGCCAGCAGCCGCTGGGCGCCACATTAAAACTTTCTGCCCTTGTGGCTGAGGATGGCCGCCTTTTAACTACTGGCTGTGTGCGTGAGGTGAGGTGTGTGTTTGCGTGTGAGTGAGTGAGTGAGTGTGTGTACTGCCATGTGATGTGCTGGTCTCTGGATACCGAAAAGGTTACTGCTAATTAAACCACATTTCTCTCCACTGAAGCACAAAATGTAGGACTCCCTGTGATCCTCCCAGCAGCTGTTATTCTCTTAACACACTTCAGTATCTCTCTCTCTCCACTCACACATCTGTATATCAGCGTTTAGCAATCTCGCACTCTCGGCTCTCTACAGAGCACTGTCCCTGTTTCACTTCACACAAGCTGAGCGATCTTCAATCAGTGTGTGTGAGTGTTTATACACTCAGGGAGGGGTTCGTGTGTGTGTGTGTATACACTCAAGGGAGAAATTGTGTGTGTTCGTGTGTGAAACAGGTGTGTATCTCTTCGTTTTGTTAGTGACGCTAAGCTTGTGGGACTGAAAGTCAGTCAGTTCAACCTTTCCCAGTTTATGCACGTCCTTATTTTTGAACTCCAAGCTCTGTTGTGATTGTGCAGGTACGATGAGATTAGTATTGTCAGTGCTTCACAAAATCGCTGCAATTACGGTGAATGTAAAAATCAAAATAGACCCTATTTACTTTCTTAATACACATAAAAGCACTCTTATTGTGAATGATTTATCTGTGCACATTATTCCAAAGAAAGCATGGTATGTTTTTGTCATTTCTCCTCAAAAATAAATGATTTAGCTTTTCAGATTAAATCGATGGGGCCATGTGAATTGGATAATGTTAATGGCTCAAAATGCATATTTAGTCATCGTTTTAGTAAATTCAAATGTGATCTTCTTTCAGAAAAAAACAATTCATGTGGACTTTAATATGTAGTACATAGTGAAATATACATAATACATAAAACAAAAAAGGAACATACATGTAAAACAAATTTGGTAAATTTCAAGAGGAGCAAAGAACATTTTTTTTACAAAATACATTTTTAGGGCATTCAAAGTTAACTTATTCACTTAGTCAAGATAAACAAAATATTTTCCAGATAATTCACTTAGGCTTTATATCAGTGACAAGATTTATAGTTATAAACAAAACCTTTTTATAATATCGGTAGCACTTTATTTTAAACTCCTGTTCCTTATGTACATAGGTATGTGCTTATTATAGCAATTAAAATAACTGGGTTATAACTAGGTACTAGGGTTGGGTACTTTTAAGGGCACCGACCAATGGACATTAAATCAATCGGTACCAAATTTCGGTACCTGAGAACGCATCTGGTGATATAGACTAGTGTCTGTGAATATTAAACCACAAAAAGACTATTCAAATCATGCATGTCCTGCGTATCTCTGTGCAAATGAATGCCGTAGACGCGTGGTTTACCACACACACACACACACACACACACACACACTCTCTCACTCAGAATCGCGCGTGACGGTCGCGTGTTTCCATCTCTGCCGTCTCATTTGAGGACATGAACGCACGGACGTCATCTCCAGAGCCACCAAGAGTCACTTTATGAGCATTTTACCGTTTCATTTGAGAAAAACTACCGTCATATCATAAACGCACAGAAACTCAAAGGTCTTCACAGCAACCCGTCAAAATAAAAGTCTGGTTTATCTTGACAAATACATCACTGTTGTGCAGTAGAAGTCTCAATGTAATATTTATACTAACACTAATGTAATAATACATTATCAAAACATTATGTTTTAAGTAATACATAAAAATTTATCTTCGTGTTTAAATTTTTAAGTTGTGCAGCACTTTGTTTGACAAAAAAAAGTTTATTTAAATTAAAAGATTAAATGAATGTTTAATGTCTTCATTTGATTACTAGAAAATACACAACACATCTTTTGTGGGAATTTTTTGTCATAGAAATTAAATGAAATTTTTTTTGTTTTTATTAATTAAATTAAGTACCTAGTAGCCTACTATTTACTAGTAAATATTACAGTATACAAACATCACAGACAATAGGAGACAGCGATCAGGGCAGCTCTGGCATAATGTCAATAACAGAATGTTACAGCAATGCAAAATCTGAATCTTGTTGTATGATAACGCAGTCATAATATCGTATTGCCTTGTCCTCGTTTCACATCTCATAAAATTAATGCTTCGTGTCAGAGCCTGGCGATCTCGTCGTCGCTGTGTTTTTAATGCCATTCCTACTTAACTCATTTTCTGAGGTAACTTCCGAGCAACGCTTCATGATAAACGAGCAGGAGAATGTAAAGCAGTTTTAAAGGCTTCCTCTGAGCCGGGCCAAAGCTTTACTCTTCCTGTAATAGTGCTGACACATTTCTGTTGGTTTTGCAGGACATTTACACTCATTTTATAGCCTGCTGGAACGACGGCAAGCAGTATCCTGACAGTACTGAGCGCAGGCTTGTCACTCATTCTTATGTCTCTGTAGTGGTCGTCACCTCAAGTTGTGAACCGGCCCTGTTTGTGATTGTGATGGTGGTCACCAACTGTGTACACACACATGGCTAAAGCTTGGCTTAGGATGATTAGATGCCCACTCTATATACTTCTGAACCACACACACACACACACACACACACACACACACACACACACACACACACACACACACACACACACACACACACACACACAAGGTCTGACAGATGGCCTTCCTTCTGCGAAAGACAGTGATCCTTTATCACCTTGTCCTGTGTAGTATCAACAGCGTCGTTTGAAGAAATGAAACAGGCTCCCTGATTGCACCAAAAGGGCAGTTTGCTGACAGAATTGCAAGGATAGTGACCCCCAGAGTGATGCACGTTACTGATTCAAATCACATTTGCGCATTCAAACAGCTCCTTTTCATCCTTCTCTGGTTACTCGTCTGTTCTTCCTTCATCTTTCTCTCGTTGTCACTCTCAGTAAATGTCATAAATTCAGTGTGCTACACATTAATGTGGGCAATCTGATTGGTAGATGCAAGGATGTAACCAAATATCCAGGGGCAGGAGAGACCAGAGATGGGGAAAAATAATGTTTTACCACAAAATGAAAAGGAAAAATATATATATTTTTTATTTCTAAGCAGCATACATTTATGCTGCATCATGGATGAGATCTATCTATCTATCCATCCATCCATCCATCCATCCATCCATCCATCCGTCCATCCATCCGTCCATCCATCCGTCTGTCTATCTGTCGATTCTATCTTTCTGTCGATTCTGTCTGTCTGTTGATTATATCTATCTATCTATCTATCTATCTATCTATCTATCTATCTATCTATCTATCTATCTATCTATCTATCTATCTATCTATCTATCTATCTATCTATCTATCTATCTATCTATCTATCTATCTATCTATCTATCTATCTATCTATCTATCTATCTATCTATCTATCTATCTATCTATCTATCTATCTATCTATCTATCTATCTATGTCTGTCTATCTGTCTGTCGAATCTGTCTGTCTATCTGTTGATTCTGTCTGTCTTTCTGTGGATTCTGTCTGTCTGTCAATTCTGTCTATCTGTCTCTGTCCATTCTGTCTGTCAAATCTATCTATCTATCTATCTATCTATCTATCTATCTATCTATCTATCTATCTATCTATCTATCTATCTATCTATCTATCTATCTATCTATCTATCTATCTATCTATCTATCTATCTATCTATCTGTCTGTCTGTCTGTCTGTCTGTCTGTCTGTCTGTCTGTCTGTCTGTCTGTCTGTCTGTCTGTCTGTCTGTCTGTCTGTCTGTCTGTCTGTCTGTCTGTCTGTCTGTCTGTCTGTCTGTCTGTCTGTCTGTCTGTCTGTCTGTCTGTCTGTCTGTCTGTCTGTCATTCTATCTATCTGAATTTGTTGGTTAACTATCCTAAAATGGTTCCATCTTAATTTCCTTTGATTTTGTCATGAAATATGAATAAAACATTTCTTTACAACATTCACCGTACACCCCATCACACACCTCATCTTGCACACTTTATGCACTCGAAGTCACACATGACTAGTGTAAAGTTGGTTTGACATAACTGGAGGTGTGTCCATGCTGATTTTACAGCCTATGGTCACACACAGTGATTAACACATCATAAGCTCAGCCTCGCAGGTACACACAGATATCTGTGACCTCTCAGTCTTAATGGAAAACCTTGCCACAGGTCTCATCGCTAACACTAGAGGCCTCTCTTTGTTGTGAGATGAGTTATGCAATGCAAGACTCCACAATGCTGTTTTTAGCATCGAGGTCAGTTACAGAAAAGGAGCTTTTGATGGTGTTTAAAAGGGCCGAGCTTTAGGTGCAGTAACGTATAATCCCACACTCACGTCAGTTGAAACATAAAAATAAAGACTGAAGTTGAATATCGTGAATAGTGTTATACAAGACAGTGCTGAGAGAAGAACTCAAGTGACCCTGAAATGAGGATTGGCTTCACCACCCACATCCTGCTTCAATGCACCCACGGAAAACGCACTGAGAGCATTAATGACTAGCGGGTCAGCACCCACGACACACGGCCGGTATTGGCGCACTCCAGAAAAACAGTTTTTAATTGATTTTCTGCTTTCGCATAGAAGTAGCAAGAAAATGAATGGTCATGAGACAAATTCTCAACTTTACTGTCCTCATTTTTGGCCTTCACTCCTTGGGGTAGTGAAGGCTGACAGGAAATTATAGGGGAGGAATGGGGTTAGGCGTTATGAAATATACCGATTTTAACCAGCATACTTGCAGGCGCGCAATATGTTGCGCTCACTGTGTCATGTGCTCACTAAAGATGTCGTGCGACCAAGATTTATGCAAACAAATGCCAAATGTTTCTAAGGTTTTCAGTTTTGTGTGTAAAATAAGTACACTTTATCATACTTTTAAAAATAGTACTTATTATGGAACTAACACTTTTAAATAATATACTTAAGTATGAACTTAATTGCACTTAATTAACTCAAACACTTAATTGCATGTTATTTGCTATTAAATTAAGGTGTATTATAGTTTAAATATATATATTACAATATTTTAATATGTAATTTTATTATTACTTCTATTGTCTTTTAAATTTGGCTAAAGTGTTCTGCTGAATGTACTGGCATGTATTAACAATAAGCTAAAATATACTTTAATGTAATATCTTTTGAAACAAACATATTTGTAATTACACATTTGTAATGATGAAATTGCAATTTAGGACATTTAAAATATATAAATTAAAATGTAATATCAAACAACACTACAGTAAAAATCATAATCAAGTACTTTAGATGTGCTCTAAAATGTTAGACAACTCATCAAAACAAGTGTACTTTTACAAAAGAATATTAAGGATGTAAAATATACTTTAAAACTTTAATTTGACATTATTACAAAGATAACTTTTTAAAAGTGTGTACTTACTTTTTCAGTGTGTTGAGAAGCAGTCTTGAAAGTGTCTCTTAAGTGGCGTTTTATTTCATTGATATTTGATCTGCAAGTACGGTATTTTTCTAAAATACACTTTTAAGAAGTACACAAGCGCACATTCAATACAAGCACACCTCTTTTTCTCAAGGGTGTTCATAGGACAGTTTGATGATATGTTCTTGCCTTGACAGTGCCATAATTATTTCATTAGATATTTGAGATTTTGTTAGTCGTACCTTGTATGTGCTGAGACTATGATCAATCTGGGAAAAAGAGAGGAAATGGTCAGGATTAAAAATTGATATTCTCCTAAACATTAAATATTTAATCGCAAACTGCCTTTGTTTCCTCACTGTACAAGAACGCAACATCCAGCCTCAACAGAAACCCTGTCAGAACAACATGTCTGACTCGCTTTCATCTTACATTGTCTACAATTCTTCACATTTGCTCAGGATGAGGTGACAAACATTGTCTTGAACAAAAGCCATTCCGTAGCCATGCTTATCATTGCATCATTTCTCCCTTTTGTCCATGACCCAGGGTCAGAGAAGGCACTGTGAGAATAATAGGGCCAATGGCAAAGGCCGCTGTTCCTATTTTAATTAAAATATGTTGGTCTTCGAGGCTCTAGAGTCATTTTTGAGGAACCATCAGCATATGTGGTTACGACCAGTTGTGATGACCCTTCAGCTAAATGCGTGACACACTGTTAAGGTTCTGCATTCACATTCGTAACCCCCTCTGGCTCGTTTACACATATAAAGGCCCTTTGTGTACAAGGGAGGCGATCACAATCTTGTGTTTTTTGGTTTCAAGTAGGAGGTGGGGAATGTGCCTGATCAGCTGCCATAGGTGTGAACAGTTTATGGCCTTTGCATTACAGCAGGCTAGCTCTGGTTGTGAACACTTGTGAAAAAGAAGTACACTTTGGCATAAAAAGAGTTCTTATTTAATGGATAATCCATGGCTAGCTGTGCATTAAACGATTTTGATGCATGACATGGAGGCAAAGGATTTACTTGTGAATGACCTGCATCTGTGATCTCTACTAGCAATGAGGCAGTGAGTTTCGTTTCTTCAAAAACAGCGACATTACACTTTAAAAAAACATTTTGTGTTGTTGGGCTGGGCAAATAAAGGACAGAACACATGTTGAGTTAATTTTACCCAGCAAATTGGGCTTATTTAACCCAGTTTAATGGGTTGATTCATTTGTACTACTAGTTTTTTTTACTTCATACATTAATTCATGTTTACGGATTAACTTAAATCTTCTAAACTTTAAAAAAATACTCCACACAACCACTGGTTTGCAAGATAATTCCTTTATTTTCGATCATATTTTACATTATAGCATATTTTATATAATTTTTAGTACATGTTGCCTACATTTAAGCCTGTTTAACAAATATTAGAAGTAAAAATTTAACATTTAGAAGTCATTCAAGTGCAGGGCTTGACATTAAAGAGCACCTATCATGGAATTTTGAAATGTACCTTTCATGTAGTGTGTAACATAGATCTAAGTGAACAAAAACATCCTGCAAAGTTTGAAATATGACAGTGCACCGTATATATAGTTATTTTCTTTCAAAAGTAAGAGTCGACTCTGAGTCATTTTTAAGAATCGTTAGAAGACCGAAGCTTTTTCTCTGACTAGATGACGTCAACTTGTAAAGTTATTTGAATACGATACGCCCACTTATTGCGCTCCAAGACGCCAGTGAAAACTAGAAAACATCATGGCGACGAGACGCTGTGTTCTGAAGTGCGACTCAAAAGCAAACTTTTTTCATCTGCCCAAGGATGAGCATTTGAAGACTAAGTGGCTTGAAGACAAACCATACATCGTCGCGATTGAGTGTTTATTAGTCGTCAAATGTCTCTATTTGCATGTTTCGCGATCTCAGGAAGCTTTTATTATGGACTTCTATTATGGCACATGGTTCTTCTTCGTCTGTCTGTACCATATGTGGATTACATGTGCACAGAGCGCCCTCTGGCTGGCAGTATGAATTGAAAACAACACATAAGAGACTCAATCGCTCATGATTCGGCTACATCTGCGCATTTTGAAGAAGTATTGAATAAAAAATACTCCTCTGTTTAGAAATTTGACACAGACATATGAGAATCTATCAATATGTCTCCTCATCTGCACACTTTTGAACTAAAAGCCCTGAGGGATGTTGATTTGTCGCGAGTCTTCGTGAGGAGAATAGAGGAGTTTTTTTATGAATGAGATCAGCTGAGGCTCATATTACAATCAAACGGTACAGACGCGGTTTTCATATTCATAACTCCTGACACATATTAACAAATTACTGTCACTATAAGACTTTGATGGGCGTTCCGTTTCCGAAAATATCTGCACAGACTATACCAATCACAACTGACTGGGTCATCGGGCCAATCACCGCAGATTAGCGTCACGTAAAGGCGGGGTTTTGAAAAGTGAATCACTAAAGGAATCATTTGAGAATCGCTGTCAAAACAGGTAAAAATAAATGCATATTATAAGAAAACTAAAGTCTTTTTTGTCATTGCATGCATGCAAAACTGTTGTTGGGGACTTCTAAAACAATATTTGGAACATTTTAAATGCCATGATAGGTGCTCTTTAACACCCGCCAGCCCGCCATTTGCGGGTGGATTTCAGCTGTGGTGTGTAACACAGTCACTCACACTATCCACTTTGGCAGGTCTGCTCAAAAGGCATCTGTTATACTCGCAATGTGCATTATTATAACCAATCACACGCAAGTCTGTTGAGCTTATAAATGCAATGTCATAATCAGAGACGATCAGACGATAAAGTGCCCATTCAAGGAATTCCGCCCTTTATGACTTCATAAAGGGCCATACTCGAAAAAAAACTTTCAGAAACTTGTTCGAATCCTGAAGGAGTGTATTTGGCACGGAAATACTCCGTCATATGTCCAACTAATTTTTGGGAAATTTTGGCTGTGTTTAGCATGAGAATCTAACTCTTTAAAGGGATAGTTCACCCAAAAATGAAAATTCTGTCATAATTTACTCAACCTCAACTTGTTCCAAACCTGTATGAGTTTCTTTGTTCTGCTGAACACAAAAGAAGATATTTTGAAGAATATTCCTAAACCTAACCAAGCAGATCGAGTAACCATTGACTAACATAGTAGGGGGCAAAAAATGGTAGTCAATGGTTGCTCTCTCTGCTTGGTTACAAACATTCTTCAAAATATCTTCTTTTGCGTTCAGCAGAACAAAGAAACTCATACAGGTTTGGAACAACTTGGGGTTGAGTAAATTATGACGGAATTTTCATTTTTGGGTGAACTATCCCTTTAACAGTGTAAATAAGTAAGAATACATGAAATAGCATTAGACCCCCCCTTTAATAAAAGTCGCAGGGCAGCGCTGACAACAACTTTCTGTCTACACTCTCTGACCTCTGCGCACAAGTGACTTATGTGTGTGTGCAATGAAAGCAGCACATTGATATAGAACGGTGATTAAACTGACTTTGAACTACCTGTGCATTAAACAATTTTACTACACACCTTCCAGCCAATCTGAAACGAGTATTCAGAAAGACCATTATAATACAGAAATGTTATACTTAAGTGTGAACTGAATGTAACTTGAACTTAAATGTCCCATGGCATGACATTTTCATTTTATGAGGTTTTTCAACATTAATATTAATTCCCCAGGGCTGAATATTGTCCCCAAGTGGCTAGAAATTTTGATCGGTGTAAACCGAGTTCTGGCTGTCTTTCTCTGCCTTTGAGAAAATGACAGCTCAGACGAGCTGATCTTGAATTTTCCTGTTATGACATCACAACAGGAACGGTTACCTCCCTTTCCTCCGCCCAGAGAATTTGGCACGCCCATGCGAGCGCCATATTTGTTTGTCCTCGAGAGATCATGGCTTGTGAACGAGTGAATGCTGGCAGTTTCTCAGTGTTTGGATGTACAAATGAAAACAGAAGTCTTACATTTACATTTACATTTATGCATTTGGCAGACGCTTTTATCCAAAGCGACTTACATTGCATTCAAGGTACACATTTTTTTACATTTTTTTGTCAGTTCTTGCTTTCCCTGGGAATCGAACCCATGACCTTGGCGTTGTTAGCGCCACGCTCTAGTGTTTGAGCTACAGGAAAGCTAGTCTTTTATCAGTTCCCTCTGATCTGTGATCAGTGATTTCTGATGTGTTGCTAATTATTCAAGTTCACACAGAACTTTATTATTCGTGCACACGCTGCAGCTTCTCTCTGTGTTTTCGTGTTTTCTATCTTGTGAGTCAGTGTTTTTGTATGTTCTCGTCACGTCTATCTGTTCTTAAATGTGCATACAGCCGTGAGTTTCTGCTCAACATCAGCAGAGCTACATCTTTACAGATAAACCTCACTCACGCCGAAGCTCGGGCTGCACTGGCCTGTCGGCCTTCAACATCACCGACCCCCAGTACTGCATCTGCCCACAGCGGAGGCGTCATACACGGGTATCCGGGCTAGGCTTGCCAGCTATCCCCACAATAAACTGGATTACATTCGATTACTGCTGTTGTGTCTTTGTTTGCGCTGTGTAATCAATGCGCGTCACTGACGCTTTTCATATCATAGGAAAATATCTAAAAATAATGATATAATCAACACTTACTCGTAACTCGTTCTTCTCCTGTAATGGTACATTACATGTGTTACAAAGTTCGTAGAATAAGGAGGAAGACGGGCTCGGCGTGACAGGGACTCGTGTTTATTCAGAACTCTCAGATACAAATAAAATAAACTTGCGCTGACAGCGCTATCACAACTCAGTAGTTACAATATAACTTTGTTAGCAATCGCTCCGTCTCTGGTCCGTGATGTCCGGTTTGCGAACAAATCATTCTTTTGAACCGGTTCTTTTTAGTGAACCGGTCGAACCAAATAGGACTGAATCGTTCTAAGCGGTTCACGTCTCGAGTCAGTGCTGATTCATAATTGCCTAAAGTTACTAACTTTCTGACATGAGTGACATCCCCTCCGACTAGAAATAAACGAATAACCTGAAGTATATGCTAGTAACTACAACAGTTCACTGAACTGAGACGTGCTGAGAGAAGTGAACTCAGGTCCATCCGTCTCTCTGGCAGCAGGCTCTGCTCGTGCCTCGTAGACCTCGTTAAACCACGCCCTCTTTTCGCTACAAGATCTAATACCCATTTCAAATGCAAAGATGTCAGCCAATCACAACAGTGGGCGTTTTTACTGAAGTCTCACAGCAGACACGCCCCTTGAAACAGGGTATTCAGCCACAGGGCAAACACATCAGTATAGAAAAAATGCCTTTTATTTCTAAATTATGACATTTTATGATGTAAAAATCATACTAACAATACAAGGACACCTCAGAATACATTATAAAATAAAAAAAAAATCCATGCCATGGGACCCTTAAGAGTGCTTTTTTGAACCACTTGACCTTCTTAAGTGGTTCAAAAAAGTACTCTTAAGTTCAACCTAATATAAATTTAAACTGCAATACATTTGAATTGTATTGTCTGAAAACATTACATTCAGTTCACACTTATTTCTGTATTATAATGGTCTTTCTGAATACTCGATTCTGATTGGCTGGAAGGTGTGTAATAAAATTGTTTAATGCACAGGTAGTTCAAAGTCAATTTAATTCGATTTTATTTTATATTATTAAAAGTGTTCTGCACTCTCTTCAAGTACACTTAAGTGGCTTTTTATTTCAATAATATGATATTATCTGCAATTACAGTTTTTTTTTTTTTTTTATATAT
Organism: Gobio gobio; assembly: GCF_949357685.1. Classification (NCBI taxonomy): domain Eukaryota; kingdom Metazoa; phylum Chordata; class Actinopteri; order Cypriniformes; family Gobionidae; genus Gobio; species Gobio gobio. The sequence goes on along the minus strand of NC_137115.1, from coordinate 8,788,140 downwards.
ATATATATATATTTAAAAAATTTGAAATACACTACAAGTGCCCATTTAATACAATTAAGCACACTTATTTTTCATAAGAGAGCACTTTAGCACAACAATCTGCAGCCTGCTTCATATTAACTAGTTTCTGAATCACATCTACTTCATTAAATGTTTAGTGAGACAAGTGTGCGATGAAGGCCCCCGGGCTCTTTTTCCATTTGGGTACAATCATAGGTCCGCAATCAAAATGTCTCATCCCCCACAATGCACCAAATTGCAGCTATATTAAGCAACATTCATTGGTTTTCTCCACATGTGAAGGCAGATGAATGAGAATAGAGAATATGGCTGTCCTGGGGGACGAGGAGCGGGGTCCGGCCCCTGCAGTGAGCTCTCAAAGGACACTGTGGAGGGTTATCTAAAAACCTCAATGCTCAAATCTCTCCGTACAGAGAGAGCTCCCAAGAGTCTTGGGGGAAGGCAAGCGGTGTGCCTATTGTTAAAGGCCGGCCCACAGTGTGATCTGATATTTGTGTGCTATTGCTTTTCCTTTTATCGTCATTGTGGAAGTACGAAAATAAATGTCATAGACTGTCAGGTAAAGTCACATTTATTTGTATAGCGGTTTGCACAATACACATTGTAATATGTAATATGTAGGGTTGGGCATCGTTTTGATTTGAACGATTCTGATTCCGATTCCGATTCTTAGTTTCGATTCCGGTTCTTTTCGATTCTCGATTCCGATTCTTTGAGGGGTGGAGTCACAACATGTCACAGGCTCATTTCACAGAGGAAAATTGTATTTTGATTCAATAATGAGTTTTAGTTTTGGGACTTTCTCCGCTGGCATTTTCACTTGCTTTGCTGCAAAGGTGAATGGAGTTTCACATGAGTCCCGGTTTAGCAATAGCATTAACAGCAGTCATATTAGGACTGCTACTAGCGTGGGCAATTTGCGTATAGCTACATTTATCTACGAGGGGGAAAAATAATTTCAGTAACGTTGTTGTTCACCACAATTCGCAATTTGGTCAAGGGCTTTGTTATTACACTACCTGATTATGACGAGGTGGGATAATGTTAGTTCACCCTGAAATGAAAATAAAGCCATCTTTTACTCACCCAGCTGTTGTTCAAATGCGCGTGTTCATGTGTGTGCGCACTCCAAGCCGCAGTAGCCTCGTGCAATATTGTCATGACAACCGGTACACAATATTCACTTAAGGAGGTTATATTATTAGTATTATTTCTTATCATATACGTTATAGAAAAGACGAGAATCGCGTTTTTTTCTATTGAGCTTGATTTCTCCAAATGGTACGTGTGTGTGTGTGTGCTTATCCTGGGTGCAATGACAACAGTGCGAGTTATTATAGTAGGCATGAGTGCCGGCGGCTGCTGACGGCTCTGTACACAGAGGAGCGCGCTCAGAATAACGGCTGAGCTCAGTGTTTTTACTGAATAATACGGTTTCTTTCTCGCAAAACCTTATAGTGTGCCCCCTGAACACTTTCCATATGGCGCGCGTCTCCCTGTATCGTTGCGTGATACATTTGTTTATTTTTTGTAATGTTTTAGCTGATCGCCATTCACTGCCATTCCATAATAGGAAGGAGCGCGTGCAGGAACAGTATTTTAAATGTCATAGGACATAGGGCACTGGGACAACATCAGGGTAAGTAAAAGAAGGCTTTATTTTCATTTCAGGGTGAACTATCCCTTTAGTAACGTTGGTTAGCGCAGGGTTGCCCTAGGAGGACAGACCTGCGCAGCATTTTAAACACGCTACACTCGTTAATTTATACACCACATATTTGTAGTGCATCCTCCCGTGCACGAAATAAGTTTGTGATATGTGTTGCACTGTGCCGACCCAGGCTTTTTTTTTTTAAAGTGAAATAAAGCCACACTTTTGAGCGCCGATTACCGTGCTCCATGGCTGCAACAGAACAAACGGGCGTGGCAAGCACTTCCGAAAACTTGCGCGTTTGGAACCGATGATCGGAATCGAAAACAAAATTTCTAAACGATTCCAATGGCATCGTTATTTTTTAAACGGTTCCAAGTTGGAACCGGTTCTCGATGCCCAACCCTAGTAATATGCATGCTAATAACCAACTAGTTAATAGCGAGAATTGAACCCTAAAATAAAGTGTTACCATATATATATACACTCACCTAAAGGATTATTAGGAACACCATACTAATACTGTGTTTGACCCCCTTTCGCCTTCAGAACTGCCTTAATTCCACGTGGCATTGATTCAACAAGGTGCTGAAAGCATTCTTTAGAAATGTTGGCCCATATTGATAGGATAGCATCTTGCAGTTGATGGAGATTTGTGGGATGCACATCCAGGGCAAGAAGCTTCCGTTCCACCACATCCCAAAGATGCTCTATTGGGTTGAGATCTGGTGACTGTGGGGGCCATTTTAGTACCGTGAACTCATTGTCATGTTCAAGAAACCAATTTGAAATTATTCGAGTTTTGGGACATGGTGTATTATCTTGCTGGAAGTAGCCATCAGAGGATGGGTACATGGTGGTCATAAAGGGATGGACATGGTCAGAAACAATGCTCAGGTAGGCCGTGGCATTTAAACGATGCCCAATTGGCACTAAGGGGCCTAAAGTGTACCAAGAAAACATCCCCCACACCATTACACCACCACCACCAGCCTGCACAGTGGTAACAAGGCATGATGGATCCATGTTCTCATTCTGTTTACGCCAAATTCTGACTCTACCATCTGAATGTCTCAACAGAAATCGAGACTCATCAGACCAGGCAACATTTTTCCATTCTTCAACTGTCCAATTTTGGTGAGCTGGTGCAAATTGTAGCCTCTTTTTCCTATTTGTAGTGGAGATGAGTGGTACCCGGTGGGGTCTTCTGCTGTTGTAGCCCATCCGCCTCAAGGTTGTGCGTGTTGTGGCTTCACAAATGCTTTGCTGCATACCTTGGTTGTAACGAGTGGTTATTTCAGTCAAAGTTGCTCTTCTATTAGCTTGAATCAGTCGGCCCATTCTCCTCTGACCTCTAGCATCAACAAGGCATTTTCGCCAACAGGACTGCCGCATACTGGATGTTTTTGCCCTTTTCACACCATTCTTTGTAAACCCTAGAAATGGTTGTGCGTGAAAATCCCAGTAACTGAGCAGATTGTGAAATACTCAGACCGGCCCGTCTGGCACCAACAACCATGCCACGCTCAAAATTGCTTCAATCACCTTTCTTTCCCATTCATTCAGTTTGGAGTTCAGGAGATTGTCTTGACCAGGACCACACCCCTAAATGCATTGAAGCAACTGCCATGTGATTGGTTGATTAGATAATTGCATTAATGAGAAATTGAACAGGTGTTCCTAATAATCCTTTAGGTGAGTGTATGTATATATATATATATATATATATATATATATATATATATATATATATATATATATATATATATATATATATATATATATATATATATATATATATATATATATATATATATATATATATATATATATATATATATACTTTTAGTAGATGTATAATCATTATGTGGTCATGTCACTGTCTGATGGGCTGTTTGGAATGGCTGGTCTGTTGCCCATAATCCCCCATGGTCATTTGCTTGCCAGTTGAACTCAAACTCTCTTCCTCCGCTACTTCTCCTGCCTGGAGACTGTGTGACGGATCACGCCGGGCCAAATCCTTGGAAGTGTGGGATTTACTGCTGACTAAGGACTCATTTGACGAGCCGAGGAAGTGGAAAACGAGAGAGGAAAAGGGGAAGATATTGTTAAATATTCAGTAAGGTCAGTTGCTTTGCTGCGTAAGTGAGAGAGATCCAGGGTGACCCAAACATGTGAGACTTGCTGTCGACCAGCGTCACGTGTTCGCTCTGCCAGTTATAATGGTCACGCAACCATAATATCAGCAAATAATGGTAAAAATATCAGTTGGCCTGCTCACGCTGTGCTTGTTTTTCATTGTAATTGTGTTTATGGATGCATTAGCAGCACTTGCTTTTTAATGGAACATTACCTGATAATTCAACCTGTTGTCTTTCCCCTGAGAGGTGTGGTGTGTGTTCAAAGACGTGCTGTTAGTAAAAGCCATGGCACAGGACATTGCATTTATGAACTTCATTCACACATTGTGTATACATATAGGGACATTGGATCTACTTTATAAAACAGCAGTGGAAAAGTGTTGCTTTATTTGGAAATGGAACGGAGAGATGTGTTCACACTATGTTGGAATTACCGAAATTACGAGATTCCAACTTGTAAAAAGCGTTCACATCCTTGTAGAATAACAACTGTGTTCACGCCATGTCGTAATTACCGTAGTCTCAAGGTGACAACACGTGAAGTTATATTCAGAGCTGTTCATGTCCTCGGACTGGGAATTATGCGTTTCTATGGCACCGCTATCAATGGCTAAATGAATCTGCATTGGTCAGGGGGTACAGCAGACATGTGGTACAAATAGGAGCTCTCACTAAATTCTCACCTTACAAGCTGTAATTACGAGCTCTACGAGGACGTGAACGCTTTTTACAAGTTGAAATCTCATAATTACAACATGGTGTGAACGCACCTTAAAGGGATAGTTCACCCAAAAATGAAAATTAGCCCATCATTTACTCACCCTCAAGTCATCCTAGGTGTATATGACATTCTTCTTTCAGACAAATAAAATCTGAGTTGTATTACAAAAGTCCAGGCTAATCCAAGCATTAGAATTGGATTCATAGTTGCTCTGTTTTTGAAGTCCATAAAAAGTGCATCTGCCCATCAAATAACGTGCTCCACGCGGCTCTGGGGTGTTAATAAAGGCCTTCTGAAGTGAATCGATCCGTTTGTGTAAGAAAAAATATCCATATTTAAAACTTTATCAAGTAAACTTTCGGCCGACCGCCTTCCCTGTTCAATTTATGGAAAAAATTTTGAAAGTTCCCCTGCCGATCAAAATACTAATGCGACCAGGTCCGCTCGTCATGACGTCACGTACACATCTTGAGTTTCACTGTCAACATTCAATACTTTTCCATGGAAGGCGGCAGTCGGAAGTTTACGTGATAAAGTTTTAAATATGAATATTTTTCATACACAAATGCATCGATTCGCTTCAGAAGGCCTTTATTGACACCCGGGAACCACGTGGAGCACGTTTTTTGACGAACAGATGCACTTTTTATGGACTTCAAAAACAGAGCAAACTATGAATCAAATTCTAATGCTTGGATTAGCCTGGACTTTTGTAATATAACTCCGATTTTATTCGTCTGAAAGAAGAATGTCATATACACCTATGATAACTTGGGGGTGAGTAAAATATGGGCTAATTTTCATTTTTGCGTGAACTATCCCTTTAAGCTCTGACTTGTACCATGTGTCTGCTGTAGCACCTGGCCACTGCATTTTAATTTTGTTGTTGATAATGTTGCCATAGAAAAACATAATGTCACGTGTGAACAACTCTGAGTAGAATGTCACAGAACAAATACTAGTGTGTATACTATATACTATGCAGTATATATACTATACTGCCTACTGTTTTTTTTAAATGTCTATGAAACCAGTCCTTAAAAATGCTGTTGATGGAAAATCAATAATTGTGATGTATAAGGAAAAATTTGACCACTGCACGTTCAAAGTCAAAACGCTACTCTGTTGCACATTCTACAGGCTTGGGGTTTCAGTGCAGTTGCAATCATTGAATACCACACATTTATGCCAAACGATTACTCATAATCTACTGTTGATGAAATATGACAATGTTTGTATATGGTGTTTATTTTGTAATATGTTGCAGACGGTTGTAACAGTGCATATTTTATCTCCCTGATTTTTCTTTTTTTTTGAATGAACAGCTAGAAGTAGTAAAGCGAAATAAGAGTCCTTGTGCATTTTGGGCTTGTAAAAAAAGTATTTTTTTCTTAAAATAATTGGTATTTTTATATTTAATTTGATGTGAACTCTGGCTTCTATCTGGGCCACCCCATCACATGAAACAAACGTCTAAGAACATAATTTAACATATTCAATATATAGATTTTTTTCTAGTATTGGCACCGTAGTCTTTTTATTGCCTTTATTCAAACACATTATTCTCATATCAGCAAAATCCAATATTGATCAACCTATAATGTGTATTTCGTTTTGCAGTTAAATGTGCGCTCCAGCCTGTTTTATTACAAATCTAAGATGCATGCAGAGACTGTATGGATTTGTTCTGTATGGACACAGTTTTAATTTTATTTGTGCATGTCTTAAAAAGGCCTTAAAAGTCATACATTTGACTTAAAAATTCTGCAGATACCCTGGTTTCATTTTACAACAACTTTATGCTTGTCGTCTCATGACCTCTTTAGATTGCATGTTTAATTCATTGAATGCTGTTTTATTGCCTCTGAAAAATATGGTTATGTGCATTTATATTATTATTTATTTTGAACATTTGCAAGTCTGGTCAAGTAATATCAGTATATAGGCTTTCCAGGTCTTCCATAGCTCTGTTGGAAGACCTGGAAAACCCGGAGAGCTGCATTCCGGTCTACTGCCAACATAAGCAGCTGTCTTTCAAGACTGGATCTTAAATGAAACAAAAAAAAAGTGACAAAATGTGAAATGCTCTAAACAGACATACAATCATACAAATAGTGCTACTCATGTGAGGTGTATTGATTTATTGTTAGCAAGCATGTTGCTGAGCAAATGACATGATACTCGAAGTACGTAATTGATGCCTAAGGGCCCCATTTAAGAGATCTAAGCCCATGGTCTAAAGTCACAGCGTAGGTGCACTTCGGGCGTGTCCGAATCCACTTTTGCTAGTTTAACGACGGAACAAATGGTCGCCATGACAGGCGCATGGTCCAAAAGGGTTGTACCTAGTCTCTTAATGTGTCATGGGTGTGTTTTGGGCGTACCATGCAAAAAAAAAAAAGATCTCCCATTCCCTTTAAAAGCCAGTTGTGCGCGCACCATGGCGGATTCGCTATTTACATGGCGGAATTTGTGAGCGAAAAGACTGAACTCTTCTCAAGAGAGGAATCCTTTTATTTTTAATATTTGACATGTGTGTGTGCTGCTGTGCTTCCCGGTGTGTGTAATAAGCAGAGTGTACGCACGTTGTGCACTCGCCTATAGGCACATATTACTAACACGCCCTTCAAATAACACAAAAAGTACTGCGCTATTGACTTTAGAGCAGGTTTTTGTTGGTCAATGGCGCAATCGTTTTCAGTTGCCTCAAAATAGCAACATGCCAACAATGTGCATGAACACACCTCGTTTTCAGACCAGCGCGCCCATAGGCGCCTAGATGGGCACGAGTGCATTTGCTATTTAAACAACACGGGCGCTGGACGTGAAATTGATAACTGCGTCAGGCTGAAACTAGCAAAAAAACACTTGCGTCGTGCCTGGCGTCGCATTGCACCGGGTGCATGATAGGGTCCTTTGACTTTGGTCAAAATGTACTTTTTTTTTTTAAATGGGGAAAATAAATTTAGATTTGAAACATGACACGTGTGCACAGTATACATAGTGAATACTGCAAAAAAGGTTGTACCGTACTGTGTGGCAGTGCTTGAGAGGCCAAATGTCTGTTTCAACAACATCATAAAGACCCTTGAAGGGGTGGTTCCGTGTTTTTTTTCTAGGCTTGGTTGTGTTTATGGGGCGCAGTATAACATGTCTTAATACTTCCTTTTTTTTTTAAATTGCGTATTTTTCTTATATTTTACCTTTATTCCACACCGCTGTCTCCACTGTCCTTTGAACGGCTCGTTTGCTTCCTGCTTCTGTGAAGCCCATCCCTCCGAAAAAACGCAATGGTCTTAGATTGGTTAGATGGCCAAATGTAGTTTGTAGTTCTGCAACAGCTCTCTCTCTCTTTGGTAATTACTGCGACGTGGCCTCGCCCACTTTGTCGCGTGTTAGCGGGGGCAGTGTTTATGTTAATAGCAAGGGTTTATGATGTCACCAACCCGGGAAGAAGCTTGTTGTAGTCCAAACCGGCCGTTTTTGTAGGCAATAAACTGCCATAACTTTAAAAGGCAATATATCCGTTTGCATTGAACTTTCAGCGCTGTTACTTTGCAGATACTGTTTATGCTCAAGTAGCAACATTACACACTAACTAAAGTTTAAAAAGTGAAATCGCATGCAACCACCCCTTTAACACTCCAGTCAAACTCTCAAGACTGATAGCAGGTTAAGGGTTGAATGTGCTATGTGCTGTTGTTTGTAACACTATTCATTTCTTGTGTTCAATTATTCAGTTTGCATGTTACCTAGCCCCGTGGGAACTGTGTTGAGGTGTGTTTGGGACGGAAGGGAAATTTGTATTTTGGGTCTGTTCTGTGTTTTCCTTTGAAGCCGTCTGCCTGGTTTCTGAGATCTGCAGGGGTTTTATGTTCCTCCAGGGATTTAGATGCTCCTGTTGAGCTTTAGCCCCATGGGATTTCCATCATCTAAATCAGATTCATTCACAAAGTTCCTTGTCCTAAATATTTCCTTTCATTTAAAGCTGAGAAACAGTCAATGAGTCAACTTGAGACAGTTACCTGAGTTATCTGTTGTATGACCATTATAATTCAAAATAACACAGCAGATAGTGCCCTTTACATCAACAGACTCACCCCAGCTGTCACTGACCATTTTATGCCTTAACGCCACAGTGAACTTTACCCAACCTCCTAGCACTATGCAGCCATTTGAGTTTTAGCGCTGTGTCATAAAACTGCATCGACTCTGGATGGACGATGGTGCCTTTTGCTTTTTAATCCTTATGGGCCAAATCAATGTGCTTTGTTATAGCTCCTTATCGGTTCGGGGCAGAAGTCGGTTTTAAGGCTTTGGATGCGGTTTACAGCCCTGTCTATGGTCTGAATGGACATGAGGCGAGGGAGGGGTTCTCCATTAGAAGAGCGATAAAACTCAATAATCTTCCCATCGGAGTGCAGTATGGCCACAGGCTAAACACAGACAGGCAGCGTAATTAACTCTAAGCAGCCTTCACAACTGCATAGATCTCTTTAAATAGAGGAGCTAATGGCTATTGGGCGCTGATCTGATTTTGCCATTGGGACCTGATGGAATTGCGCGCGGGAGGTATAGGAGAATTTGAAAGCGGTGAGGAGAGGGAAAAGGCAGAGAAAGTGGGTGAGAGCCAATTATGATTCCTGCAGGATGGGGACTAAAATGCTGACAGTGAATTGAGCAGACTCGAGTCACTTGCTTCAGATAGTCAGAGAAACAAACATTCATCACTGTAACTTACAGTAACACGGAGAGAGAGAGAGAGACGTGATAGACGGAGTGTGGAAGCTGAGAGATGCCAATTAAGTTTTATATTATTAACTTTTGATGTAATTATTTCGGTTCATCACTTGACGTCTATGTATAAAGTTTCCTTTCCGTGCCTGAAGGAAAGACAATTTTGTTTAAGCCGATAGATGTGTTTTGAAAGCTGGTTATTATCCGGTCAGAAATGGTCATTAGTTGGTTTTCCAAAACTTGGCTACCAATTATGTTGTTTTTTTCAGCAGGGCAATCGCTAACAAGATCTCTTTAATATCTATTTTTTTCCCCTCCTAGATAGCTTGAGATCAACTAGATGGCGAATGGAATCTTTCTGTAAAATTTTGGGTATGGAAAATCAAGAATTGTGAAATGGCCTAATGGGATTATTAAACTTGAAAAGGCAATGATTAATTAAATAAATGAGCACCGCATGTTCAAAGTCAAAATCCTACTCTGTTGCACATTCTACAGGCTTGGGGTTTCAGTGCAGTTGCAATCATTAAATACCACACCGGAATTATGACAATGTCTACTTCATGGTGTTGGTGGTTGTAAGAGTGCATGCATATTTTATCCATAGATATCCATAATAAAGGCTAGATGTCTCGTCCGCGCTGCTGGCCAATGGAGGTCGACGTCCGCACCTGGCGGCCATCTTGTCACAGGCAGCTTGCTCACTCGTAACAGTGTGTTTTAATGGTGCTTGCACTTTTTAAATAACCATAACTTGCTCAATTTTCTACCGATTTTCGAACTGTTTGGTTTGTCATAAACGTCAGAGATGTAGTTATGACACTGCATACTTATGAAAAATGATTCATAATTTGTTCAAGCATCCATAATTATAGCCACGTTAATAACGTTTGTAAGAAACCAAACCATTTGTAAATCCGTCAAGATTTCAGTGAGATAAAGATTATTTGTGTGAATGCAGATCACTCACCTTACATCAGCAGGTACCACAGAGCCCTGCCTGTGACAAGATGGCCGCCGGTGATGACGTTAGAGACTCCGCCATAAGACATCTAGCCTTTATTATTGATATCTATGATTTTATCTCCCTTGTCTTTTTGAATGAGCAGCTAGAATTAGTAAAGCATTGACATGTCAAAATAAGAGTCCTTGTATATTTTGGGCATGTAAGTCTTTTTTCCTTGATATTATTGGTATTTTTATATTTATTTCAATGTAAACTATTGTGGCTTCTATATCTGGGCTGCCCCATCACATGAAAGAAAAGACTACAAACATAATTTAACATATTCAATATATAGATTTTTCTAGTATTGGCATCGTAGTCTTTTTATTGCCTTTATTCAAACATTATTCTCATATCAGCAAAATCCAATATTGATCAGCCTCTAATGTGTATGCATTTATAAATTGGTACATAAACAAATGTTGATAATGTATATTGAATAAAACCTATATTAAGGAGTTTAAACTTGCAGTGACCCTGTGCTCTGGCCTGTGTAAATACAAGAATCTGAGATACATGCAGAGACTGTATGGGTTTGTTCTGTATGGACACAGTGTTCATTTTATTTGTGCATGTCTTAAAAGGGTAGCCTGGCTCCGCCTTCCTACGTACTTCTGCTCAATTTTCATTTTCCTTCAGTACGTCGTCTTGGTTTGCGGTATATTCGCTGGTTTTCTCCGGTCAAATTTTAACGGTGCGCTCACACCAGACGCGAATGAATGAGTGATTTACATGTTAAGTCAATGCAAAGACGCGAATAGACATTCTGCGGCGCGAATAACGCGATTCGCGCTGAACTTTGGCGGATATTCGCGCCGCGTTAACCAATCAGGAGCTTGCTCTAGTAGTGACAACAATGAGGACAAAATCATATGTGGATACCCGGAGCTGTACGATACATCTTCGTACTTTATAATAAACAGGATCTTGCTTGGAAGAAAGTGAGTGAGGAGTTCAGACAATATGGTAAGTTGTAAAAAACGCTCTTTACGCAATTTGAGCTATACATAGGGTGATTTCAGGGTGATTGGGACATTTTTTGCCATTGAGATGTCTTGGAAAAAGTGTCCCAATCACCCTGAATTCACCCTATTGAGACTACAAGCTATTTAAAGCCGGCACATTGAGCTTATTGGCTGTATTTTAAAACCAATCAGCGAACAGAGGGAGTGGCCGAGAACGATGACGTTGATGCCGTGCGCTAGTTTGAGGTGTAGTTCAGTAACGAAGATGCGAGCGAAGCCATTCAGTCCGTTGTGGAAACGCTGCCGAATATCCAGAAGTTAAAGCCGGAGCAAGAACTATCTTTGCTGAGTTTTGTTGGTGGCCATGATGTAAAAGGTTGATTTTCCAGCTCGCTCCATTAGTGGTGAAGGAGTTGGCTTAGACGAACGCATGACATGCGTCACGACCAAACGTTAGCGATTGGTCATGGCAGATCCAGAGTGGCTCTGGGCAGATCCAATAGTTTTAAACTTCAACAGAGTACCCGCCTTCAAGGAAGTTACCGCTTGCCAATGGAGAGTGGCCAGATTTTCTGTACAAATGAAATGTACGAGAGTCTGGTAGGACCAGGATATTAAAAGGGGCCTGAAAAGTCATAAATTTAACTTTTTGACATTTTACATTTGTATGAGAGGCCAGAGGAGAACTGGCACCCGACTGAGCCTGGTTTCTCCCAAGGTTTATTTTTCTCCATTTGGTCACCTAATGGGGTTTTGGTTTTCTTGCCACTGTTGCCTCTGGCTTGGCGTGCTCAGTTGGGGACACTCAATTTTTCAACTAAACATCGAAATAAATCTAATTAATAAACTAAATTAACCATATAAACTAAATTACTGATCTAATTATTGATCTAAAGCCCACACTGTCACTGTATGTTAATTTAAATGAACTGATGACATCAGCGTTTTCTCCAGAATGGCTATACAGCTGAATAAAATTATGCTGCATTATTTTCCTGTTTAACACTGTAAAGCTGCTTTGAAACAATCTGCATTGTTAAAAGCGCTATATAAATAAAGTTGACTTGACTTGACTTGACTTGAGAACAAGACACCAGTAATCTCACATATATCTCTTCTATGAGTTTTTTTGTTGTTGTTGCAAAATTTAGCAAATAAGTACAAAGAAACAACAAGTAACATACTGTAGAAACGATTCCAATCTTTTGTTATATTTGCAACTTAGAATTGTATAAGCATTATTTATTCAGATGATCCGTAACAGTGCCCTCTACTGCATAACAGTGAAATTGCTGAAAAAACTTGTCAATGGCCAGAAAGCGTTGTGTCATAAATTACGACATTTTTTAATAATCAGTATCATTAGGTCAACTGTATGCTGTCTATGGTTGCCAAGTAACTGAGCACAGTTATAAAAAATTCAATTGATATGCGGTCGCAAATGTGTGCATATCAGCTGTTTTATAACTGCTTTGAATGTTCCTCATGCAATCCGATTTTACAGCTCAGGTATATCTCTTTTTTTTTCATGATCAAAGCACAGCAAGGTGTTTTCAGGTGAGATCAGCATTAAAAATCTCTTTTAATTAAAGAACATTTATATTCTCTGTACAATTCCTGAGAACTGTGTTTCACACTGGGCAATGTCACCTTCACCTGCCTGTGATGTTATTTTAAAAGGGAGGCATTTGGGGGCAGCCCGTATTCATTCTACTTCAAACATGTTCAGAAACTTTCAGCGGTGACAATATTTCACAGTAAGTGCACAAAGGTCTTGAAAAACGACAGAAAACGGCTGCTCACCCCCAAGCTCAGTTGTACCCCTGGCACTTGCGAGTTCTTCAGTATTTTTCATGCCCTGTGGGATATAGTCATGACAGGCATTTCAGGGCTGGTATAGACTGCTATTTTGAAACATCTCTTCATTGAGATTTGTCGTGAATTGCATTAGCGCCGTAGGAAGATAAAGCCATGTAATGGTGCATAAAGCGATGCAGATACGTTCATTAACCCGAGGGTCGGCCCTGAAAAGAGAACAGCCCGTTATCTAATGATGGTATTGTTCTACTTGAAGGCTGGGGCTGTCGTTTGTTGTTTAGCATTATTCACCGGAGCGTACATCTCTCTTTTTTTTCTTGGTGTATTTTTTGTCCTTTCTTTTTCTTTACAGGCAATTTCGCATCGCAGCTGCAAATAGCAGGGGCTAATTCAGAGAGACGTGAGGCGTGTTCAGGCCGTGATATTGTAATTTCCTCACATACATTATTACACATGTTTATATTCTGAATATTATATAGCTCTGTTACAAAAAAGGCTCCTTGCTGTCTACCAACAGTACATAGGCAGCTGCCTTTTGAGAGTCTGTTGCAGAACGTAATGATATTGAATAGAAGGCATTGGTGGGTATTGATCCTTGTGAAAAAGAAGAGAGCTTACTTGTATTGAATGTGCACTTATAGTGTACTTCAAATCTTAAAAGTATATGGTTACACTTTATATTTGGTGTCCTGAACTATGTACTTACATCAAAAAGTAAGTACTGTACTTATGTGTTCATGTATTGCAAAACACTTGTGCTGCTATTGAGGTGAGATACGGGTACGGTCAGGGACAGGTTTGCTGGTGTGAATAAGGGTGGGTTAAGGGGTAAGGGAAGGGTCAACAGTGACAGAAATAATTACAGTAATTACAGGCAGGTAAAAAAAAATAGAACAATGTAAAAGAATGTATTCACATAAGTGAATTGTACCAAATTATTATTTTAAATGTTAGTACATAATGGTTAAAGACACCTACAACTAATATAAAGTGGAACTGTATATTTTTTTAATCATTATACTTGAAGATAATATAATATTAATGAAATAAACGACCACTTAAGTGTACTTAAAGAGAGTACACTGGCTAAGCCTCTTAATGCAGTTGAGTACCCTTTAAAAAGTACTCTTCATAATAAAGTTATAAAAATATTGTTTACTTTAAAGGATTAGTTCACTTTTGCTGATAATTTATGTCATCCAAGATGTCCATGTCTTTCTTTCTGCAGTCGAAAAGAAATTAAGATTTTGGATGAAAACATTCCAGGGTTTTTCTCCATATAATGGACTTCAGTGGGCTCCAAACGGTTCAAGGTCCAAATGACAGTTTCAGTGCAGCTTCAAAGGACTTTAAACGATACCAAACGATGAATAAGGGTCTTATCTAGCGAAACTATCAGTTTCTGCGAGAAACCGAGCAGTATTTATGCTATTATTTTACCTCTTTTCAGACGAACGTGATCATCTCTGAGCTCCGCCATAACTTCCGCTAAGTGAGGTCAAAATACGATCGTGGTCATTATCACGTTCGTCTGAAAATACTGCTCGGTTTCTCGCAGAAACTGATCGTTTCGCTAGATAAGACCCTTATTCATCGTTTGGTATAGTTTAAAGCCCTTTGAAGCTGCACTGAAACGGTCATTTGGTCCTCGAACCCTTTAGAGCCGCAACAGAGTTTAGCTCCAACCCCAAATAAACACACCTGAACCAACTAATCAGTGTCTTACAAGGGCCAATAAGACACTAGGTGCGTTCCATTCGACAGGGTCCCTACGCAGTGTTCACTGCTCCCTACTCCCTGAGCACAGTATATCAGTTGAAGTGGACTTTTCTTTTTGAGTGGGCGGCCATAAAGAGTAAGGGTGTGGAACACATTATCTGGGGTCCGCCTCACTTCAATTGGGACACCACAGGGTAGTGTCTTATCACCACTATTATATATATTGTATACTGACTGTTGTCGCATTAGTTACCCTGGACGTCACATAATTTAATTTGCAGATGATACTGCTGTGATTAGTTTATTGGAGTGAGATGAATCTGAACACGGTCCAGTGTTGCATGAATTTGTGGACTGGTGTGAAGCCTCCCAGTTGCATTTGAATACGTCCAAGACCAAAGAGTTGGTCTTTGATTTTAGACACGGGGCTCCCTCACCCACTCCAACTCTGATAAAAGGAGAGGAGATAGAGGTGGTGACGTAGTATAAATATCTCGGCCTTATTATTGACCATAATTTATCCTGGGATGCCGTTTTTAAAAAGGGTCAACAACGTTGATATCTTCTTAGAAAACGTCATTATTTTAATGTTGATAACAAAATGTTGTCTCTTTTTTACTGAGAGTATTCTCTCCTACTGGTAGAATACTCTCAATAAAACAACAGGTAGACCTGTACCAACTATATCTGACGAGATTGGCACAGAAGGCAGATAAGATTAGCATGGATACAACCCATCCACTTTCAGTGGAGTTCAAGCCTCTCCCTTCTGGTCGTAGATAAAGATATCCTAAGGTTAGAACCAACAGAGCAGAAAACTCCTTCATTCCAATGGCAATAACCCAATCAAATAAGGTATGGGGAGGGGTATGACTGGAGAACATATGTGAAGTATTTAAATTATTTTATTTTATATTTTATTAGATTTTTTTGTATTTATGATATTGTGTATGTGGAAAATGTCTGTGTTGTGGTTTATGTGTCAATATGTCTGTACTGCATAACAAATGGCCTCTCTGAGGACATTAAAGTTTTCTAAGTCTAAGTCTAAGACTTTGCTGACAATAATTTGGAACGCATCAAAGAAAGGCAATAACGGGGTTGCATAGATTATGATATAACATAAATTAATATAGTAATTTACTTTACTTTAAAATTTAAAACCATATAATAAGCATATACATTTACAAAGCACCCAGTATGTATCTAAAATTTATAATCAAAACATTGTCTATTAGTTTACATATACCTGTATATTTAATTGACTATGAACAGATTTGAAGCTGCACCTGTCATTCAATATGAAAATACATTTTGATTTGGTTAACTAACTATGTATAAACGTATTCTTAATCAATGGTCTTTGTAGCGGTCTCATCTTGTGCGCTTTCTTTCCCACGAGCAGCTGCATAGTAAACATTCCTGAGGGAAATAAAGTAAAATATAAAAAATGACAGCGCTCAGCTGCTTCTCAACACTTTTTATTTGTTTACATGCAGTTTTCATAAAATACAATATGCGAATGTTACAGTTATTGCCATAACCATTCATAAATACTCTAGTTTGTATAATAACTATGAATATTCAAATGCATACGTAAACTCCTCCATCGCAGTCCATCGTTAGTTCAGACAGTTGGGTGATTTTCACTCTCCACTTCCTGTGAAATGATGCATCGATGTTCCCTTCTTTCCTACGCCGTTCGCAGTATCCTTCGAACTGAACATGTTCGCGCCCTTTGGATTGGAATCTCACTTAAGATGGTGGAATACCCTGTGAAGTCCACTTCGCAGTCCACTTACGGTCGAATGGAACGCTCCCACTGATTAGCTGGTTCAGGTGTGTTTAATTTAGGCTGGAGCTAAACTCTGCAGGACAGCGGGACAGTTTGGAGACCCCTGTTTTAAATAATTTTGTTTCAATAATCTTTTGTTGTGCTTTAAAGTACAATATTTTGATGTGCTGACTAACTTACTAAAGCACATTTAAAGTGCACTATAGTGTCCATGTTACATTTAAAGTTCATATATTTTAAACTTACTAAATTAAAACTAAATTACAAATGAAAGCGTCTGCCAAATGCATAAATGTAAATGTATAATTAGGAAATATGTTTAAATGTACATGACATGCAAGTTTCAACAGAAATTAAATAAAAAATTCTTCTGCTGAACACAAAGAAAGATATTTTAAAGAAAAAAACAACAACTATTAATGATGCCCCACAACTGTTTGGTTATTCTTCCAAATGTCTTCCTTTGTGTTGAGAAGAACAAAGATATTTATACAGGTTTGGAACAACTTGAGGGTGAGTAAATCATGACAGAATTTAAATTTTTGGGTGAACTATCCCTTTAAAGTGGGATAATAATTAAAGTAATTGTAAATAACATGGAATTAAATATTTTAAACATACTTTTAAGATTTGAAGTAGACTACAAGTGCACATTCAACAGAATTAGGCGCACTACTTTTTTCTCAAAGGTACGTTCCAATGTTGAATAAAATGTAACTTTCACAATGACTTTTTTTGTCTACCATCTTGGATTTTGACACTGTGAAATGCGTTCTGAGATTGGCTTCTTTGTGAAGGTATCCTAAAAGTCATCATACTTATGGAGCCGATCTAGAACAGCTCTTGCACCAGATGCATACCTAGGAGTTCTTCAAATGCTAGGCAGCTCACTAGGTTTTGAAACAAGCTCCTGTTCTCTAGTGAGGAAGAGCCCTGAGGAACCAAGCAGTTGTTGTCGGTCCTGGCTATTTAGTTAGCTTAGTGGCAGGGCAGCCGATCTGATTAGAGTCTGTTTGCCTGACCTCTACACCTCTCTAATGTATTCCACAGTGAGGTGTCTTAGATTGGGAGCGTGTGTTGGCATAGCTGCATAATACCGAGCAGAGCTGTGCGCCCGCACGCACACACAGATGTGTTGTTTGATTATGAGATTAAGACCCTCTCTCCAGTTGCTGGAGTTTCATTTGCCATGGCGACTCTTTGATTGACTGAAGATTGATTTGATGGATAGGAGCAGTCATGGCAGGTCACTAACAGAACCGGGCCTTTTGATTGGATGATTGACTGTTTTTTTTTAATGCCGATGAATGATGAATTGTTTGACTGGAGATTAGATTCTGGTATGCATCCCTGGAAAGTTTCTCCAGACCAATAAAAAAAAAAAAATTTTGTTTGGCTTTGTTCACACACTATCCGCCCTTACATTACAGCTTTACTTTATTTTTGCAGCAAGGATGCATTAAATTGATCAAAAGTCACAGTAATACAATTGCAGTGTTACAAAAAAGTAATACATTTAAAATATTTAAGTAAATGCTGTTCTTTTGAACTTCCTGTTCATCAAAGAATCCTGAAAAATGTATCAGATTTTTCAGAAATAGGACAGCTGTAATAAGAAATAAAAAAATAAGATAATAAGAAATATGAAAGATAATAAGCATTTCTTATGAGCTGCATATCAGCGTATTGGAATGATTTCTGAACGATGATGTGAAATTCAGTTTAGCCATCATCAGAATATATTCCATTTTAAAATATATTCAAACAGACAACTCTGTTGTAAAAGACAAGTTCTTTTAAATTGTAATAATATTAATATGCAATATTACTGTTTTTGCTGTATTTTTGATCAAAATAAATGCACCCATGGTAAGCATAAGAGACAGATGTTTCTCACTCAGTTTAGCTAAAATGTAATAATTATTTTTATACTTCGGGGCCTTGAATGCTTGAATCTGATTGGCTGATGAACGTTCTGAGGTGTGCAATTATTTTCTGGGAGATGCACAGCGAACGTAGTTCCAGGCAGCTCTCTTGACCGCATTACAGTTCCATATCACTTCGCATAGTTAACTGTAATAACGGAAATTACAGGACTAAAAAACAACAATATGACAGACGATTTTCCTAAAGTAAATCTTAATATTTACGGTGAATATAAAACGTTCAACAACTGGGCGGCAGCAGTATTAGACGGTCCAGATGAAGAACAACAGACGGAAGCGGACATCAAAGGCAAGCTTTTCTGTCTCATTACTGAAATCACACATGCCCGCACACGCACTACAGTTTGCACAAAAAGGTGTCAGCGCTGCCCTGACGATTTGATCAGTTCGCCTATATAGTGGAGACACTTAAAGGCTACACGTGACATTTTTTCACTAGCGAGGTAATAACAGCGCTGTTTAGAGACGCACAGAGGGAGCCTAATTCACACAAGCACTCGCTCTCTCTCTCTCTCTCTCTCTCTCGTTCTAATAACTTTATTAATAACTGCAGAAGAATGCCATCAGCGGCTCAAGCCTTCGTTAACAGCTTTCGGAACTAGCAAAAGAGCCGTTGGATGAGACGCGGAAGAAATAGTCCTACTCACAATAGCTATTTAAGTACAAAAACCGGACGAATCCCTTTAAATATATCTTCGGATCGATGTCTTGAGGTGTGGTAACCGTAGTATAAGCGGAATAATTGACTCCGGGGCGTTCAATTATTAGAACAATAATGCACACCCGAGGTGTAACGGCCACTCCGCTTTGCGTCGTGACCGCATCACCACCTCGGGTGTGCATTATTATTCTAATAATTGAACGGCCCGTCGTCAATTATTCCTTACATAATTTGTTACATTTACACTATATAGTGCTGTGTACTCAGAACACTTTACATAGAAGGGGGGAATCTTCTCAACCACCACCAATGGGCAGCATCCACCTGGATGATGAGACGGCAGCCATATTGACCTAGAACACCCACCACACACCAGCTGATTGGTGGAGAGGAGACAGAGTGATGAAGCCAATCAGTATATCGGTGTATGGGGATTATTAGGAGGCCATGATGGATAGAGGCCAATGGGCAAATTTGGCCAGGATGCCGGGTTTATACCCCTACTCTTTTTTTTTTCTTTTTCGAAGGACATTCTGGGATTTTTAATGATCACAGAGAGTCAGGACCTCTGTTTAATGTCTTATCCGAAGGACGGTGCTTATTGACAGTATAGTGTCCCCATCAGTATACTGGGGCATTAGGACCCACACAGACCACAGGGTGAGCGCCCCCTGCTACCTAGTTTTCCCAGTTGGTCTCCCATCCAGGTACTGACCAGGCTCAGCCCTGGCCTGCTAATATGACATATTATATTTTGTATGTTTTATGTACCCATGGATATTATATACACATTTACACTGTATATAAATGAAACCATGGTAATTTATAGCATATTTACTGTATAGTATATAAAAGTATCTAATGTCATCATGTCTCTGAACACACTGCTCTGTGAGAATGGAATCATACTTCACGGCTACTTGTCCCGTGTTTTTTTATTTGAATTAGAAAAGGAGCTTGATTGTTATTCATACAGAATTCAAGCTGCTACTGCAAACTGTCTGAATATAACAACTTGAGAGTCACACCTGCTTGTGAAAATGGCTTTCAGCCCAAAAACTGTTTGTGTGAACGTAGCCTCTGGCAGAGACACTCTACCTCATTTTGGTAATCTCCTCAGGGCAATAGACTACCTGTCCCCCCACACTGAGGAGAGATATCGTTTCCCCCAGGCTTTAATGACTCTTCCATTATTTTCCACTCTTCTCTCGTAATGACCCCTTATTATGCTGTTTGGACACAAACCGGAGTGACAGCACTGCAATTAAGAGTCACAGAAGACTTAGAATAACCACAGAGTCTACCTCAAATTCACAGGCCACAGACCCCTGTCACGTCCCTCCCACAGCACTGTGTCCTGTGATCAGAGTCTTGGAATTTTGACTGGAATTTACAGCTCATGTGATTCCCAGCACCAGATTCAGAATGTCAGGTATTCAATTTATATAGCGTTCCATTGGTCTGTTGTTAAATGTAGACTTTATGTTCAGCACAATCTTTTATATGTGTTTTTACTGTAGCGCAGGCTCAGTTCCAGAATCAGATCACTGAGGGTGCTTCTGGAATGACTGAGGGTGCTCTAGTAAAGTGCAGATGTAGGTTTAATCAAAGGCTCCACCATAGCAGTGTACAGTGAGACATTTAAGATTATTTTAAAGTCATTTTGAGTAAAAGGTTTTGAGTGGTGAGTGGATTCTGACTAACTTAAACACCTCTGATTGGCCATTGCGTTCAGATCAACAATTATGTCTGCACTCTCAAAAAGAAAAAAAAAAGAGTACAAAATTTTACATTTTAATGTACAAGTGGCCATCACTGGGGTGGCACCCTTAAAGGGTTAGTTCACCCAAAAATGAAAATTCTGTCATTAATTACTCACCCTCATGTCGTTTGACACCCGTAAGACCTCCGTTCATATTCGGCACACAAATGAAGATATTTTTGTTGAAAGCTGATGGCTGAGAAAGGCCTCCATTGGCATTCAGTACATTTA
The DNA here is from genome assembly GCF_949357685.1 of Gobio gobio. NCBI lineage: Eukaryota > Metazoa > Chordata > Actinopteri > Cypriniformes > Gobionidae > Gobio > Gobio gobio. The sequence goes on along the minus strand of NC_137115.1, from coordinate 8,766,966 downwards.
CACTCACAAGACCCATAAAAGGCACTTAAAACGTCGTTACAAAGTCCATCTCACCACAGTGACTCTACAATAATTTTACAATGCAACGACAATAGTTTTTTGTGCGCAAAAAAAATCAAAATAACACCTTTATCCAACTTGTTCTTGTCTTCCGTGTGTGCCTCCACGACGCATGCGCGAGAATATGACGCAGATCCGGTGTTCGGACACATGACCCAGAAGCGATTTGTTTACAAGCAGAGGAAGACGCGCGTGTCTAAGCTGTTGAATTCTACATTGATCGTGCTTTAGGTCTCGGCGTAGTTCTCAAAATGGGGCTAAAGTGTGCATTTCATGGATTCCCGAACCCCGGCGCTACGTCATATTCTCGCGCATGCGTCGTGGAGGCACACACGGAAGACAAGAAGAGGTTGAATAAAGTCGTTATTTTAATTTTTTTTTGCGCACAAAAACTATTGTCGTCGCATCGTAAGATTATTGTAGAGTCACTGTGGTGAGATGGACTTTGTAACAACGTTTTAAGTGCCTTTTATGGGTCTTGGGAGTGTAAATGTACTGAATGCCAATGGAGGCCCATCTGAAGCCTTTCTCAGCCATCAGCTTTCAACTAAAATATCTTAATTTGTTTTCCGAAGATGAACGGAGGTCTTACGGGTGTCGAACGACATGAGGGTGAGTAATTAATGACAGAATTTTCATTTTTGGGTGAACTAACCCTTTAAGGGTAAGTTTTTTTACCTCTAAGTAGAGGAAAACAATGGTATAATTGTACCCTAAGGACCAATTGTGTACCTTTAAAGGTACAGTTATACGTTTTGTTCCCCAAGGAACAAAATTGTACCTCCACTGTACCTTTTTTCTGTGAGTGTGTTATTGGCTACATTGCTCACTGCTACAAAAACATGTTGTAAATAGATACATTTGATATTCTCCAGAGTGCAAACACAAATATGCACTGGAGCGTTTGCCAAATCGGTTTCGCCAATATATTATTACAGTATTAAGCATTCTTCTTTTTCACACAGGATCGAACTTTTGCTGAATTGTCTTGCAGTGATGATCACTGGGTGTTTTATTTCAGTTCTGTAATTAATCAGTATTTTGTTTAAAACTAGTTTCAGCCCGACAGTTATCATTTTCACGTCCAGCACCGCGCTGTTTATATAGCAAATGCACTTGCGCCCTTCTGTGCGCCCATGGTCTGAAAATGAGGTGTGTTCATGCGCATTGTTGGCGCGTTGCTATTTTGAGGCAACTGAAAATGATTGCGCCATTGACCAACAAGAACCCGGTCTAAAGTCAATAGCGCAGTATTTGTTGTGTTATTTATAGGGCACATTAGTAATATGAGCCTATAGGCGAGTGGACAACACACATACACTGATTATTACACACACAGGGACGCACAGCAGCACATTAAACATTTTTAAATATTAAAAATAAAAGGATTCCTCTCTGGAGAAGCGTTCAGTCTTTTCACTCGCAAATTCTGCCATGTAAATAGGCTTTTAAAGGGAATGGGAGATGAGCCTCTGATTGGTTTATTGCACGTTATGGACACCCATGACTCATTAAGAGAATAGCTACAACCCTTTTGGACCATGCGCCTGGCGTGCCAAACTTTTTTCCCGTTGTTAAACTAGCAAAAGTGGATTCGTACACACCCTAAGTTCACTTGTGTCATGTGCTTCAGACCATGTGCTCAGATCCTTAAAATAGGGCCCAAAGTGTGTCATTTTTACGTATAATACCTTCTAGTTTAATACAGAGAGATAACTATAAGCCATTCCTAGGATGAGTTTGTGTGCAATTAAAAAATAAAACATTATGTGTTTGAGCAGTCTAACATGGCAGTTTGACCAATGGCATGGGTTTTGGGCGGGTACCTACAGTAGTTAGTGAGAGACTGAACCTGTGTGCATTTCAAGCGTATGTTGTATTTTTGATGCTGTTTCCTAGCTTAACCCTCTGAGGTTCTTCTGTCATTTCTGACCCGAATTATTATTTTTCTAAATGTTAAAAATCGTAGCTTCATCGGAATGGTCCGAAACTTGGTGACTTTATTGGTACTTGGTATATGAACACCCAAAAAAATTGGGGACAGGATTTGAAAAGTCTAAGTGGTCGTAAAAAATAGTCACACTCAGGACCTTCGGGTCAAAAATGACCCCCATATGAAATGAATTGGAAATTGGCAAAAATATGAACATATAGAGTTTTTTTGTGCATACAATCTATAAATCAGCCAGGATGCAGAAAAAAAGGACTCAACAGTGAAGGGATGAATCTCTAAAACATCAAGAGTGCAAAACAGACAAAAAAACTCACACACAAACACACACACACACACACAAAAACACAATTAGCTTTTGGAATGGCACGCGTTAATTTGTGTGTGCGTGTGTTTTTGTGTGTATAAGTGTGTGTGTGTGAGTTGTTTTTGTCTGTTTTGCACGCTTGATGTTTTAGAGATTCACCCCTTCACTGTTGAGTCCTTTTTTTCTGCATCCTGGCTGATTTGTAGATTGTATGCACAACAAAATTAATTTCCCATTCATTTCCTATGGGGGTCATTTTTGACCCGAAGGTCCTGAGTGTGACTATTTTTTTTTACCACCACTTAGACTTTTCAAATCCTGTCCCCATTTTTTGGGGGTGTTCATATACCAAGTACCAATACAGTCAACAAGTTTCGGACAATTCCGATGAAGCTACGATTTTTTTTTTTTTAATTATAAAACGCAAGATCCACTATAGTGGTAAAAATGTGCTATTGCATGATAAAAATGCTCAATGTGTCCACCGGATGGCACCGATCTCATTTAAAAAATTGCTTTCATGAGGCCTAGGCTTGACTCTAAAATGAAATACAGCTTTAATAAAAAAAAAAAAATTATATATATATATTTATTTTTTATTTATTTTTTTAATATTCAATGGAAAAAAATGGGTCATAATTATTGCATAAATATTAATTATAAATCATAAAATTATCTCAAAACACCAAAAAAGAAAGGAAAAAGTATTGAACAAAAATATATTTCATTGATTGATTCAAATCTTTTTTTATCTTAATCCCGCTCTCCGGGTCATTTTTGACCCGAAGGTCCTGAGTGTGACCCATAAATGAGGAACCCCAGAGGGTTAAGATGGTGGTGTCCCTAGCAGACTTGCTAACTAGCTTAAAATGGTTAACTTTAAGCCATCATGATTTTATTCCAAACCTGTATGACTTTTTTATTCAGATATTTTGAAGCACCAAACAACCTTGAACCCCACTGGCTTTCATTGAATGAACAAAAACATATATTCTCAGCGATAATTCCTTGGTCAACCAGCATTTCTATGCAATGCCAACACCAAACCAGCACAAACCAGCCTACACCAGCATTCGAATCCCCCTAATCATTTTTCTACAAGTGCTCTGTCTCCTCCTCCTCATTCTGTCTCTGGCCTGCACACTGATCACGCTTTCTCAGCTGGAGCTCTGAGATGTGCTATCCTCAGTTCAACAGGCTCTTGTTGTAGGTAGGAGGACACAATATGTCTCTGCATAGAGAGAAACAGCGAGAGATAAAGCACGTTTAATTTACAGCCCAACAAACGTGTGAGTCAGAGCTACGTGCGGAAAAGACGGCATCCCACAGCGCACAGATGCTGTATCAACTCATGATTTGTTCACCACACGGTCCTGGGTTTGACCTTTCCTCCAGTCAACCTCAATCAATAATGATTTTACTTGTTAAGTTGCATCCAAACAATCTGAAGTGCTTTAAAAGAATACGTTTAAGTGGTTTCACTTTTGAGATTTGACTCATTCGTTTTTAGCAGCAAATCTACAGGAGTGGATACATTGAGTTCACCCTTGCACCCGAGTTACATTGTAGCCTCGGTTTATGTCATATTTAAAGTACAATAGAATATACATATTTAATGCAGTATGCCTATAAAAGGTTGAAAATCTGTCTAATGGTGTTTATTACCTTATGTTACAGGTTTCAGAGAGGTTGAAAGTAAAGGTTTCTCAGTGATTACTCGGCAGTCACGTCTTCTTGGCATCATAGATCTTCCAGGACGCTTTCTGGTGAGTCATCATTGGGTTTTATATTTTATCATTGGAAACATTATTATAAAGGCCTTTTCACACAGTTTTTTTCCCCAATGATACCTAGTGAAGCATCAAGCTAAGCTCTGAGGTTCAAACATTTCAACTTTGAAACCAAAGACTACAGGACGATTTTCATAATTACGTGGGCAGTGTAGAGGGTAAAAAATGAGCGAGATGGAAAGGAGTCTGATCCTGTGAATCTAGATACAATAAGGTGCAAAAATGGTGGGTGCTTTGAAATCATTGTAGTATTTTGCCTTATTTTTATTATCAATTTTGTCCTCATGATAATGAGATAATAAGCTAAAAACTGAGTCAATCATTGCAGCACTGTCCGGTCTCTCTCTATTTGGGAAATGGCACCTGTGACTAAAATGGATGGACACGTGATTATTTCCAACATTTTTTATTTTATGTTTCGTTGGCTTACTGCAAGGAATATTTCCAACCTAGGCTCATAAAAAATATGTGCCTGGGTCAACATTTTTGCAAAAATGATATTAGGCCTATGTTGCTACTTGCACGTTTCATAGCAGTTTCAAAGTAAAATGTCCAGTGAGAGGGGCTAAAAAGTGCATTCAATTTTCTCCAAAACAGATAAACAAGACTGTGTTAATATTTTATTATGTTGGTTCATGCACATGGCAGTTCGGGAATGAAATGTCTGGTGAGTGGCACTAAAAGGTTAATGCACTCTCACATTTGAAAGCAAAGTAGGAGAGAGCGGGGCACAGCCTAACACTTTTTGACTTTCTCAGTTTGTGTAAATCCACTTGGGATTTCTTTTTTCCCACATTAATATTACACATGTCTAGTACAATTATGTGGTTTTGTTTCATTGATACAGTGTATACTTTTGTGAAATGAATGGAAGTGAAATGTGACAACATGCCCCATAGGTGGGGGTACATTGTAACATATGGTGGGGCACAATGTAACATGACCAAATGACAGCTTAAAATGTTATCTGATATAATAAAACAAATATCCAAGACAAACTAAAATATTTTGTCAATAAAATACAATTATTAACTTTTTAAAATTAAATAATGGCTTTTTTTAATCATTAAAAATATATATTTTTTTTAGTTTGACAACAAACAGATCGCTAAATACAGCTATAAAGCATATTTAAAAACATAATAATAATTAATAATTTCTGAACATTGACTCTCAGTCATTATTCATCTTTTTCTCATGGTTTCTCAATTGAATTTTTAAAAGTATAGAATATATATTTCTAATAGGGGCTCATTGTAACGCAGTGTTACAACACACCCCACCTGCGCAACTGGGATTTAAACCGCGGCTCGTGTTTTCAGCTGGTTATATCAGCATATAACCCAACTCTTAATTGACAGATATAAGATTAAAATAATATCATATGATTAGTCTTATTTTAAATAAACATAAAAAACAGAGATGAAAAATAAACTTAAGTAAGTTAAATTAACTTAAGTCAATTTTTTCTCTAAATAATGTTGATATGGCAACTAGTAAATACACTAAGTTTCGTCATCCTGGCATGTGTGGCAAGTGTTAAACCATGTGTGTTACAACTAACCCCGCGTTATGGTGCGTTCACACCGGACGCGAATGACGCGATTCACGCGAGTGATTTACATGTTAAGTCAATGCAAAGACGCGAATAGACATTCTGCAGTGCAATTCACGCGAATGAGGCGGCGCGAATGACGCGATGCGAATTGAGCGAATTGAGCGTTTGACGCGTGATTCGCACGAATGCTGTGAATCGCCCGAGTTAAAAAATCTGAACTTTGGCGGATATTCGCGCTGCGTTAACCAATCAGGAGCTTGCTCTAGTAGTGACAACAATGAGGAGAAAATCTGTATATTAATATCTGGTTCAGACAATATGATTATCACTGTGATAACATTAAATGACATGAAACACAACCCAGTCTCTTTTTGTTAAATGCAAGTTTATGTTTGATCAATAATACAAAAGTATAAGTAAAAGGTATAATAAGCTATACATGAAATAAAGCAAACAATTCAATCAAAAATTCAAAGTCAGTGCTAGTCTGCTACAACGGTAACATAAAGTTATAGCCTAAAAATAAAAAAAGTTATGAAACTTCACTTTGCCCTCAGCCTAAACGATTTGCCAGGGAACAAATTATAGATCCATGAGACCAAAGATCGCCCATTACATATACACAAGACGAATTATAGCTCGAGACACCACAGAGACATTGGAGCCAGCGGAAGACGGCAGAAGGACTGGCCGAGGAAAGGCTACTCTCGCTGGGGTAAACGAGCGTGGAGCGCCACTGATCCACTGGAGCTCACAACTCCGAAAACGCCAGATAAAATGTTCAAATAGGCACTCTTTTTATAAATAAACTACATTATCGCCTGAAAAAGTCTTAAAACTACGTTTTGTCACACATTAACAGTAGATTTTAACAAAAAAGACGTGTAAACACAGCCCATGTCAGCCATTTCTCAACGAGACGAGCCGGCTGGCAGAAGCCCCTCCCATGACGCAAATTCACGTCTGTTGTGAAGTGAATGTCACGGGCAAATGAAGCGAATTTCACGCGGGAATGAAGCGAGTAAACTCAAAATGTTCAAGCGAATAGCGCAAATTATTCGCGTCCGGTGTGAACGCTACATTAGGTTGTGCCCCGCTCTCCCCTACCACCTATATAGGCATGCGATTATCACTAGCTTTTATCACGGTATACGGTATTATCACGATATTGAAATAAGTTGCAAAAAAGTGTTGTCATGCTATAACAGGTTTAATAACTTTCTAATAACAAAAAGAACCAAACATTTAAATGCAATACACAAAAATGTATAAAGTAAACAAATATTTAAAACAGATTAAAGTGCAAAAGAATTATAAAGAACAATAGGTAACACTTTACAATAAGGTCTCACTAGTTTAATGCATTAACATTAACAAAGAGCAAATAGCTACATTTGTTACAGAAGTTATTCTTCTTTGATAAAAAAGCAACTTTTAGTGTTAGCTCAGGTCCATCAAATAATAGTTACAACTTTTGATTTTAATAACGTGTTATTAAATGCTGAAATTTACATTTAACTAAGATTAATAAATGCTTTAGAAGTATTTTTCATTGTCAGTTTGTTAATGAATGAACTAATGTTTAATAATAGAGCCTTATAAAGTGTGCGACCGAACAACAAAGAATCAGAACATATTCAAACAATATCTAGGGCATGTCATTCTGTCCAGATTTAAATATAAAATGTTTAAATTTGAAAATGACTCGCCTTAAGTCTTTAAGGATTAAGTATTTGGTTATGGGATGAGCACCGTAGCGAATACAGAAACCTGAATGTCTGTGTGTTTAGTAGTGTGAGTGTTTGTTTACGAGGGTTACCGGGGAAACGGCTGCATTTCTGCTGTTCCGTCAGCGCCATCTGCTGTCAGAGAGTGAATGTGCGCGTCTCCTTCACTCGTTCCGCCATGCGCTGCTCATGCACGTTGGGTTTGTTTAGATCAGTTTGTTTACAACTCATCTTTGAGCTCTTTTGTCCAACCTTGTTGTACGGGACTCATAACTGAACACTGGACCATGTGAGCTACTGAGCAAGTTTACTACGTCGGAAAAGACACACATATGGAACTGGATATGTGATGCAAATATAAAAATGTATTCGTTTACAAATCATGGTGCAATTAACTGTGCAATGAGACTTCATTAATTGATAATCTGCCCCTGTAATTATAATTTGTGTAAAAAGGAATAAAAGTTGTTGTCGTTTCGCTGCCACTTGTGTTAGTGTATACAACATGTTGTATTGATACACATGTTTTTACATTGACCCTGGGTTGAATATTTCACATACTAGGTTGAATTTTTCACATTGCCACATGGAGAAAAAACATTATTCGGCCATTTTAGATGGTAGAAATTCTTCTGATTGTTGAAGTTTTTTAGAAGACACGCAAGTCACGGCAGATGTTTTGTTTAGTGGATGGTTTGATTTGAATTGTGCACTTTAGTTACATCACTGTGGATCAGATAATCATTCTCACAGTTTGACTTAAACCATGTTTCTTTTAAAATTGCTGGTCAGTGATTCATTTGGTGAGTGTTTTTGTTTTAAAGGGCATATCATGACAACCTTTTTTCTCTTTCTGCTGTTTTTCAGTGCAATTTGCAGGACTTTTTGCATTCTAAACAAATTTTTACTCTTTTTGCAGCGTGTTCACTGTTTAGTACATACTTCTTTCTTAGCAGCCCTGCCGTGAAACCATCTGCAAATCTTTTCATGTGAAGGTCAAAGCAACACATGATGTGTCGAGAGATGTGTTGAAGCTCTGACATGAGTCATGCATGAGGGCCTTAACACCTTCAAATGAAGATTAAAAAAGCAATACCATGTCAGCAGGGCTTGACATTAACCAACCCACCAGATGCGGGTGGATTTCAGCAGTGGAATGTAACACAGTCACTTCTACTAGCCATTTTGGTGGGTTAAATTTTATATATAATATATTAAAAAAAAAAATATTGTAGTTTTTTAAAAAGGCTTCTGAAATAAACTAAGTACAATGAAGTGTTGTCAGAAATATAGATTTTTCAATACACCATTAGGGCTGGGCGATATGACGATATTATCGTATATCGACGATGTCTCGCAAATATCTCGATATCGATAACAGTCAGTGTTATCAGACGATAATCGACAGTATCATAAAAATGACGACTGATAAACTCACAGGACATTGCGTTGCCAAATACATTATAAATAGCTTATAGTTACCATACACTTACCTCTTTAGTGTTTTTGATGCATAGCTACAGTAACCTATATGTGTTAAAGCAAAACATTGAAGTATATGGATAAAAAGTTGGTTGTGTCTGTTTTCATTATACATGCGCAAAGAGAAGCACGTTACAAATTAACGAGACATAGGTTGGCTTGGCTAAATGTTTTAAACAGCTCTAAAAATATTATTGGCTATTAAATTATAAATAGAATAGCCTATTAATAATACAAATATTAATCAAACATGGAAACCTGGAAAACATTTAAAATACTAACGCTAAAAATAAAACGAGAGAGCGAAACCTTTGAACAAAATATTTTATTCAGGACACAATGCGAACGATATTCAATCATTTAGACAAATTGCTTTTATCAGTAACATATTCAAAACGTTTTTTTTTTAAATCAAACAATGGGTAAACAAAAATCACCTTAAAATAACTTTATGCAGGTGATCTGTAAAACACCGTAAATGTGGTTTACCCAGCATGTCTTAACAGTTGCGTATGAAAATCATAAATGCATTTTTTTAAATCATCAGTAAAATCTTCAAAAAACTAAATCATCATTCAAAATTAATACAATTCATTTTTTTTTAATTAGACACCTTAAAAATAAAATATAATCCAAACACCTCGTTATTTAATAGAAACCTATAAAACGTATGGTTTGCATGCATGTCTTGGCAGTTGCGTATCATAAATGCATTTTAAAAAAATAATTAAAATCATCAAAAATCTAAATTATCATTCAAAATTAAAACAAATATGATTTCATTTTTTTTAAAATACATTAGGCTAGTTCTCAAAAATAACATATAATCTAAACACCACGTTATTTAGCCTAATTGAACCATGCATTTATAAAACATTACCGCAACAATCTAACGCAGGTTTCTAGACAGGAAAACGAGCATATTAACCTTTTCTGGGGTTAAAGCATTACGGAATGGGGTGACAATTTGACCTGCTGCGCTAAAAACCCTTTCTGAAGGACTGCTTGTTGCAGGCACACACAAAAATTTTCGCGTTACGAGAGACATGAGCGGGAATCGGCGTTCATTATTTTTCCACCACTCAAGTGGGTCCTCCTCTCCGTCAATTACATCTTCCAAAAGATAGGCCGTGAGCTCAGCCGCTGCCCGACCCGCCTCACTCGTAGGTGTTTTTTTGGTCTTTCCAAGGAGATCACTCAGTGTGTTTTTTTTCTTCTTCAAAGGCACCTCTTGAGCGCTGGTGTTTGCATGTTCTTCCATGTTCTCGTGATTTACCGGGCTTGAGTGACGATGGCACTCTGTAATGGCATCAAGCACTTCTGTCTTGGTTTGCTCCAATTCGTTCAAATTAATTCCACCTCTGTAGCGGGGATCAAGGAGAGTGCTGATTCTGAGAAGTTTTTGGGTTGCGTGGTTGTTATATTTGGCGTCTAATTCCTCCAAGATGCCAGTCTTAATTTTTTTACCCAATTGTGTGTCATCGTCATTTTCCGTTAAGACACGACGAGTGTGTTGTAGCACTGGGGTGACAGACGAAACAGTAACGTAAGTTTCTCCTGACAAAACGTCGGTCAAGTCTGCTACAGGCTTCAGTCCTTTGTTCACTGACTCCAGAACGGAAATATCTTGCCACGTTAAGTTTGGTAGTGGACGTCGGCTTTTGTCATCTGCAAAGACCCGTCGTATTGCTGGAGTCTGCTCCAGAATCCTTTGTGTCATCTTCAGCTTCGACCCCCAGCGCGTTGGACAGTCCTACAATTAATTAATTAATAAACAAAACAAATAACATTAGAATTTAAAGTGTCTATTTTTATAGCAATCTTTTAATTTAACATTTGTTTAACTTTTTTTTTATATATATATATATAAATAGATTTAAAATAGCTGCGTTTGTGTTCTCCAATTTTAATCTGTAGCCTATAGCTTAACCTTAAACGGTTGAAAATGTATATAAAAGGTAACCATGGGCCTGTATTTTAAATAATATAAAATAAAGGTTAGAATAAAATTATTGTAATATAAAAAAATGAAAGAAAAATATATTAAAGTGATGACAAAAATCATGGGTAGGCTATTTGAAATAGCATAATAAAATACAATATATAAAAATAATGGTAACACTTTACAATAAGGTTTAATTTGTTAACATTAATGTAATGAACCAACCATGATAAATAGCCTATCTTTGTTATGGTCAGTTCATAGTGCATTATCTAATGTTAACAAATACTACAAATGTTGATAGTAATAAGCAAGCATATTACTAAATGTTGAAATTAAAATAATTCATTTTTACATTCATTATAACATCAAGTTCATTATTAGTTTATGCAACTAATGTAGTTAACTAATGAAACCTTGTTCTAACGTGTTACCAAAATAATATTAAATTAAAATGGTTTTACCGTTATGAGAGAGTGATTAGGGATGTCGAGCTCCTCTTGCGCTCTCACGAGTTCGCGTCTTCGGTGCCAACTCTTCGAGAAAGCCCCATTAATGGCCCGGCATACACCAAATGCTCGGTCTGTACTGGCCTTCTCCTTCTGAAGTGAATTGTTTATGGCGACATTCAAATTGTGCCCAAAACAATTAAGCCATGGCCACTTTAGTTGCCGCACTGCTGCCACGACATTAGCTCCGTTGTCTGTGGTGATGCATGAAATTTTTTTTTCATCGACGCCCCATTCTTTTACACTATCCAAGAGACTATCTGCCAAATAATCTGCTGTGTGGCTCTCAGGCACATAAATCGTTCCGAAGCAGTTTGATTGAAGTACCCAGTTTTTGTCTATGTAATGAGCAGTAATTGACATGTAAGGTGTCATCGTATTGCTGCTCGACCACATATCCGTCGTAAGAGCGACATAATCCGCGCTACTGATGCTAGTCATAACCTCAGTTTTCACTGTATTATACAGCTCTGGAATAGCTGTTCTTGAGAAATAATTCCGACTGGGTACTTCATACTGCCGGTCAAAAGTTTGAAGCATGGACCGGAATTCTGCCTGGTCCACAAGACTAAGAGGCATCATCTCTTTAACCAGAAAACGGGTCACAGCTAGAGTGCACTGTCTCCATTTTAAACTGGATTTATCGTACTTCTTTCCACAAGCGAACGCAGAAGCAATCGGAGTTAAACTAGAATTTTTCCCGCTTTGAGAAGCGGCTGCAGAGCGGGGCTCAAATGAGGCCGCTACTGCTGGATGGTGTATGTTGATATGGCTGCGGAGATTAGTGGTCTGCGCATCTTTAACCCTTACTTTTTTTTTGCACAGCCTGCAGATAGCCTCTGTTGGATCCGCTGGTTCACCATTTGCATTTGGTTTAAATCCATAATACTGCCAAATTACCGATGTGCATCTTTTCTTGGATATTAAACCGTTGTCCTCCATTTTATGCCTGGAAATTTTTGACACAGACATGAGCAATTGCGCGCGCGGGCGAGTGGGCGTGGTCAGTGCGGAGTAGACGATATTATCAGATATCGCGATATTTTTGAAGGCGATTATCCCCCCCAAAAAATTCACATATCGCCCAGCCCTATACACCATACTAAGTAACACTTTATAATTACTGCATGCTATGAATCATTAGTTAAGCATTAGTAAATAGTTAATTAATCATCTATAAAGCATTAATAGACATGAATAAGCAGTTAATAAATACAGCTTTATTCTTGATTTCTAAGCATATCGATAATGTTTAATAATTGTATTTTCATACTTTATACATATTTAGACATATAGTAATAGTTACTCAGTATGTTAATAAATGCTTTATTAACATGTATTCCTACTGTAATTCATAATTAATTCAGGTAGTTATAAAACATTTAGTAGTTGTCAGTTAACTATTTCAGTGAGCTCATCTAAAATGAGGACTATTTATGCCTTGTACAGCTTTTACAAAGGAGATTTAAAGGCTCAGCTATCTATCTATACACACTGAATAACTATTACTCTTCTTTTATTACTACATTTTTTCAAATTTAAATAGTTTGTAACGCTTTAAAAATAATGTTCATTAGTTAACATTAGTTAACT
>NC_137115.1:8111125-8153847 GCF_949357685.1 Gobio gobio | reverse complement strand
TTTTCTGTGTGCTAAAGTAGCAGTTTCTGAAGGCCAGACAGTTTCCTTAATCAAACGCCACTATTGTTTGTTTAGTTATTTAATAGTAAATGATTGAATATGAATTATTACACTTTATTTTAAGGGGATGTAGTTACATTGTACTTACTCAAGTATGTACAGAGTGTTATTAATAAACTACATGTACTTACTATAGTTATGGTTAGGGTTTGGTTGAGGGTTAGTTATTTGTGATTATGCATAATTTACTGTTATTACTATAGTAAGTACATGTAACTATGTCACCTTAACATAGAGTGTTATCTAATTATTTATTTATTTCATAACAATATTTAATAACAATGATCATAATTGTTGTTGTTGTTATTATTTATTATTTCTTTATGAAAGATGATTTTCTATTTTTTTTTATAACAATACAAATTAATAATATAATATAATTAATATAAAAAAGAATAAAGAAAATAAAGTTGATTTTTTATTATTGGTCTATGGCTGGTTGCCACATTGCTTCCCAATAAATGACTTTCCATTACAGCTCACATCAGTGTTTCAAAATGCGAGACAATTTCTAGGCCAAACACTGATGATGAAAAAAAGGTGGAATTTCCCTTTTCACTCGCCTCTAATTTCACTTTATAACCAAGAAATGTTGGTTTGTGGGGTTCCAAGATGCAAGTGAGTGAGATTGTTGTGAATGTATTTTCTTGTGATGGTTTCCAAAGGCGCTCAGAGCTCAGAGTTTAAAGAGAGAAAGGGGCAGAGAACGCTTTGTTCGGGTCTTATCAAAACTGGATGCGTTATGTTGGGTTCTGTGTTCTCCTTTTTCTCTAAACAACACGAGAGCAGTATCTGAAGAATGCACACTGGTTCCATTGTGACTGACGAGAAGCTGCATTTCTCTTTTATCTTCTTCTTTCACACCCTTCCATTAAGGAATATTTTACCCCAAAATGAATATCTTCAATAATTACTCGTCTCTACTCATTCCAAGTCTGTGTCCTGTTATATTTCAATTGGACATGAAAAAGATATTTTGCAGAGTTTTCATACAAATCAGAAAGGATGCGTTAAAGGGATAGTTCACCCAAAAATGAAATTTTCTCACCCTCAAGTCATCCTAGGTGTATATGACATTCTTCTTTCAGAGTTATATTAAAAATGCCCTGGCTCTTTCAAGCTTTATAATGGCAGTGATTGTTGCCTCGTTTTTGAAGTCCATAAAAGTGCATCTATGCATCATATAACTGCTCCACACGACTCCGGGGGTTAATAAAGGCCTTCTGAAGCGAATCAATGCGTTTGTGTAAGAAAAATATCCATATTTATATCCAGCTTCCAGCCAATCGCCATCCGTATTCAACTTACAGAAAAAGTGTAGTGCCTCTCGCAGTTCAATGCTTGGGCTACGTCTGACGACATTGCACACCGTTAGACCAGTTTACGTTTTTTTCCGATCTGGTGGAAGCTAGATATTTTACTTTATAAAGTTTTAAATATGGATATTTTTCTTACACAAAATGCATCACTTCGCTTCAGAAGGCCTTTATTAACCCCCGGAGCCGTGTAGAGCAGTTATATGATGGATAGATGTACTTTTATGGACAGATTGAACAATTCACTGCCATTATAAAGCTTGGAAGAGCCAGGACTTTTTAATATAACTCTGAAAGAAGAATGTCATGTACACCTAGGATGACTTGAGGGTGAGTAAATCATGGGCTAATTTTAATTTTTGGGTGAACTATCCCTTTAAATTGATCAAAGTTACGTTACAAAAGATTCCTATTCCACAAAAATATGAAGCAGCACAACGGATTTGAACCATGATAATAATCTGAAATGTTTCTTGAGCAGCAAATCATCATATTAGAATCATGTGACACTGAAGACTGGAGCAATGATGCTGATTCAGCTTTGACATCACAGGAATAGATTGCATTTTAAAATATATTCAAATTGAAACATAAAAATAAATGTTAATATTATTTCACCAAATTCGTTTTTACAGTTTTTTATTAAATAGATGCAGTCTCGGCAAGCATAATTGGTTAGACTTGAAAACTGTAGTTTTGAACTGTAATGTAAATTGTTATTTATTGATTTACTGGTTTACTGATTACAAATAACTGTGTTGGGATGACATAAGGGCAAGTAAATAATGACGGAATCTCATAATACTGTTCATTTTTCACATAAATGGCTTTCGAACGTCCTGTTTTTGCAGAGTTAGACGTGTTCCTGGGTCAACGTATTGTGTTGATCCTGGAACAACATTCCTGTCCGAAAATGTAATCCTAACCCTATCCCTACCCCTGAACCTAACCCTGCCCATAAGTTACCCCTAAAATCGGAGGGAAATGATAGGCGTTAATGAAACACCTGACCCTGGTTCTAAGCCTAAACTTGAACTTAAACTCCCACAAATCTGATTGGTTGATAGTAATATCAATAACAAAGATGTTGATACAGGAACATGATGTACTTGGTGAAATCAGGTTCTGCCTTTCTGCCCCCCCCCCCCCCCCCCCTCTCCTCCTCTCATGTCTCTGGGGAAGGCAAGGCAGAGAAGGGAAGAAGAATTCGGAGAGGAAACGGGTAGTAGATCACTGTGAGTGTATTTTGGCCTGCTGAGAGCTGCTGTGCAGTTCTTAACCTTTGTGCAGACAGCAAGACTCACTGCTCAGGATTTATCTGAGCCATCCAGACTGCATGGGCCTCAGTGACACTCGTTTCAGTCACTCGGAGAGCAGAAGGCAGTGCCACAGCAAAGACACAATCAGAAATATACATATTTTACTTCTTACACTAATTAATGTGCCTTTTTAAATGTTCCGGGTTCAAGTTCTGTTCTATTAGCGTATGTTGATTACCACAATAAAGTTATTTTTGCAAAAACAACACAAATCATCTTTACAGTGACACATGTAGAATGGAGATCAATGGGGCATAACATTGGATGAATAAAGTGCAACAAGTTCCTGGATCAACATCTTTGTTGATCCTGGACCAACATTCCAATCAGATTTGAGGAACAAGTTAACACTTTGTCAAGTTTAGGCTTACAAACAGGGTTATGTGCTTCTACATCAGTGTTATTCACCTATCATTTCCCTCTGATTTTATGGATAACTTATGAGTAGGGTTAGGTATAGTTGTAGGGATAGGGTAAGGACTACATTTTTGGACAGGAATGTTGTTCCAGGATCAACAAAATATATTGACCCAGGAACACGTCTAACTGCAATAACCAGGAAGTGCACAAAAGACATACTGTTTATTAGTATAGCCGGCCGTGCAGTTTAACATTTTGGCCTGGTTTCACAGACAGGGTTAGATTAAGCCAGGATTAGGGCATTTTAAAAAAAAAAACATTACTGGTGTGCATCTTGAGACAAAACAATGGCACTGACATATTTTAAGATATATCAGTGCAAGTTTCTTTCAGTTACAGCTCAAACATGCATTTTAGTCTGAGACTAGCTTAAGGTTGTGAACGATATGTGTTAACGTTAGACTATGTGATAAAAAAGTATTTTACAGTGTCTTTGTTACACAGGTAACACGTAGTTACTAAAGTAATTTCTATAAATTGTACTTAATAACTAGGGGTGTCGAAATTAATCGTTTCTACGATGCATCGCAATGCAGACGAGGACGAGTCGGTATCGGTTCAGTAATAGACCATAACCGATTATAATGTACTGATTCTTTTCTGACGTCATTTGTGGCGTATGAAAGACTGGGAAAGGCTGCTATGCAACATTTTCTGGCTGAGGAACAAGATTTTTTTCAGTTGTTTGTGATTTACTAGATTAGAATTTTTTTCATAAATGTTTTACTCCAATAAAAAGCTTGGCATACTTCAAAATTTATATTCATAAAAAGTATATAAATGGCCATGCCTTTTTTACTTTTCCATGACTTTAAAATTGGGCTACCTCATATATCCAGGTTTTCCCCATTCTGTTGAGGAGGTGAATTAAGATAAGAAATGTCTGGATTTTTGAAATGTTTTGTCTTATTAGTGACCCTGGACGACAAAACCAGTCATGAGGGTCAATTTGAAATTGATTTATACATTATACATGTATGTATTTATATATCTGAATAAATAAGCTTTCCATTGATGTATGGTTTATTAGGATATGACAATATTTGGCTGAGATACAACTATTTGAAAATATGGAATCTGAGGGTTTTTAAATATATTTACGGTAGGAAATTTACAAAATATCTTCATGGAACATGATCTTTACTTAATATCCTAATGATTTTTAGCATAAAAAAAAAATCGATCATTTTGACCCTTGGAGTATTGTTGGCTATTCCCACAAATACCCGTGCGACTTATGACTGGTTTTGTGGCCCAGGGTCACATTTTACCATCTCGAGGCCTCGCTGGAGGATTTCTGAGGCCTTATTCTTGGGAACAACTGATTGTTATATGTTCCCAATGACATGTTTGTATGCTATTTCCTGTCTTGCGCCATGTTTGTAGTTCTTTGTAGTTTTCTTGTTGATTGTCTCAGGTGTTTCTCATCACCTTGTTAATCGTCACATGTACTCCAGTGTTCATATGTTCATTGTTGGATTTTCCTACTTTCAATGTTCTCAGTTTTGTTTCATTCCATTCCTTCGCATCAACCTCCACCATTTATATATCATTAAAGTCAACCTGCGTTTAGATCCATCTCTCCTTGTTTCTGAGTCTATCCTCACATTACAACAATAGGGTACAACCGGGCTAAAGGCTCCACGGGGTAAAAGGCTCCTTTGATTTTATTTTCCTCTAAACCACTATATGGCACAAAAACTTGCCTCAGCAAACATCTGCTTTTCCAGATGCCTGATCTTTGACGCGATTACAGGCAGCAGCGCAAAGTTGATTCTGTGCTCATTTGATCTAATATTTGATTCTTAGCCAATAAGAATCGCTAAAATTAGAGAATATATGTTGAAACAAAGGTCTTGTTAATGTTTGTCAGTTTTGTTCAAGGTAATTAAAGCAACAGTTTTTCAATAACGGAAGAATATGTAAAAGTTTGGTATTTGGGGTAAAAGGCACAATATTTAACATGATAATAAACAGCGGCTGACTTTTCCATTTGTTGATATGACATGGTTAGATTCAGATTGTAAGTATCCTATATTAAGTTGGGGTGTCCAACTTAGAGATAATCACCATATTTATAATGAAACCATCATTTTTAAAAATGTGATATTAATCATATCATTTAATAAAATATAATTTATTGTTACTACTGTAAATCTATATTAGATTATTATGGGATCTCCTTCAATGCATTAAATGATTTGGTTTCTAAATTTTTCAGATATATTTCTATATTAACACATTTTAATGACAGCATATCTATTGATCAAAAATGAATTCTTTTATTCATCGAAATAAACAGAAAATAGTTAAAACTTTGCTAAAGTGATTGTTTTGAACAAGTATTCATTTATTTTAGCGAAAGTATTTGTATCAATACTGTGTGCCTTTTGCCCCATTATGCCCCCCTTTTTTAAGATTCTTAAATAAAATAAACACTTTTACGATTTTTCATACGAAATCTGTTGCTTCATAAATGTTCAATACAAACATCTGTATATTTTCTGTATATCATACACTCTGTATATTCTGTATATCAAAGCACATTTTTCTTAAAGGCCCCCTGAAATCAACATTTTTAGCTTTTAGTATGACTATGTTAGCCTTAAGGTTAGGAATAAGCTGGTGTGTTCCAAACCAATGACAAAATTTGCATTTAGGAGATATACTGTAAGCATTCGAAACTTACAGTCTCTCACGTCCTTTAAAATGGATCACAGATTTTGGTGACATCATCGCAGACTTTTCTGTCCAATCAAATGGTCTCTAGAATCTGAAGCGCCCGCCCCCTACACTATAAATAGACGCTGAAGCAGCGGCTGAAATCGGTCAGCTGTTCACACATTTACTATTTTCTACATGGTGACTGGCACTATATATGCGATAGGAAACGATTCAGACTATGATTCAGAATATGATTTCAGTGAAGTCTGGTTTCACATTACTTTCACGCGCACCGCTGCAGCTCACACACATAGTCTAGACCAGAGCCGTTGACTAGAGATGCGAGAGCGCGCGGATCATAGGCGCGGGTCGGCGCATACAACAAAACATATCGGACCCATTTAAATTCTGCACAGAATGCTGTATTTCAAAGCGATATGGAGGAGATTATGATGATAAACTTTCATTTTTTTTTGGGCTTTACCAAACAGAAAGGCTCTAGTCAAACTGTGATATTAACGAAATGCTATTGGCTGTTTCAAAAAAGGGGAGGAGCTGCTAACAGCTGGAGCCGTTTTAGGGGAAATAACGTCAACATATTGAATAATGCTGCGTGTTTAAAGGCACTTCAGTGGGCCTTTAAGGTGTGCCTTTAGCCCCGCTGTACCCTATACAGCCTCTCATCTCTGTTTTTGAACTGTCCAGAATGCTTGTTTTTACAGACTGAGGGACAAGCAAAATACTTTTCTATGGTAACCGACAGCACGTCTCAAATATTGTTATTAGATGATATCCAGGAATACCCCTTAATTTCAGCAGTTGCATCAACAATTCATTATATTTTTGTAACTTCTTGTAATTCATAGCTGCTTCCTCTATGATGCAATTTATTGCATTTCTATTGTTATTATTTCATGCATGACAAATCCTTGAGGGTCATTAACTTAATTAACTCAATAATCATCTTCATACTAATGAAAACATGTAATGTTTAATTGTGTCACTGTGTAATTTGCATTAAGTAAATGTGATAAAGAAGGTACCTGTTAAAGGTGTTTCTCAAAAGCAGGGTCTGACTGTCAGGAGGACTGTGGCACCCATAGACAGGCGGTGGGATGGGGTACTGCTGCTCACCTGTATATTCACACAATCAAACACATATTACAACACTCAAAGAGCATATATATCAACCATATCTGAGAGAGAGTTCTCTTCAAAGACCTCATACTTCAGCTTTCCTGTTTACAAGTGAAACAAAGCGTTTTACAGTCGAGCTAACAGAGAGTGTGGCCTCGTCTTGACTGCGGTTATCCAAACAGCGCAGGGCTCCCTGAGACCATAAAGCAGTCAGCAGAGTTTCTGAGAGCACACTGTTCATTTCTTAGGGCAACAGACCGGGATTCAGTCCCCCGGCAGCATTAAAAACATTCTTCTCCACATCCACAGTTCTGCTTCCTCCTGTTAGCTGCCCGAAGAAGAGAGCCCATCATTTATGCCAGCATAATTTATGCTTAATGAACTTAGAAACTGTTGCATACAGTGTTTTGAGTGTTTGAGGAAGGACCAGGAGAGGTAAAAATGAGTGCAAGAAGGGAGAAAAAATCTGAGTATTTACTGCCTTGCCATTAAAACTTCATCTGACACTTAACCCTGAGATGATCCTTGCGGTGACGACTTTAGTTCCTCTGTGAGCTGCAGATACAGTGATCTCCAAATATCTATACATCTTATTTGTCATAAATATACACTCACAAATTCAATCCTGCAGAGCCCTTGTGAAAAAGAAGTACACTTTAACTTTTTTTTAAAAGGCAAATAGTGATAAAGATGCTATTTGCACCAAGTGTTAATAACAACTAGATTATATTTACACTTAGTGAAAATAATATTTTTTCTTAGCGTTAGATGATATTTACACTAAGTGTAAATAGCTGTAGATTCTATTTACTAAGTGAAAATGTAAAAGTAGTTCTTTGCAATATGTGTAAATAGTAATTACATGCTATTTATACTTTATTTTGACATATACATAATATTTGCACCTCAGTATTGTTGTACATTAACAGGATGCAATAATAACATAGACTGTAAATTATTATATTTATTAAAATAATGACATTTTATTGTCACCTTAATGGGACAATAAAAGCCCTCCCTAAACCTACCCCTAACCCTACCCAATAAATTATTTTATTATTATTAAACATTTCATTAGGCACTTTATTTCCATTTTTAGAACATTTTCAAATTTTTTATTTAAAGTAAATGCCGTTCCGATGTGATATGTGAAGAGAAAAGAGCGAGCTCTGCAAAAGGCGGATTTGAACCCGGGTCGTTCGTGTCAAAAACAAGATCCTTTAGCCTTACTCTTTACTGATTGCGCCACTGACAATATTTTTTTAATATATATCTTGTTTAGTGCATGTTAGTGTGAATAGCTATTTGAACTTGGTTTACACTCCTTATTACAGAAATGATATACTTAAATGCGAAGTGATTGCACTGTTATTTATAGTTTAAATGTTTATTAAATGCAATTAGTTTACCTTAAGAGTGTTTTTTGACCCAATTAAGTACATCTTTATATGTAATTTAATTATTACTTCTATTGTCTTTGAAATATGGTTAAAGTGTACAGTGCTGAATGTAGTGTACTATGCACAAGCATTTATGGTAGACTAAAATATACTGTTATTTCTCTTGAAACTTGTATGTCATGTATTTAAATATAGTTGTAATTACACCTTTGTAAGGATGCAATGATGATGCACAGCAAAACATTATTAAAACATAATGATTTAAAAGATGCTTTAAAGTAAAAACCTCGGTAAATGTGATTAAAGGGTTAGTTCACCCAAAAATGAAAATTAGCCCATGATTTACTCACCATCAAGTCATCCTAGGTGTATATGATCAGAGTTAACTTATATTAAAATAGCCCTGGCTCTTCCAAGCTTTATAATGGCAGTGATTGTTGCTTCGTTTTTGAAGTCCATAAAAGTGCATCTATCCATCATATAACCCTATAACCATCCATCACTCATCGAAGCGATGAGTTTGTGTAAGAAAAATATCCATATTTAAAACTTTATAAATTAAAATATCTAGCTTCCACCAGATCGGAAAAAAACGTGACTGGTGTGCAATGTCGTCAGACGTGGCGTAAGCATTTTGAACTGTGAGAGGCGCTACACTTTTTCTGTAAGTTGAATACGGAAGGCGATCAGCCGGAAGCTAGATAATTTATTTTATAATATTACACAAACGCATCGCTTCGCTTCAGAAGACCTTTATTAACCCCCCGGAGCCGTGTGGAGCAGTTATATGATGGATAGATGCACTTTTATGGACTTCAAAAACGGTGCAACAGTCATTGCCATTATAAAGCTTGGACTTTTTTAATATAACTCTGATTGTATTCGTCTGAAAGAAGAATGTCATGTACACCTAGGATGACTTGAGTAAATCATGAGCTAATTTTCATTTTTGGGTGAACTAACCTTTTAAAAGGTGAAAGTGAATGAAAGAGTACTCTCTTTGGCCCTATTTACACCTGGCATTAAGATGCGTTTTGGTCGATTGGATCACAAATGGACGACGCTATATACAAGTATAAAAGAGGGCTAAACTGCTTTGGTCTTGTCTACTTTGCCCACGTTCAGAGGTAGTTGAAAATGCATTCGACCGGATTGCTTCTGTAGTGTAAAACGCTCGTGATTAAATGCATTCAAACAGCTCCAAAAGACTCCACCTACTGACCTAATGCAAACATTAAGTCAGATGAGATTTAAACTTTGTCAGCTGTAGACCAAAGTTTAGTTTGAAGAGGAAAAACGTACCAAGCACAATGTTGTCTCACCATCCCTGATTTCTAACACACACTCACAGCGTTCGGCTGGTCTTGTGGCTGTCAGAGCAGAAACGAAAGCTGCGGCTCTGTTTGTTTTTCCATCATCTTCAGTGTGTTCATATGTAAATTGCACATCCATAAGAAATATCTGAAAAGGTTCATTACATTTACCCGCCCATAGTCCCTCCCCTCGCTCACCCCATTGGTTGAGTCATTGTTGCTGTGTAGGGCTGGTCAGTATTTATACTTTCCACAGAAATCAACCTACAAATAGCTTACTTACTTTTGCCTCATAATTCTCACATTTAATCATCGCTTATTCAGAGGCATTTACTGCTTTATAGGTCACATTGAGAACATATTTTCCTTACCCATTGTGCATTGTGGGGACATGGGGTCCTCGTGTTTGAAGGTATTGTTGGGAAATGGTGGCGTGTGGTGTGCAGGTGTGTGACCGTAGCTGGGAGCTCCATCTAGCCCTACTGTACCATAACCTGTGAGAGAAAGAGACAAAACAATAATGTGTTTGTTTGTTTGTTCTCAATGAAATCAATCTTTTTTCACTTGATACACTATCTCCATTCTCCTCATTGGACAAAGGGACCATACAAACATCGTTTTATACTGACAGACAGAGGAACGTCTTTAACGTTTCTTTAAAATTGTCTCAATAAAGAAAAAAACACTTTACAATAAGGTTTCATTTGTTAACATTAGTTATTAGTTAACATGAACTCAGAATGAACAATACTTCTACAGCATTTCTTAATCTAATGTCAACATTTACAAACTCTATGCATGTATGAATGTATGGGAAAAAAAATCATACACACTGAAATATATATTTTTAACATACTTGTTATACCCTATAATACCAGTAATATTTGTATAAATAAACATCCATTGGCTGAAAAAAAAGTGATAAAATGGCTGAAAAACTGTTCTAACTAAAGCAAACACAGAAAGGGTCTTACTAATACTCAATGCCTTAAGTACTGACAAAATGCCTTAAGTTATACAAGACACACCCCTCACTATCAGACTTATAATTCATGTGAAACCCGCTCGGGACCAATAAGCTTTTGCAATGAATCACTGTCATTATGAGTGAATCTAATAATAAATGAAATACAGGGAGACTTCGTCTTATCTAGCCTACAATCAAGTACTGAGATTTAAATTCACCAACACATTTGTATTACGAGTGCTCAGATTTAAAGGAGAGAAGCTTTTGAAGAGTTCCACATGGTGCTGTAAGTCAGTCATCAACACAAAGAACAAAATAAAGATAGATGAACTCTTCTGTAAGACTTATATTGTATTGTATGTGCAATGCTTGTCCCATCAAATGAATACCAATAAATAAAGACCAATCTTAATAGCTAAAACACTGCAGAAAGCATCATTTCACGCTTCCTCTTAACTTCCTAAGGCAATTTCATTTGGATTGGCAGTTTCAGTATTTATTTGGTTGGTTCACTGTAAACTACTTCTTTACTCCTTTGAGAAACATTGTCATCTATTTTCCTTTAAAACATCAGATGTCAGAGCATCAATCTTCTGGTTTTCCAATAGTTTTAAGGAGCCGTAACCGTAATCTGGCTGGAGCGACACAAATGGAAGATCCAGTATGTTTATTAAAGCATATACATGTCTTTATAGTGTACCGTTTCACTACAGATGATAAAAGTGAGCACAATGGCGGCTGAATAGCACTGTTACTCTTATTTTCTCTTCAATAAGTGTCTTAGATTTTCCGGTATGAATCACATATTCAAAGTTATTTCAGATATTTGACTTCTATATGTCCATGTGAATCTTATAGATGATTTCAGATTATGCAAATTTTACAGTATGTTTATTTTACAGTATGTGCACTTTCAATGTACTTACAGTGTACTTACCCACAAAAGCACTGAGTAGTGTAAGGTAACTACATTGGTTAAGTTAAGGTTCAAGGTTAGTACCTAGTTAGTGTCATTAATACAATAAGAACAGGACTGTAAAACAAAGTGCTACCGAAAACTATTTTAGTCATTTAATGAAGAGAGCATGTTTAACTGCACTCTAAGAATCGGTTACACTTTATTTTAAGGTGTCTTTGCTACACTGTAATTATATTTTTTATATAATTATAGTCATATTAAGTAACTACCTGTACTTACTATAGGGTTAGGATTAGGGATTGGTTTGGTTTAGGCTTAGTTGCATGTAATTATGCATAATTTATGGTTATTACTAGTAATTACATGTAACATATGTAACAATGACACTGTAAAATAAAGTATTACCGAAAAGTCTGTAAAATAGGGCCCAATGTACTGTTAATATACAGTTAATAATACTGTTAAGGAATTTTCCATATTGATTTTTCACAGGGTTTTTTAATTATTGCATTGTTTTGTGTTTAAGGGTTAAAAAATGTCTGTAAACTTAACAGATAATGTCCTGGCAGAAAATTACCTTCTGTGGTCTTTTTCTACAATATGCTGGTTATCATATACAATATGATGTGTTTACATTCATTATTATTTGAACAATTACATTTCTTAATCATTTCAAAATCAGGTAAATCACAAATGTGTACAACATTAATATTTAACTGAATTCAAATGCATGATTAATGCACTTTTCAGAAATAATATTTTGAGGGTAATGAGATCCTCCATGAGTAATTTGGCATCAACAATACAGTACATTGCAAAAAAAAAATTTGGATTTAGTAAACTAAATGTTCTGTGTTTGTGCAATTGATCTGTCAAATGTATTTAAATTGACAAAATAAAAAAAGTTATCCAACTTTTGAGAGCATGTATAACGTTAAAAATAAAAACATGGGGGGGGTAAATATAAAGAGTTGAGTTTTTGTACACATACACACACTCGCATTCCACTCTGAAGTTTCATATTCTTTAAGTTTTTGACACCAACAACAGACACAAACAGATTATGTGGCCAGGAAAGGGGCGGCTGTCTCACCCTGGTTGCGTGGGATAGGAGGGCTCTCCATGCAGCCTGGAAGATAAGGCCCGCTGGAGAACATCCTGCTCTGGCTGGAGGGAGAATCGGCGAACGGCATCCCTGTGAGCTGCCCCGAGAAGTGCACGGTGAAGGCCCCCAAACCGCAGTGAGGATCCTCGTGAGGGTCTGCGGGCCCCCAGCCCGGCTCCTGTTTGACGAAGGAGTGGGAGGGAAGAGATCCGTACGGGGAGGCAGGGTGAAAGTCCAGCATCGGTCCCCACTGCGGAGCTCCGCCGACAGGCAGGGAGCAGTTCGTGTCCCTCCCCGGCAGCGTCGGGACCGCTGGAAGCAGGGCGCTCAGGTCTCTGATGTCCGATCCCATCAGGCCACACGGCTCAGTCAGCATTTAGGAGGATTTTCTTCGCTGCAACACCCTTGAATATCTGCAGACTAGATTTCACGAAGAACACAGAGGTCTCCTGCGGTGACAAGTACAGGAAGATTTTTAAATCTCAAAGAAAAGATCTTGGAGGGGCTATCTGCCCTTGAAGAGGTCCTACAAGGCACGTTTGTCTGCTGGGAAGCGCTAGTGATGTGGTAGTAGAAATGCATGGGAGAGTTTGAGCAGGAGTAACTTCACTCTTATCCATTTGTCTGGGACTGTCAGCTCTAAAAAACACCCCTCCATCTCCAGAGGAGGAGCTAAGAGCTTCACTTCTTCTGTACCTTACTCATCTTTTACTCGAACAGCACTTTCAGTCCTCGTCTGACTAATGCCTGTGAATGTGTGCGCATGAATGTGTGTGTGAGTGGGTGTTTGGGTGGGTGTGTTAGCATGAAACCTAACTGTGTAGATGATGTTCTCAGAGAACAGAATTGATTTTATTTGTTAGTGTTAAATTATAAATATATACACTTAATTTCTCTAAAATGAGGGTGCTTTGTTTGCATAGATGGTTCCTTTAACAAGATGTTCTACCTCTTTTAAGAACTGTTGACTGAAAGTTTCTTTGTGGAACCAAAGATGTTCTTCTATGGCATTGCTATGAAAACCCTCTTTTGGGACCTTTATTTTTAAGAGTTTATAAAGTCCACTGATTTCACCATTTGCGTTTCCCTTCAATCTCAAATGTAAGTGCATTATATGTTTAGAGTGTACTGAAATGAATGCAGATAAGGGTCTCCGACTGAAGTGTTGACACTGTGTTCTCTGTGGGGAAGTATAAATGAGTGCTATCTTAGGGATTTGGGTTGTCAAAGTGAAGATTCAATTAAGCTGATGGATGTGCATGAGGATTGAGCAACACTGTTGTGAAATACCAGCACCGTCTGTAGCATGTTTGAAAAAATAAAAGATGTGAATGAAAGGCAAAAGGGGATTTTTTCACCAAGTGCAAATAGTGTGCCTTGTTGGCAAGTCGCACTAACTTCGCCTAACAATGCCTGTTTGGGCCAAACAAGATTTAAAAAATAACAAGCTTATTTCAACAATTTCAGTGGCGTAGTCAGTAAAGCATAAAGCTTCAAGATCTAGCTTTTGACGTGATCGACCCGGGTTCGAATCCGTCTTTTACAGAGCTCGCTCTTCTCTCTTTTCCCATCACATATCACATCCGTACCGAACATAAAAATTAAGAACATTTTCTAAAAATGGAAATAATGTGCATAACGAAATGTTTAATAATAAAAAAAAGCATTTATTGGGTAGGGTTAGGGGTAGGTGTAGGGAGGGCTTTCATGGGCTCATTTAATAATTTTAATAAATATAATCATTTACACTCTGTTATTATCGCATCCTGTTTATGTACAACAATACTGAGGTGCAAATAATATGTATCTGTCAAAATAAAGTATAGCATCTAATATTGCATAGAACTACTATTACATGGTGTAAATAGAATATATCTCTATTTTCACTGTGTAAATATCATCTATCGCTAAGAAAATGTTTTTTTCACTGAGTATAAATAGAATCTATCGCTATTTTCACAGTGTAAATAGCTGCTGCCTTTTTCATTTTGCTAGTGAAAACTGAATGCTGCTTCTGATATGACATAACGAAGATTTCATTCATTTATGTATTTCCATATTTACTACCATTCAAATCTTAATTTTCTTTTAATGGTTTTGAAAAGTTCCTTATGCTCACCAAGGCTTATTTGATACAGTAAAAACAGTAAAATTGTGAAATATAATTACTTTTTAAAACAGCTGTTTTCTATTTGGATATATTTTAAAATGTAATTTATTCCTGTGATCAAAGCTGAATTTTCAGCATCATTACTCCAGTCTTCAGTCTCACATGATCCTTCAGAAATCACTCTGATATGATGATTTGCTGCTCTAGAAACATTTCTTATTATTATCAATGTTCAAAACAGGTGCTTTATATTTTTGTGGGAACTGATACATTCTTTCAGGTTTCTTTAATGAATAGAAATTATTTGAAATATAAATCTTTAGTTACATTATACTATCACTTTTGGTAAATTGAATGCATCTTTGCTAAATAAAAGTATAGAAATATTACTGAACTTTTGAACTGTAGAGTATATAGTTATATCTTTAATTCTTTTGCTGTTCAACACAAACAATTCATGGTATAGATTTGTTATATGTATAAATACGTTCTCAGGATGAGTCCATGTATAAAAGTTCTCTGCCTGTGAATCATTTTGCATGTTTGTTGATTTCTGATATCGGGTTGGCAGGTTTTGCAGAGAGGACGCGTGTTTGAAGTTAGAAAAGCGGTTTAAATTGCATAGTGTTCCTTTTTTAAGCTTTCTCAGTTAAACAATTACTCAGGATATGTCTCAATTTGTTCTGGGCTTAGGTTCAGTCCCAATGAAGATTGTAATACAGTGATGACAGTTTTGTGAAGAAGGTTCAGTCTAGCCTTCTGAGATCACCCCTTCTTTGCCTCTTCACCCACGGACATCTGGAGTGCTGGTCTGAGAATGTATGAACTCCAATTTATGAGAACTCTGGAAGTGTATGACTGAGACACAGACCAGCAGAGCTGATTCCTCAATCCATGCATCATCTGTTTTATAACAGCCAAATAATGGGGAATTCCTTACTGGAGATCTGAAGACCATGCCAAAAAGCAACCAGATTTTGCATGGTATTTGTTTACAAATGTGTTGAGCAGTGCTCTGCTCTTTGTACATAATTAAAGAACACTGTGATTGACTGTCCATCCATCCAGGGAGTTTCCCTGCTTACAGCCCGAGACGCAGCGGTCAAGCCATGCTAAAATACACAATATAGTAACACCTGTGACACAAACACACAGCACTCAGACGCATTCTACTATATTTGTCAGGGAACCTAATGAATTTGAGAAACGTGCCAGTGACGATATTTACCATGTAAAACACCCAGATAGCATAGTGACATTGATACAATGTTAAGTTTTGATCCAAACCATCATTTTGGTTGAGATTGAAATTTCAATGTTTAAAGTATGTTGGATCAGCATTAAAAATGTTATGAAAGTCTACAGCACACATGGGTGGAGACAGTGAGATTGAACTATCAATGTATAAACTATCAATTTGTAGTTGAAATCTCAACATTGCTTCAACATTAAAGGAGTCATAGTTGCAAGCAATGGTACAGTTCGGTACGGCTCGGTACGGCTCACTTTGTGGCGCGTTTCCACTGCATGGTACAGTTTGATACGGCTCACTTTTTGGCAGGATTCCACTGCATGGTACAGTTTGGTACGGCTCGCTTTGACGCGTTTCCACTGCATGGTACAGATTGGAACGGCTCACTTTGGCGCATTTCCACTGCATGGTACAGTTCGGTACGGCTCACTTTTTGGTGCTTTTCCACTGCATGGTACAGTTCGGTACGGCTCACTTTTTGGTGCTTTTCCACTGCATGGTACAGTTTGGTACGGCTCACTATTTGATGCTTTTCCACTGCATGGTACAGTTTGGTACGGCTCGCTTTGACGCGTTTCCACTGCATGGTACAGTTTGGTAAGGCTCACTTTTTGGTGCTTTTCCATTGTATGGCACAGCTCAGTACGGCTCACTTTTTGGCAGGATTCCACTGCATGGTACAGTTTGGTACGGCTCACTTTTTGGTGCTTTTCCACTGCAAGGTACAGTTTGGTACGGCTCGCTTTGACGCGTTTCCACTGCATGGTACAGATTGGTACGGCTCACTTTGGCGCATTTCCACTGCATGGTACAGTTTGGTACGGCTCACTTTTTGGTGCTTTTCCACTGCATGGTACAGTTCGGTACGGCTCACTTTTTGGTGCTTTTCCACTGTATGGTACTGTTCGGTACGGCTCACTTTTTGGTGCTTTTCCACTGCATGGTACAGTTTGGTACGGCTCACTTTTTGGTGCTTTTCCACTGCATGGTACAGATTGGTACGGCTCACTTTGGCGCATTTCCACTGCATGGTACAGTTTGGTACGGCTCACTTTTTGGTGCTTTTCCACTGCATGGTACAGTTCGGTACGGCTCACTTTTTGGTGCTTTTCCACTGTATGGTACTGTTCGGTACGGCTCACTTTTTGGTGCTTTTCCACTGCATGGTACAGGTTGGTATGGCTCACTATTTGATGCTTTTCCACTGCATGGTACAGTTTGGTACGGCTCACTTTTTGGTGCTTTTCCACTGCATGGTACAGTTTGGTACGGCTCGCTTTGACGCGTTTCCACTGCATGGTACAGTTTGGTAAGGCTCACTTTTTGGTGCTTTTCCACTGCATGGTACAGTTTGGTACGACTCACTATTTGATGCTTTTCCACTGCATGGTACAGTTCGGTATGGCTCGCTTTGGCGCATTTCCACTGCATGGTACAGTTTGGTACGGCTCACTTTTTGGTGCTTTTCCACTGTATGGTACAGTTCAGTACGGCTCACTTTTTGGTGCTTTTCCACTGCATGGTACAGTTTGGTACGGCTCGCTTTGGCGCGTTTCCACTGCATGGTACAGTTTGGTATGGCTCACTATTTGATGCTTTTCCACTGCATGGTACAGTTCGGTATGGCTCGCTTTGGCGCATTTCCACTGCATGGTACAGTTTGGTACGGCTCACTTTTTGGTGCTTTTCCACTGTATGGTACAGTTTGGTACGGCTCGCTTTTTGGTGCTTTTCCACTGCATGGTACAGTTCGGTATGGCTCGCTTTGGCGCATTTCCACTGCATGGTACAGTTTGGTACGTCTCACTTTTTGGTGCTTTTCCACTGCATGGTACAGTTTGGTACGGCTCGCTTTGGCGCGTTTCCACTGCATGGTACAGTTTGGTACGGCTCACTTTTTGGTGCTTTTCCACTGCATGGTACAGTTTGGTACGGCTCACTTTGACGCGTTTCCACTGCATGGTACAGTTTGGTACGGCTCACTTTTTGGTGCTTTTCCACTGCATGGTACAGTTTGGTACGGCTCACTATTTGGTGCTTTTCCACTGCATGGTACAATTTGGTACGACTCACTTTTTGGTGCTTTTCCACTGCATGGTACAGTTTGGTACGGCTCACTTTTTGGTGCTTTTCCACTGTATGGTACAGTTTGGTACGACTCACTTTTTGGTGCTTTTCCACTGCATGGTGCAGTTTGGTACGGCTTGCTTTGACGCGTTTCCACTGCATGGTACAGTTCGGTATGGCTCGCTTTGGGGCATTTCCACTGCATGGTACAGTTCGGTACGGCTCGCTTTGGCGCGTTTCCACTGCATGGTACAGTTCGGTATGGCTCGCTTCTTGGTGCTTTTCCACTGTGTGGTACAGTTCAGTACGGCTCACTTTTTGGTGCTTTTCCACTGCATGGTACAGTTCAGTACGGCTCACTTTTTGGTGCTTTTCCACTGTATGGTACAGTTCAGTATGGCTCGCTTTTTGGCGCGTTTCCACTGCATGGTACAGTTCAGTACGGCTCACTTTTTGGTGCTTTTCCACTGCATGGTACAGTTTGGTACGGCTCGCTTTGGCGCGTTTCCACTGCATGGTACAGTTTGGTACGGCTCACTTTTTGGTGCTTTTCCACTGTATGGTACAGTTCCGTACGGCTCACTTTTTGGTGCTTTTCCACTGCATGGTACAGTTTGGTACGGCTCGCTTTGGTGCGTTTCCACTGCATGGTACAGTTCGGTACGGCTCACTTTTTGGTGCTTTTCCACTGCATGGTACAGTTTGGTACGGCTCGCTTTGACGCGTTTTCACTGCATGGTACAGTTTGGTACGGCTCGCTTTGGCACGTTTCCACTGCATGGTACAGTTCGGTACAGCTCAGTACGGCTCACTTTTTGGCGTGTTTCCACTGCATGGTACAGTTTGGTACGGCTCACTTTTTAGTGCTTTTCCACTGCATGGTACAGTTCGGTACGGCTCACTTTGGCGCGTTTCCACTGCATGGTACAGTTTGGTACGGCTAACTTTTTAGTGCTTTTCCACTGCATGGTACAGTTTGGTACGGCTCACTTTTTGGTGCTTTTCCACTGCATGGTACAGTTTGGTACGGCTCACTTTGGCGCGTTTCCACTGCATGGTACAGTTCGGTACGGCTCACTTTGGCGCGTTTCCACTGCATGGTACAGTTTGGTACGGCTCACTTTTTGGTGCTTTTCCACTGCATGGTACAGCTCAGTACGGCTCACTTTTTGGCGCGTTTCCACTGCATGGTACAGTTTGGTACGGCTCGCTTTGGCGCGTTTCCACTGCATGGTACAGTTCGGTACGGCTCACTTTTTGGCGAGTTTCCACTGCATGGTACAGTTCGGTACAGCTCACTTTTTGGCGTGTTTCCACTGCATGGTACAGTTCGGTACAGCTCACTTTTTGGCGCGTTTCCACTGCATGGTACAATTCAGTACGGCTCGCTTTGGCGCGTTTCCACTGCATGCTACAGTTCGGTACGGCTCACTTTTTGGCGTGTTTCCACTGTGTGGTACAGTTCGGTACGGCTCACTTTTTGGCACATTTCCACTGCGTGGTACAGTTCGGTACGGCTTGGTACGCCTCACTTTTTAGCGCGTTTCCACTGCGTGGTACAGTTCGGTACGGCTCACTTTTTGGCGCGTTTCCACTGCGTGGTACAGTTCGGTACAGCTCGGTACGGCTCACTTTTTGGCGCGTTTCCACTGCGTGGTACAGTTCGGTACAACTCGGTTTCCACTGCATGGTACAGTTCAGTACGGCTCGCTTTGGCGCGTTTCCACTGCATGGTACAGTTTGGTACGGCTCACTTTTTGGTGCTTTTCCACTGCATGGTACAGTTTGGTACGGCTCGCTTTGGCGCGTTTCCACTGCGTGGTACAGTTCGGTACAGCTCGGTACGGCTCACTTTTTGGCGCGTTTCCACTGCGTGGTACAGTTCGGTACAACTCGGTTTCCACTGCATGGTACAGTTCAGTACGGCTCACTTTTTGGCGCGTTTCCACTGCGTGGTACAGTTCGGTACAGCTCGGTACGGCTCACTTTTTGGCGCGTTTCCACTGCGTGGTACAGTTCGGTACAACTCGGTTTCCACTGCATGGTACAGTTCAGTACGGCTCGCTTTGGCGCGTTTCCACTGCATGGTACAGTTTGGTACGGCTCACTTTTTGGTGCTTTTCCACTGCATGGTACAGTTTGGTACGGCTCGCTTTGGCGCGTTTCCACTGCATGGTACAGTTTGGTACGGCTCACTTTTTGGTGCTTTTCCACTGCATGGTACAGCTCAGTACGGCTCACTTTTTGGCGCGTTTCCACTGCATGGTACAGTTTGGTACGGCTCACTTTTTGGTGCTTTTCCACTGCATGGTACAGTTTGGTACAGCTCACTTTTTGGTGCTTTTCCACTGCATGGTACAGTTTGGTACGGCTCACTTTGGCGCGTTTCCACTGCATGGTACAGTTCGGTACAGCTCACTTTTTGGTGCTTTTCCACTGCATGGTACAGTTTGGTACGGCTCGCTTTGGCGCGTTTCCACTGCGTGGTACAGTTCGGTACAGCTCACTTTTTGGTGCTTTTCCACTGCATGGTACAGTTCGGTACGGCTCACTTTTTGGTGCTTTTCCACTGCATGGTACAGTTTGGTACGGCTCACTTTTTGGTGCTTTTCCACTGCATGGTACAGTTTGGTACGGCTCGCTTTGGCGCGTTTCCACTGCATGGTACAGTTCGGTACAGCTCACTTTTTGGCGCGTTTCCACTGCATGGCACAGTTCGGTACAGCTCAGCACGGCTCACTTTTTGGCGTGTTTCCACTGTGTGGTACAGTTCGGTACGGCTCACTTTTTGGCGCGTCTCCACTGCGTGGTACAGTTCGGTACAGCTCACTTTTTGGCGCATTTCCACTACGTGGTACAGTTCGGTACAGCTCGGTACGGCTCACTTTTTGGCGCGTCTCCACTGCGTGGTACAGTTCGGTACAGCTCACTTTTTGGCGCATTTCCACTACGTGGTACAGTTCGGTACAGCTCGGTACGGCTCACTTTTTGGCGCGTTTCCACTGCGTGGTACAGTTTGGTACGGCTCAGTACGGCTCACTTTTTGCCGCGTTTCCACTGCGTGGTACAGTTCAGTACAGCTCAGTACGGCTCACTTTTTGGCGTGTTTCCACTGCATGGTACAGTTCGGTACGGATCACTTTTTGGCACGTTCCCACTGCAGGGTACAGTTCGGTACGGCTCAGTACGGCTCACTTTTTGCCGCGTTTCCACTGCGTGGTACAGTTCAGTACAGCTCAGTACGGCTCACTTTTTGGCGCGTTTCCACTGCAAGGTACAGTTCGGTACGGCTCACTTTTAGGTGCGTTTCCACTGCATGATGCAGTTCGGTACGGCTCACTTTTTGGCGCGTTTCCACTGCGGGGTACAGTTCAGTAAGGCTCACTTTTTGGTGCCATCTGCACTTTGTTGTACGAGTGCCTAAAACTCTTTTGTTTTTAACAGTATTTTGTTTTGCTGCTATCAGCCTCCTTTGAAACAAACTTTGTCTTGTAGTTAAAAACAAGGGATGCACCGAATGATCGGCAACCAAAATTATTCGAATAAGTGAAAAGACTGAATAAATTTAACCAAACAATGACGTTTTTGATAATGCAAACAAAAATAGCAACCAGCGTGTGAGAGAGAGGCGCTTACGCTTCTAAATGCAGCAAACATGTCAGAAGTGTGGAAGCATTAAAGTGTCCAAGATAGACGTAAAAATGGCCGTTTGCAGGCACTGTCTAAGCACTCTCAAATGGAAGCAAGAGCACCCTCAGTTGATACTGTAATAATATATTGGCAAATGCTCCAGTGCATATTTGTGTCTGTAGAACGTCAAATGTATCCATTTAAATGTTTCTGCAACAGTGACAGGCTCGCAAAACCTCATGAACAAACAAACAAAGTGTAGACACGAATTGATGCAAGTAAGATATTTATTGTGCATTGTTGGCAGCTTCATTGAACTTTGTACTTTGTGAGATCGCGATGAACTGACATGCGACAGCGTTTAGTGATCGTAAATGGAGCGGTCTTGTCTCCCTTTTGAGACTACAGTCTATATAATCCATTGATTAAAACTAGTGTTTTTCATGTTGCAAAAAGGATTAATGGCCAATTGCACGCTGCAAAGTATCGGAAGTGACATAGTGAAATAGTAACTCATTAAAGCAATGTAAAGGCAGACTAATAGATTAATAGAAAAATATTTGTTGCAAAATATTTTTGAAATTCCAAATAATTTTAAATGTCTCCCTGTACACTCAGTGCTGTGGTGGAGCCATTGCTTAGCCTACATCTGCACTTTACTAGAGCACCCTCAGTGATTTAAGAAGCACCCTCAGTGATTTGATTTTGAGACCTGTAGGGATAATAGGCCAAATAAATTTTTTTTTTTTTTTCTATTTTTTTAAAGTATTTTAAGTTATATTGTGCTTTGTTTGTATAATGTCTGTTGGAATGCTAAAAAATGTTCAGTGTTAAATAAATATTTTTTAATTGTAGTTTTGTAATTTATTTTCTTTAAAAAAAAAAAGCTAAACAAATTAGTAAAAAGCACATTTTTACTATTTAATTTATGCAATGGTGAAAATATTTGCGTTCCGTATTCGGCTTCGGATTTCGGCCAAGTGTTTTATTATTATTCGGCTTCGGCCAAGAATTTTCATTCCAGTGCATCCCTTTTAAAAACATCCACACGCCCCACCAAGTAGAGGCGGCACAATTACAACGATCATCCTATAATCCCACCCACTTTAAAGTGGTACTAACTGCAGTGGAAAATCTAAACTAGCCAAAGCGAGCCGAGCCGTGTTGTGCTGAACCGAGTCGTACCACGTAGTGGAAAAGCAAAGCAAGCTAAGCCGAGCCATACCGTACCGCACTGAGCTGTAGCAAGCGTTACCATGCAGTGGAAAAGTGCTATTTATTTTGTAAAGCCTTTTTCTACAAGCATGTGAAAAAATGAGCCGCTCAGATTTCTCTCCCCTTCTGACGTAGGAAGGGGATCTTAATTATTATTCGCAATTAGGAATGTCAATTTACACAAATTTCCATAATCGATCGCCGTTTAAATTAACAATCAATTAATCGATTAATCATTAGCCTTAATTCTGCATATGGGTCTACAGCAGTGGCTTATAGCCGACCGCATGACAGAGTGTGCAAAACGCCATGTTCCTCACCAAATCAATGGGAAGGGTTCTAAGGGCCTAAATAAAGGGCTACAGGATTGTAAAATGAATCGATGTTATTGATAATTAAAATAAATGACTTATTTAATAATCAAATATGAGTAATACAACGTGTCACCAACTCCACCTCAAATGCGTGCTCTTCAGAATGTGTGGACGCGCTCTTCCTGAAACAACGCACTGAAAACGCCAACTAGGCCCGGTAAATTCACAACGATGTATTACAATATTGTTCTCTTTATAATGATATGTAACATGACAGTCCCAATCATAGTCATTATAAGTTGTGCATTGCTGTTGGAGCTGCATGCGCTAACGCTGATCCCGGCACGCTTCACTACTGCATTAATTCTTAACCAGATGCATCCTATATGAGATTGAAAAATCAGCTGGGCTGATTTCTAAATAGAAAGGCCCACGGAAAACAAACACAATATTACAACTTACATTTGCACAAAGCAAAAGGCTGCGAATGCACATGCAAACTTGAAGTCAAGATGAAGGTGTAACTCTAGCTGTAAAATGGTCCCAAACAGAGCTCCGGTGCGCTCGCATCATTATTCCTCGTGTCTGATTGACATGTTTCGCGCGCACGCGCATGACCCTGATTAATCGATGATCGATAGGCTTTATCGATTAAATGTATTCTTGACAATTAATCGATCATCGATTAATCATTAACATCCCTATTCACAATGAGCAATAAACTTCATAAAATTCATCAGTAAAGTTCCCTTTCGAAAGGGAACTCGCGCTGCGTCAGCTTTGACGCTACGGGGAACGCCTCCAGCGTGACTGGTGCCTGAAATCACATTGAATCACGTCAATCCTATTGACCGGCGACAGCCTATGATGTCATCAAGGTGCGACCAGGAAGTATATAAGGGCGCCTTGCCAACATGACAGTATCTTTTCGTCTTCAGGGACTGTTTTGCCTGTCTTCACGTGAAACGTCTACAAGAAGGATAACAATGAAGTGTGCTGAGAACGCCACTTCTGCAGGTGTGTTTTGAATGTGTATCTTGCGCTTTGGATACACACACACTTTGCGTTTACTGTCTGGGAGAAGAGCATGCATGAGAGGTTTGCGAACCTCTTGTGAAAGTATTTGTGAGCGTTGTCCTCTGGAAACGCTCCGCTCTCGGTGGGACCTCTTCTCGAGGGGAGAGGTTTCAGCATCTGGGAACGGCCACGCTCGAGCTGAGGCTGAGCGGCGTCTAAATACCAAAAGCACTTCCCAGATGGATCTGGCTCGTCGCTTGGAGACAGTTATGGTTCTTGAGGACGATCCAGATCGCGAGAGGCGGACCACGGAGGAAGGAGCTGGATTTATGTTCCTCCTCCTCGTCTGCTGCTCTTCCACTCGAGCAGAGGATGGGTGAGTCAGTTAAAAATGCTGAAGCTGTTCTTACCATCCTGTCCCATGTACGGGAGTTGCTGGAAGTCATGGAACGCGCTGCGGGTAGACTGCAGCTGCCTTTGCGGCGCGTGAGGAGAAAGGCTGAGCGTCCAAACAGTTCGGACGATCGGTTTCTCTCCGCCCATGACCTCCCAACTCCTGGGAGTCTTCCATTCCTTCCAGATCTCCATCAGCAGATCTCGAGGGAATGGAAGAAACCATACTCAGCCCCGCATCTGTCGACATCGGCGAGCTAGATGTCGCTGATGTCGAGGGACTGCCTGGCTGGGTATGTGTCGATGCCGCCTGTGGACGAGATGTTATGTTTATCTCGCCTCTGGGCGGCCGGCGACACTGTGGCTCCCACCCTGCCGGTCTAAACGCCTGAATGGCAGGGCGTACATGTCAGTGGGTCGCGCTGCAGCGGCTTTGCACACCACAGCGGTGTTGCAGGCTGTGTTGCAGGCGGACCTGCTGAGGGACCTCGATCAGGGGGGAGGGACCCCCTGAGGCGGTAGTCGAGTCGCGCCGGACCGCGGTTTTCGCTCTCCGGGCCACCATACAGATAGCGCCGATGGCGGCGAGGGTGGCCACGGAGAGACATCTGTGGTTAAACCGTTTGGACATCGGGGAGAAGGAAAAAATCCTTTCTCCCTGATGCCCCGGTTTCGCCATCTGAACTTTTCGGCACCTCCGTAGAGGCGGTGGTGGGAAAGTTCGGAGAGGCGAAGGCGCGCTCGGCGGCATTCAGGACATGCATTCCGCTGAGGACCGGGACCGCGCCCAGCCAGTCGGGTGTCCCCGGCCCGTCCCAGTCTGAGGGCTGGAGACGGGAATAGCGAGCCAGCGTCGCCTCTCGAGCGCCCCGCCGCGGAGGACTGGGGCGCAGGGGAGGCGGGACACCCGCGACAGGAAGAGGAAGGAAGCCGGGGCTGGTAACCGGAACCAGCGCAGGCAGCAGACTCCACCCCCCGAGGAGCGCGGAGATGAACGCTGCCTTTTTTCCCTTCCTCTGGTTTTTCCCCCGGGCGCTTTTACATCAGGCCGGTGGCCTATAATGAGCAGAAAATGTTAGATTCTGCCGGCTCGCCTGGCTTGTTTGGTGAAAGCGCCCCCCCTCAGGATGGCGGGCGGATACTAGCCTTATGGCTAGCTGGAAGCACCGCTGGGAGCGATCGGTGAGTCCCCCTCTCTGAGGGTGAAACATTTTCAAAACTATGTTTTTCAGAACTCCTATACCTTCGCTCGCCTGAGAGGTTTTTCTGGGGAAATTTGGATCGCCGCTGGATCTTCGCAGGGCCTGCAGCTCCCCGTGAGTAAGCTAAGAACGATCTTCTTTGCAACATTATGTGGTTGTGTGTGAATACCTCACTTTCTGCTAGTAGAGTCTGCTGCCTCTCTGTGCTATGTTTTCCCCCACTATGTGGGTAACTGAATCGCGCTCTTGCCCGAGGGCTTGTAGTGTAAGAGGCGAGCTGTGTTTTTTTCCTAGCATAAAAGTGGGAAGTAGCTGAAGACCGGGTATGCACTAACGCACGAGCTGTAGTGAGATCTGCGCCCAGCTCTGCGGGGCTTTGGGAAAAGGGTTTTTGGGGCCTCATTGTGTAATATTAGAGGTGATAATATTTTTTTTCCCGGGCCCTGAGTAGATCTAGTGCGGACTTATGTCGCACCACTTGGCCTAGGCTTTGTCAAGGATGGGGGCGTTCCCTTTTAATGAAGATGTTCGCCCCTGGCCTGTCTTTTTATTTAAGAACATGGCGTTGTTTATGCATCCTTGTTTCAGCCTCCTCTGTTACAGAGTCGTCCGGCCAAGGCCCGCCCCCTTCTCTGCGTTCTGGGGTCACAAGTAATGCAGACGAGGTGGTGCAGGAGACAGCGACTTCGCCAGTGGTCGTGGGGTGGAACTAAGCGTCTTTGCGCCAGTGGCGATTAGACTTTATCCGCTGTTTCCGCCTTTCGGAGCTTGGTGGCCGCCATCTGCTGGCGGCCCCCGGCCTTTTCCTGGAGGATGGTACGGCCGGTGGATTTCACATTTCTGTGATATTGTTCCCTTGCTTTATGTCTCTGCTCCACCTCCTTTAGGGCCCGGATCGAGCTGAAAATCGGATAATCCTCTGTCAATACGGTTTGGTCGGATGCTCCCCTGAGGCCCGAGCATTGCCAATGGCTGACGCCCTCGCAATCAAGGTTGGCCGCTGCATGGAAAGTAAGACAGCCGCCCCGATGCAGGTGACGTAAGTTGTACTCCCCTCGCTTTAGAGGGTCTTTGTTTAAGCACTTCCGCTGAGTACACTGCTGTTGGCAATGTGATTAGGTCCATGTTTGTAGGCACTGCCCAAGAGACTGCGCCGTCCTGGGGGCCCTAGGACACGGCGAAGCAGGTTGTCCCTAGCTGCCTCTAGGATGGAGCCAGCCCCAGGTGAGGGCATAGGAGCCAGCTGGCTTTGAGTGGCCAGCTTGGACGGTCTGGGTAGTAGGACTTCAGGACAGGTAGTAGGCGCTAACCGGCCTCCTTGCAGGAAAGTCCCGACACCGTGGCCCACGAGTGGGCCTCGGAGGCTTTTCTCCACTGGTGTCGACGTCAGCAGTGACCCGTCATTTGGCCCTGGGGATGAGTCCCCAGGTGTTAACTGGATTTCCAGGCCTTTGTCAGCAGCAGACAGCTGCCGTCAGCCCAGGTAGCAGCAGCCAGCCTTCTTAAAGTCTCGGCAGGATCCTTGGAATCTGCAGACCCCCTATTCAGGGGATAGGTCCTGCCAGGCCTCCCTGAGGGGTAGGCTCCCGGTCTGGGTTACCTTCGCTCAGGAGCTAGGCCCTGTTCGGCCTCCCTGAGAGCCTGCTGTGGTCAGCAGGCGCTGCCTGGTCTCCCCCGAGGGGGCACCATAGGCATTAAGTCCCTCGACGGCTGGTACGAGCTGCTAAATAGGTGGTAGGCCCTACCGGGCCTCCCTATGGGCCTGCTGTGGGGAAAGCAGGCTCACTCGACATCCTCTGCGGATGGCGTTCCTGGGCCCCAGTCACTGGATGGCTAGCATGAGTGCTAGTGGGTAGTAGGCCTCGTCCGGCCTCCCTGAGTGACCTCCCTGGAGGCAAACTCCCGGTGCCCAGCCACTGTGGCGGTGAGCATGAAGTGCTATGAGTAGCACCTTCTACTATCAGGTGGTAGGCACGGATGGCCTCCCTGACGACGAGCTCACGGTTCCCGGTCGTTGTGGCAATGAGCGTGAAGT
The DNA here is from genome assembly GCF_949357685.1 of Gobio gobio. Classification (NCBI taxonomy): domain Eukaryota; kingdom Metazoa; phylum Chordata; class Actinopteri; order Cypriniformes; family Gobionidae; genus Gobio; species Gobio gobio. The sequence continues at coordinate 8,125,992 of NC_137115.1, read as the reverse complement.
GCTACGAGTAGCACGTTCTGCTTTCAGTTGGTAGGCACGGTCGCCTCCCTGAGGGCGAGCTCCCGGTTCCCAGTCGCTGTGGTAATGAGCGTGAAGTGCTACGAGTAGCACGTTCTGCTTTCAGTTGGTAGGCACGGTCGCCTCCCTGAGGGCGAGCTCCCGGTTCCCAGTCGCTGTGGTAATGAGCGTGAAGTGCTACGAGTAGCACGTTCTGCTTTCAGTTGGTAGGCATGATTGCCTCCCTGGAAGCGAGCTCCCGGTTCCCAGTCGCTGTGGTAATGAGCGTGAAGTGCTACGAGTAGCACGTTCTGCTTTCGGTTGGTAGGCATGATTGCCTCCCTGGAAGCGAGCTCCCGATCCTCAGGCGCTGAGAAAGCGGGTGAGACGGTTAGCGAAGCGCTACGGACGGCATGTTCTGCTACTAGGTGGAGGCATTGCGCCTCCCTGGAATCGTTCCCTGGTCCCCAGTTTCGGTAACGGAGCGTAGCATGGGCTACTATCAGGCAAAGCTGCACGGGCTTCCCTGAGGGGATTCGCTTGGAGTAGTAGGCCCACGTGGCCTCCTCTGAGGGCACGCTCTGGCTCGTGGTTTTCTGGAGGGGTCCAGTCACTGAGCAGAGGCCGGCTCCCCCGGTCCCCAGCCGCCGTGGTGAGCCTGAAGTGCTACGAGTAGCACATTCAGCTAGGCTGTGAGTGCCCGATGTCTTTGCAGTTGGTAGGCCTGCTTGGCCTCCCTGATAAGCGAGTCCCTGGTCTTCCCAGCTACCTCGAGGGCTAGCACGACTGCGATCAGGTATCAGGCCCGTTTGGCCTTCCTGAGGACGAGCGCTGCTGTTGGATGCGCAAGCGGTCTATCAGGTTACCAGGTGGAGGCCTCTCTCGGCCTCCCTGGGGGACGAGTTCCCCAGGCGGGAACACACAACTGGCTTTACGCTGATAGCTAGTGGCCACCCGCTATCAGGCGCCGGCCTCTGCCCGTTTGCGAGACCTGAAGGCGGTGGTCTTACCCTAGCAGGATGAGGTGTCACTGCGGCTATGCGGTCCCGACAGGACGGGACCTTCATAGTGTGCCTACGGCGTGGTTACCTACCGGGCAGGCTTATGAGCTCCTCTCAAACGAGGGTCTTTTATGAGCTTACGGCCGCTTGGCGCTGATCTGTTGGTGGTAGGTCCCGAGGGGCCCTCCCGATACGTTCAGCCTTTAAGGCCTTTGGCCTCCTGAGCACGTTTTAAAGTAAGTGCTTGGTAGATCCGAGGATCGAGCGGCTCGACTCCCCTCGCTAGCAAGGGTTTGAAAGCACTTCGTTGAGCGCTGCTCTCCGGGATAACCCGTCTCTGAGGTCCGGCTAGTCGGTGACACTGCCTTTCTTGCAGCACCCTAGCGGGATGTCTCTTCGGAGGCGAGTACCAGAGGCTCTGTACTGTACAGACAGGGTTGACCGTATTACGTGTCCCATAGCAGACTGGGTCGCCAGGTCAGGTCTCCCTGGTGGCATTCGGTGAGAACCTCCCGAATAGTGACTGGCATAGGGTTCCCTCGTAGTTCCCTTGCCACGCTCCCTTAAAGGAACCCCTTCTGAGTCGAATGGGTTGGTTCCAGGCCTTCGAGCAAGGCCTGGGAGGGAACTCATGTGTGTGAAGGTTTCCTTCTCAGGCGATAAGCTTGGGCTTTGACCGTAGGGAGCGCTGTCACTGACAGCCTAACGTGACCAGAAGGGGAGTGGTTCAGGCATTTCAGCAGAATTTGCTTGTCTTGACAGTTGTCACTGCCATTGGGCATGCACTCCCGTCGGCATGGCGGCGTGGGTATATCGTTCCCCGTAGCGTCAAAGCTGACGCAGCGCGAGTTCCCTTTCGAAAGGGAACGTCTCAGGTTACAAATGTAACCATTGTTCCCTGAGAACAGGGAACGAGACGCTGCGTCGCTGTGCCATGCCGCAGGGCCTGCCTGCCGAAACAGTCCCTTCAGACGATAGATACTGTCATGTTGGCAAGGCGCCCTTATATACTTCCTGGTCGCACCTTGATGACATCATAGGCTGTCGCCGGTCAATAGGATTGACGTGATTCAATGTGATTTCAGGCACCAGTCACGCTGGAGGCGTTCCCCGTAGCGTCAAAGCTGACGCAGCGTCTCGTTCCCTGTTCTCAGGGAACAATGGTTACATTTGTAACCTGAGACGTTTTGGCCATCATTCGGACAGGGTCGGCAACGCCACTGCTGATACTAGTGGATAAAAGCAAGATGACAACACAAGTTAAAACGGAATTAAACTAAACTATACCTGTTCTATCTCCATGCAGCATTTATTCTCTGGCTCTGTAGGCATTTTTGTCCGAGTCCAGTTCGAACTGAACACTGTTAGTTTCTGACATGTTCTGTAGTTTTTGTTGCATGAGCTATTGAAGCTCAGCCCTCTGTCAGGGAGCAGCAGCTCATTTGCATTTAAAGGGGCATACACAAAAACTGTGTGTTTTGTAAAATTGGCAATTTTAGCATGCTTTAAAACATGATCTGTGGGGTATTTTGAGCTAAAACTTCACATACACACTATGGGGACATCAGAGACTTATTTTACATCTTGTAAAAATGGGCATAATATGTTGCCTTTAATTGAGGCTGCAAGAGTGATACTGAAGCAACATCCCTTTGTAACGTTAATTCAATGCAAATAGCGTTGATGCACTGACTCAACATTGTTTCAATGATTTCATACTCTGGGACAGCCTCTTATACCTTATTGCGTAATTACACTTTGTGACATAATACAGCGGACAGCCAAGGCCACTGAAAGGTAAGAGGTCTCAAAGAGGTCATTTGACGGAATAACAGTCATTAACTCCCTGTTTACATACAGTATAGCAGATGAGATGACATTCACTCCAATAAAGACATCCAAGAAAAAGACAACTTTTTTTTACTTAGTTTTTTCCAACTGCTTACACACAAAATCTGTTCATGTCACAAGATTTTTGAAACCCCTTTCTCAAAGTGCAAAACTACACACCAAATCTCCAAAACCATAAGCTATTTCTCAGCCTTTGACAATTGCATAAAACACTTTTTTCAAAACGCTACACACAATTCTCTACCTAAAACACAAAAATCTAACAGGAAGCGACTTGCTTTCCTTTTCCAAACACAACCAATCAAAATGCTACACTTATTCACCAGGTCACACACACACTCCTCACATGTGCAAACACTAATTGCTTAGCTAATCACTAACAAATCACTGCTTTACTGTGGTTTACTGTAACACTTGCTGATCATGTCAGTTTTGGGAATTGCTTGTAGAGTTTTGAAAAAATGAGAAATAGTTTTGAAAATGTTGGAAAAAAACTGTAATGCATGAATTTCTTGTTGTATTCCTTGTTTGTAAGTCGCTTTGGATAAACGTGTGTGCTAAATCAATAGTAATCAGTTCAACTGAATTAAGCTGAATAATGATACTATTTTCTTCTGTAGAACTGCTGCTGCTTTACAGCTGAAACTGAATTTGTTTCATAATTGATGAACTATGCAACACTGACAGTTATTGTGTAACTGATTTGACTCTACATTGAACTAAATTGAGCTGAATATTGTTATTTTCCTGTTTATTTCTGTGAAGCTGCTTTAATAAAAATTACTTTAATAAAATGTGACACTTGCATCTAAAGGAATGTCACAGAGGGCTTGGGATCGAACAAATCTGAAAAACTGTACATGTTCTGTCAGGTCCACTAAAGTCAAAAAACACAACAGACAAACATTTAGTACAATTTTTTAATTGCATATTTTGCAAAGATTTAGATTTGGCGGTATGGCTCTGTTATAAATTCCGCATCCTTTCATGAGCTCCATGAAAAGCCAAGACAGGGAACCGCAGCAGATTCTGGGGAAACCTCCCATTTTAAACTGGGAGGGCAGAGCAAATCCCCCATTTAGAACAGAGAATGCCTCAATGACAACAGAATGACATTGATTAAGTTAAGCAGTTTAAGGAGGAGCTGGGGAGGAGGTGGGCTGCAAAGCAGCGTGCAGCAGAAGCGTCCAAGCAGGCAGATTGAAGTGAAGCTATGCTTAAGTAAGCCGCCCTGTTTGAGAGAAGCCAATTGAGAGCATAGGATCAGCTGAAACAGATCAGCTGAAAGGGCGTAATAAGAATTTCCCAATCAGCTGATAGCGGAGCTTGACTACGTGGCCTGCCAGAACTAACGCTGGCGCTTGATTTAACAATTCAGTTTTGCACAAATCCTTGGACATATTTCTAAACAAGAGTGAAGATTAGAAACATTAAACAGAAACATTAAAGGGGTCATAACTCAAGCCCTCCCTCCACGTGTGTGTGTGTGTGTGTGTGTGTGTGTGTGTGTGTGTGTGTGTGTGTGTGTGTGTGTGTGTGTGTGTGTGTGTGTGTGTGTGTGTGTGTGTGTGTGTGTGTGTGTGTGTGTGTGTGTGTGTGTGTGTGTGTGTGTGTGTGTGTGTGTGTGTGTGTGTGTGTGTGTGTGTGTGTGTGTGTGTGTACTGGTAATCCCTACGTTATGGGGACAAAATGTCCCCACAAAGATGGCAATATCCAAAATCCTCGTCCTTGTGGGGACATTTTTAGGTCCCCATGAGGAAAACATCTTATAAATCAGACTAAGTGATGTTTTTTGAAAATGTAAAAATGCAGAATGTCTCCTGTGATGTGTAGGTTTAGGGGCAGGGGCAGTGTAGGGTGATAGAATATACAGTATGTACGGTATATAAACCATTACGCCTATGGAAAGTCCCCATTAAACATGAAAACCCAACATGTGTGTGTGTGTGCGGGCGTGCGTGCGTGCGTGTGTGTGAAAACTTTCTTTCCGCTTTCTGAACCTCTGCTATGAGACTCATTCTGGCTGTATGTCATGTCACTAATCAGTTCTTCTTCTGTAGTGTTCATGGGTACAAATATTACAACATCTCAAAAAACAAGATCACATGTTACACACTTACCGATATAAGCTCTGCAATGTCTTGTAACAAAGGAAATACCCTTTTCAAAGCTGCAAGGAAAAAGGGAAAAAGAGAGAAAATAAAGGAAGTGCTCCATAAAATAGGCAAAGCATTTCATAATCCAGTGACTAAATGTATGAAAAGGTCAAAAAGGTCAAACATATATGGTGAAATGCTTAATATGTTGAAAATAACCAAAATATCTGATAAATAATATCAGTATTAGTAGTGGTGCCTGGAAACTATTACTTTTGCTTATTTTCAGGATTCTTAGGATTTTAAGGGATGGTTCATCCAGAAATGAATTTTCTGTCATCATCCTCATCCTCATGTCATTCATCACAAATTATTATATTTTTAATAAAGCCTGAGAGATTTATGTCCCTCAGGTGCAAGTCCAGTAACCCAAAAATGTGACGCTTCAAAAAGTTCATAAATACTTAATGAATTAGTCTTCTGTAGAGATACAATCGTTTTAAATGATGAACATGCAACATTAATTTATGCTTTTATTAACTCACATACATTCTCACGCGTCACACAAGCACGTTTGAGCTTCTGCAAGGTTTGTTCTCGTGTGCAGTGTTGGGGTAACGCATTACAAGTAACGTAATCAGATTACTTTCTTCAAGTAACACATTACTTTACAATAATTACAAATGTAATAATTTACAACAAAATATCTGAGTTACCTTTTCAAAATAGTTGCTTTGTTTTCCCCTTTACTGACTGACAGCTCTCCCGTCCCTGTGTTGAGAGAAACCGTGAGTCAGTGCAGAGGAGTTGTGTGAACATGATGGTTGTCGTTCTAGACTAAATGTGATCATGCATCTGCAGAAAAGCAGATTCAGTATTCCTCAAAATGAATAAATACTATGAAATGCAAATCTGCAATAATTAAATACGTTAACTTACACAAATATACAAATATAATATGTATTTAATCTCACTTTATTAACCAATGTCTTTGCAGCTGACCTTCGATTATCCAATTCAACCATACTAATAAGTAAAAACAACTTTTTTTGTTTTATTCTTTTGTTTTTATTGCTGTATCCGAAATCGCATATTTCCCTACTATACACTCACCTGAAGGATTATTAGGAACACCTGTTCAATTTCTCATTAATGCAATTATCTAATCAACCAATCACATGGCAGTTGCTTCAATGCATTTAGGGGTGTGGTCCTGGTCAAAACAATCTCCTGAACTCCAAACTGAATGTCAGAATGGGAAAGAAAGGTGATTTAAGCAATTTTGAGCGTGGCATGGTTGTTGGTGCCAGACGGGCCGGTCTGAGTATTTCACAATCTGCTCAGTTACTGGGATTTTCACGCACAACCATTTCTAGGGTTTACAAAGAATGGTGTGAAAAGGGAAAAACATGCAGTATGCGGCAGTCCTGTGGGCGAAAATGCCTTGTTGATGCTAGAGGTCAGAGGAGAATGGGCCGACTGATTCAAGCTGATAGAAGAGCAACTTTGACTGAAATAACCACTCGTTACAACCGAGGTATGCAGCAAAGCATTTGTGAAGCCACAACACGCACAACAGCAGAAGACCCCACCGGGTACCACTCATCTCCACTACAAATAGGAAAAAGAGGCTACAATTTGCACGAGCTCACCAAAATTGGACAGTTGAAGACTGGAAAAATGTTGCCTGGTCTGATGAGTCTCGATTTCTGTTGAGACATTCAGATGGTAGAGTCAGAATTTGGCGTAAACAGAATGAGAACATGGATCCATCATGCCTTGTTACCACTGTGCAGGCTGGTGGTGGTGGTGTAATGGTGTGGGGGATCTTTGGCACACTTTAGGCCCCTTAGTGCCAATTGGGCATTGTTTAAATGCCACGGCCTACCTGAGCATTGTTTCTGACCATGTCCATCCCTTTACGACCAACAGGTACCCATCCTCTGATGGCTACTTCCAGCAGGATAATGCACCATGTCACAAAGCTCCAATCATTTCAAATTGGTTTCTTGAACATGACAATGAGTTCACTGGACTAAAATGGCCCCCACAGTCACCAGATCTCAACCCAATAGAGCATCTTTGGGATGTGGTGGAACGGGGGCTTCGTGCCCTGGATGTGCATCCCACAAATCTCCATCAACTGCAAGATGCTATCCTATCAATATGGGCCAACATTTTTAAAGAATGCTTTCAGCACCTTGTTGAATCAATGCCACGTAGAATTAAGGCAGTTCTGAAGGCGAAAGGGGGTCAAACACAGTATTAGTATGGTGTTCCTAATAATCCTTTAGGTGAGTGTAGATTGGGTGAAAAACAGTATGTGACAAAAGAAGTATTCACCGAATTCACGCTACTCACAAAAGAGTAGGCAAAAATTAGCCGGATGATTTAGCACACGACAGCCAATGGACCGGAAGTCATTCATTTGCTATGGAGTCGCACAGGGGCTGTGTGGGATGCCGACCATCTGCGGAGGTGGAATTTTCAAATCCAATATGAGATTTGGATGTGTTAAAAAATTTAACTTGGATTGACTACACTGTATGCAACATGCCGACCGGATGTAATGTATTCCAATGTGTTTCAATCTGATCGGTGTGAGAAATATGAATACTTTTTGTTTAACTAAAATGCATCCATGTGGCTGAATACACTTTTGCTAGTTTAACAATAGAAAACATGCTTGGTGCGCCAGGTGCATGATCCAAAAGGGTTGTACCTAGTCTCTTAATGAGTCATGGGTGTGTTTTGGGCTTTGATGTGCAATAAACCAATCAGAGTGTCATCTCCCATTCCCTTTAAAAGCCAGGCGGATTCGCTATTTACATGGTGGAATATGGACACCTTCAACCTGACGAGTCAGTTTAAATACACAAAATATCAAACACGATTGGTCAAATAATTAGCCAATTTCATTCTTCATTATTGCAAATAGGTAACTCGGATACATGCAATGACTATCCATTATGACGTGTAGGCATTTTTATCTTTATTTACACAATAATGATCTTTTACATTGTAATCCTTTTCTTTTTAATATTTGGCATGTTTGTGTGCTGCTGCGCGTCCCTGTGTGTGTAATAAGCAGAGTGTACGCACGCTGTTCACCCGCCTATTGGCGTATATTACTAACGCGCCCTATAAATAGCAAAAAAATAAATACTGTGCTTTTGACTAGACCAGGTTTTTGTTGGTCAACGGCGCAGTCGTTTTCAGTTGCCTGAAAATAGCAACACGCCAACACACATGCCTGAACACACCTCGTTTTCTGACCAGCACGCCCATGGGCGAACAGATGTGCACCAGTGCATTTGCTATTTAAACAACGTGGCGCTGGACGTGAAAATGATAACTGCGTCTGGCTGAAACTAGCAAAAAACTCTTGGTCGCGCCTGGCGTCGATAAGGCCCTGAGTGTTGAACTTTCTTCTCCAGCATCCTGTTCTTCTGCAATCCAGAATGGCAACACAGCTAAATGGTTTGTTTGAGCTGCACCCTCTACTGTACAGGCGTGAATTGGCATTTCATTGACAACATGTGTTCTTATTTCACTTATTTCTGTGCCTTAATTATTATATTGATTAATAATAGATTGTTAGCTAATCTGTGTGCTTTGTATATGTGCATTTCTGAAATGCATAACATGGACAAATCACTTTAAATTGTAATGTAGACGCATGCATTTTCTGTGAAGCTGCTATGGAACGATATGTATTGTGAAAAAAGCTATACAAATAAATTTGAATTGAATTGAATTTCTTTCAGCCTGAGGCATGGTATGAAAGGGCCTTTGACATTTGCACTTCCCCAACACTGCTCATGTCAAGCAAGTGAGGTTGAGCTCCAGCTGAGCTTTGATGATCAATGCTTATATATGAATAAATTAAATTGTTCATCATAAAAAGCGATCATATCTCTTCAGAAGACTTGAATTAAACCGCTGGATTCATATGAATTACTTTTACAATCTCTTTATGAACTTTTTGATGCATAAAAGTTTTGGTGGAACAGACTTTTAAAGGAGGGACAGATATCTCTCAGATTTCTTTAAAAATAGCTTCATTTGTGCTTTAAAGATGAACGAAAGTCATAGTTTTGGAACGACATGATGGTGAGTAATTAATGACAGGATTTTCATTTTTGGGAGCGCTATCCCTTTAAACAGACCTAGGCTAGAACTTTAGTGCATAACTCATCTAGCAAGATTTTGTGAATCATGGGGCATGAGGACAGGTGTGTTATTGCTTTTCTAAGTGATATGGAGGAGGGGGGGGGGGGTTAATAGACTTTCACTGAAGTAGAGATGCAAACTATATCTGGACACCAGAATACAGACATGAGAGTGCACTATTTTGACATGGGCCATAATCAACCACCTAGAAACCACCCAGAACACAGAAATACACAACTTGCTCAAGTCAGCCATGAAATGAAACCCCACCTACGTCTGAACAGTTTGTCATTGATCCAATTCTAATGGTGTGAATGTACAGAAAAAACGCAGATTTAGGAAGGCTTATGGAGGGATTTTTCACTAAATGTATATCAAAGATCAAGTGGTTCTCAGTGGGTGATTTTAAACATGCACAAGAGTACATTTCTTAAAGTGTGCTTTGAGCTGACCTGAAGAAAGTTTATGGGATGAGTGAGTGAGATTATCCAGGGTCCATCAGACTGAAGAGATTGCATCTCCTCATAGATAAAATCTCAGTACAGTCACCATAGCAACAGATAGGAGGATCCTAAAAACAGAAACACAAATCATGAAAGCTATTATCCTCTCATGAATACCTCTTTCCATCACATGTCCCTCTATGTCATGTTGAAAACAAAATGATCTGGCATGAGACCAGATAACAGAACAGAATACACTGTTTTAGGGGCTGTTTACATGACACCGGTTTCAACTAAAAACAGAAAACTTCTTTTGCATTTTGGCCGTTCATTTACACAATAACTGAGTTTTGGGGGCCTAAAATTGCAAGCTTTTGAAAACAGGTTTCCAAGTGCAAGTGTTTGAAAATTATACCGTTATCGTCTCCATGTAAACTACAAAAACGCAAATTTGTGAAAACGGTGACGTCATGTGCATGCATGCATGCAACTACTGGACGGGCATGAATAATACACGGCGGGGATCATTTTGACCATGTTGTCGTCTGTACGTGAAAAAAACAAAGGAAAAACTTTTCCGTTTTTAGTACATCATTGTCCCTAAATTACAAAAGAACTATACAAGGAAAAGAGTGCCAATATATCCTCATTAGACAACTTCATGCACATGTGTCTAGTGGAGTGTGAAGCGCCTGGTTCTTGTTGCGGTTTTTCCTTTTGGCATGTTCATCATCAGTCCATCTTAGCTTTGTGGTGAAAGACTGCTATCTATGTCTCTGCAACAGCAGGTGCATGTGAGTCAGTTCACAGAGGATAAAAGGTCAAAGATCAGCTGAGTTACAGTAAAGAAATCCACATCTTCACTGTTACACACCCACCACACAGAGTATGAGACATGAGAACTCGGACAAAACAATCATTCCGTGTGATTTCATCAGTGCACATTCTACACAGACAATTGGGAAATAGTTGATGTTGCCAGACTAAACACTCTGATTATTCCCATCGCTTTGTGCACTAAAATACTAAAGTATTTTTTGAGTGTGATATCATTGTCATAATAACACTGGACTTGTGTCCAGAATAAAACGCATGCCAACAGAAATGTTGAGTTTGCACACTGAGCTTCTTACACCACAACCCTATTGACAACCTTTTTGGACCACAAAAGGTCACAAGTGTGACCACACCTTAAAGAACTATGTTTTAATGAGTCAAAATGATAAACAATCCTCAAACTCGTAAGTCAGCAGTTTGAATCAGACTCAGTTACTGACACAACTGACTCCTTGACCCTGAAGCGTGAATCATTATTCAGTTATGTTGATCTGAAATTAACTAAGACTTAAATGTTTTACTTATTATTAGGCATGTGCCGGTATTACATTTTCATGTTGCGATTAATTGCTGAAGCTTTTATCACGGTATACGGTATTATCACGATATTGAAATAAGTTGCAAACAAAAGTGTTGTCATACTATAACAGGTTAAATCACTTTCTTATAACAAAAGAACCAAACATTTAAATACAATAAAGCAATACACAAAAACGTATAAAGTAAACAAATATTTTAAAAAGATTAAAGTGCAAAAGAATTATAAAGAACAATAGGTATGCTGAAATGTACATTTAACTAAGATTAATACATGCTTTAGAAGTATTTTTCATTGTCAGTTTGTTAATGAAGGAACTAATGTTAAATACTGGAGCCTTATTGTAAAGTGTGTGATTGAACAACAGTCAGAACATATTCAAACAATATCTAGGGCATGTAATTTAGTCCAGATTAAAATATAAAATGCAAGTTTGAAAATTAATAGCCTTAAGTCTTTAAGTATTATGTATTAGGTTATGTGATTACTGGGGAAACGGCTGCATTTCTGCTGTTCCGTCAGCGCCCTCTGCTGTCAGAGAGTGAATGTGCACTTCAGCGAGTCTCCTCATTCCGCCATGTGCTCGGCTCATGCACGGTCTATTTACATCAGTGCACGTTCCTCTTTGACGTGTTTTTCATTTTAAATGGTTGATGGGTAAAGTATTCTTAAAATTAATTCTAAAAATCTGAATAATTCGTAATAAATAATTATTCACTGTATTTTGAAGTGCCCACAATAACAATATTGTGCATGTTCATTATTGCGGTATATCGTATTACCGTTTACCGGCACATGTCTATTTATTATTTAAAAGTGCTCTATGTAACTTTTCCGTCCACTAGAGGTCGCCTATTCAAAACAAAGTCGTAGTTCGATTACGCCAAGTTTGAGCGCAGAATAGGGTGACCACCCGTCCCACTTTGCGTTGTACCGCACAGCATTTTTACTCCTTGTCCCGCACATCGCATATTGAGAAAATGTCCAGCATTTTCATCAATCTGTTGGTTTTTAATTATCATCATTTTTAAATCCTATCCAATGGTTGAAAAGAAAGGAGTAAACACGGTCACTAGTAGGTTGTGACGGCTGTCAATCAAAATGTGGAGTGGTGATTCGTTCCATGTGTTCCTTGTCAGAAAACGAGTGTGTAATTCTGTAAATTGGTTATATTCTTAATATATAATATGAATTAATATACAAGACTGTCAATGAACTAATTTCATGTTGTTTTATATTTTATTTGTTCATTATTTATTTTGTTGGATTTTAGTTGGACTTGGTCAGAACGCTTTCAATTTCAATTATTTTTATCAGCTGAAAGGCAGAATACAAATGTTTTTATTAAGTTAGATAGACATTAGTTTCAGGTTATGTTTTAGTGCCGGTAACATGTCCCACATTGTCCCACACAAACATATTAATCGTCCCACATTTGGTTTGTTTGATGGTGGTCACCCTAGAGCAGAATCTTGTGACATGTGGTCTTCACCTTACAGCCAGTGGAAAAGAATCGGGATAGGACTCGGGCGGAAATCATGTTCATGGATGTGATTAATAACGTTACTGTAGTACGAAATAGAGCAGGATAGAGTGTTGTGGAGTAGAGCAGGGCCGCTGGAGCGATTGTTAATAAGATGAACGCAACACACGCCTGGCGAGCAGCGGGACTTTTATTATGACACAGTCTTCGGCGCCATTTCCACTTTTCAGGTCATGAGTATGAGGTAACGCATCTCTGTTTATCATATTAGATACATTTGAGTGTGTTGAAAATGATGTTATGACGTTACTCTGTGTGTTCGCTCGGCGGCTGCTATGACACTTGTTCACACTGCAGTGAGAGTAAAGCGTTTCTGCAAAATAAAAATAAAAAGCGACGCCATTCACAGGCGACTCCCTCAAACGTCCCGGTCGGTTAAAAAGGTAGTTTTCTCACGATTTAAAAATAGTTGGAAACATTTGGGATATTGTAAGTACTCAACTGAACATTTTTTGGGACATTTTACTGCAAAAAATGTTACATAGTGCACCTTTAACTCATTCAAATTTTTCTTCAAACAGGCAGAAACAGAGTAATATTTAGAGGTGAATTCAGGTAAATTGGGACTGATTTTGCCATTGAGATGACCGGAAAAAAATGTCCCAATTATCCTTAATTAACCCTATAAACTGTAAACCCTAACGCTCGAGTAGAGCCAACTCAAATTAAACAAATAAGTTCAATAAAATTAACTTTTATGAGTATTTAGAACTTTCTTTTTCTTTTGAGTTCACAAAACGAACACATTTTAAGTAATCTTACTTGTTTCATTGTTTTGAGTTTTATGCACTTGTTTCTTTTAATTTAAACAAACTTAAATTTACCTGAAACTTTGCTGGGTTTTCTATCTCCCATTGTGCAAACACTATCAGGATCACTTAGCCTGACGTCGTCATACTCAATTCTAGTCAGAATATGAGTCTGATACTGCTCCATTGGGCTGTGATTATTGGGATGTCTTTCAACCGAACAAGGAAAGAAAATGCCTCTGCACTCAATTGGATAGACCTACAACCAATCAGAGCAACGGAGCGACGCATAGTTGTCAACAGAACTCAACTGCACGCACGCTGAAAGAAGTAGAAGAAGAAGATGAGTGTAAACGATCTTTGCCGGTGTTGTAAAAAATTATTTAAGGATACACGGAGGACTTACCGACACAATCATCATTTTTGAGAGAAATAGTAAAGGTGAATGCATATACGAACAAGTTCTCCGTTTAGTAAACGAATTCAACCCAAGCGGATCAAGTCCAGACCGAACTTCCCGATCTCAAATGCTGTGGGCGGGGCTAAGTTCGGCTGGCATCCAGGCTAAGGATCACTTGATAGACAGCATCAAATTGGAAGTGATGTGTATTAAATTGTTAAACATTATTGTAGTCGATACACTTAAACACCTTCATGCCGGCAGTGACTGTAGCTAAAGCAAGAAACTATGCAATCAATGAACTGCAGCTCTAATCCATGATTATGCAATTTTTTACATCTAAAAAGTGATGTGGCTCCTACACGTTTCATTTTAGGAACTGATAGCTCTCTAATATTTTTTTTTCTTCCTCTGGAGCCCTGCTTTGACATGCGCAGTTTAATGTCTCAATGACAGAAAGGTCCGTTTTTACTTGAATGATTGACATGCCCAGTGACTCACAACACATTTCCAGCAAGAGAACACACTCACTCCGTTCCCTTAACTAACAGGGTTGACACTTTCGTCACTTACAGACATCTATACACATCTATATTAACGAGAATTCCAGAAATCTGGACATATTGTACACACACTTTCCAGAGAAACCTCCTGTGCTGCTAATGCACACTGCAGATTGGAAACTAATAATTCAGAAACTGCCATAAATGAATTCATTATACTCCAACATCTTCTCACCTCCACACTCTTAAAAATAAAGGTTCTTTATTGGCATCTTTAACATCCATGGTTTTTATAGTGGAAACAGTTTCTTTAGATTATTCAAATGTCTTCACTATGTTCTTAATAAGAAAAAACTGGTTCTTTTAGGAGCTGCTCACTGAATGATTCTTTGGGGAACCGAAATGATTCTTCTATATGCCATCGCTGCGAAACAAACCCCCTCTTTTGGAACCTTTATTTTTAAGAGTGTGGTAGTGGCCATTTGTCCCACATTCCTGTCCATCCCCCGTCTGTTCCTGTGCACCTAAAATCAAGTCACCCGCGGTGTGTACGATTCGCTCAGGCGTGGCGCTTTCTGATGAGGTCACTGACCTTACTGATAGAGGAGAACGGTCCTGATACAGGGAGGAGAGGAAGGCGGTAACACAGACTGTGGGAACCAGAGTGTGGACTGTCTATGTATCTATTACACTAAATTGAGAAGCATTTATAATAACACACAGAAACCATCAAAAG
>NC_137115.1:7411125-7431125 GCF_949357685.1 Gobio gobio | reverse complement strand
ATTTTGCTGGCCATGTCAGTTTCAGAATTGGACCACTATTGTCGTTAGTGCTGTAATTATGTGAAAAATTACAAATGATAAACATCAGGAAATAATTAGGTAAAACGAATTAAAATATTAATATTTTATTTAAGTGTTCTATTTTTGCATTAGATGGAGATAAGCATGGTTTCAGAAAAGCAACACATTACAAACATGCAGTTCAGTAATGAAACCTAACTTAAAAATAATATACATATACATACTCCTAGCATGTAGCCTAGGCGAAATCCATCAACACAAGTTCATTTTAAAAAGATTTTTTTTTTCCACACAGTGTTCTTGAACAGAGAAAGGCAATCTGGTACAGCATATCACAATCCTTAGAAAATGTGATGGGGAAAAACTTTATATTATTTGAATTTATCACGAAAATATCCATCACAAAAATACTCAACATCACAGGCTTCCTTTTTTGTGTCTAATCTGTACAGATCATGCATATAAATATGTAAAAATAGTACAAATATTTCTAACAGCATCTTCAACAGTTCCATAACAACCACATAGACAAACCAGGCATCAAAAAAAGCAAAGCAATATTTCCAAAATGCTCTAAAATTCTATTCAAATGGCATACTGTGCTAAGACTGCACAATAAAAGCTAAATTAAAAGTAACGTGTCTAAATGTCTGTATCTGTCTGGGTGTTGTATGTTTATTATCTACAACAAAATATGTTTGATCAGAGAAAAATTGATATAATTTATCAATTCAAAGCGTCATACAGAGTGTCATGAAAATAAGGTCTACAAGGATCAAAAAATACTCTTTTTGTAGCAACATTTTCTTTATGCATAAGTTGTGTTTTTCTTGTTATTATTAAAATATATAAATAATTGAAATAATTGCCTCTTTATATGGCCAATATATTATTACCCTACCAGCTGTAGGTCATGTAACTGAGATGCTTACTGTTTCGAACTGCTACTTTTTGTTTCTGTATACTTTGTTGTCTTAGACACTACAGTAACAGTTCCCTCTGTTTTAGTAATCAGATGCTCTGAGGACATTTCATGGGTCAAATATTCAACGCTTGGCATCTTCATATAGAAACCTCCAGAGGCTTCCTCACTCGAGCAAGGAAGAGAGGACTTGCTTGCTTTTGGAGAGCTTTTTGGTGTGATGTGAAGGATGCCAGTAGAATGGGGACTAAGGGTAACCTTGGGTACTTTGAACCATGTTGCTTCCTCTCTTTCTTCACTCTTATTTACGGAGACATATCCAGCTGATACTGTAGATATTGGGGACTCTGATCCCTCCCGTTCTGTTAGCATTTCAGTCCTTGCTTTTGAATATACCAAAGTATCAGTCTCTCTCATTGTGCCTGATATCGTCATTGTCTCCTTGCTCTCTTTGCTTTCCCATGAGGTCTCCTTCCTGAGATGCGTCTTGCTTGTTTCCATTTCCTCTTGCTGAACTGTATCTTTCGAGTAGGGTGAGAAAAACTCCAATTTGGGCAATTTAAGCTTTCCAAGCATTGCTTTTTCATCTTTGTCACCATTTTGACTTGGACTTGTTCCATCATCAGACCCACTTGGCGTTATATCAAACGATCCTCTCTGCCCAGATGAAAATGTGACTTTGGGCAATATAAGCTTAGCAGTTTTTGACTTTCCTTCAATTTCCACGTCCTCTTCCAAATGCACTGCTTTCCCCTTTTCATTTGATCGAGACTTGCCAAAACTCGGCTTCATTTTTATCTTTGGCAGCTTGTGCTTCTCATCTCCAATTTCTGCACTTGCTTCACCACCTACACTAGCAGAGCTCTCTGTTTGTGGATTCACCATAACAAATACAGCTTTTGTTACCTTTGGCATACGTGGGCCCTCGTACTCTACCTCAGAGTCTACGTTTATAGAGTGACCTTTTGATTTCTGAGTGATGTTAGCTTCGGGCGAACTTAAAGAAGGTAGAGGTATCCCAAACTTTGGAATTTTGACTTTAACCGTCTGCTTTTTATCTTCTTCAGAGAGATTGGTGTCAACTTGGGTAGTCTCAATGTCAAAGTCAAGTTCGGGAATCTTTGGTGTTGGTAAATCAGCTTTCAAGTTTGCATCGGTTCCTCCTTTTAAAAATGTAGCGGCCTTTTTTCCAGGCTTGGTTGTGTCAGTTTCCAATGCAGATACTTTTACTTTTGGCATTCCAATATTAAATTTTGAACCTTTAACTTTTGGACCTTTTATTTTCTCTTTTGGTGCATTGGGGCTAAGATCCATTTCTGGAAGTTCAGTCTTCTTTTTATTCTTTTTACCCTTTTTATTTGCATCCTTAAGGCCTGCATTAGCAGAAGGAACTGACATGCCTGCCAGTCTTGACTTTTCTAAATCTAGGCCTACTTTTGGGATTTTAACATTTGATTCTCCAGTTTTACCTTGTGGTAATGATATGTCTACCTGTGGTATCTTAATATCAGGCTTTTTACATTGTCCACCTTCTACTTCCACAGATCCTGAAGCCTCAGCGTTGCCCGTTTTGCCATGGGGTAGTGATATATCCACTTTAGGCATTGTTATTTTTGATAATTGAATGATGCCACCTTGTTTTCTGACCTCTGTTTTTTCTGTATCCTCTTGTTGTCCTTCTAATGATAGATCTACTTTTGGAATTTTGATATTAGGCACCTTGGATTTCCCTTCTTTGCCACACGCTCCCAGTTCAAGAGTATCAATGCCTTCTATTTTACCATGAGGTAATGAGATATCTACTGTTGGTAGTTTGATTCCTTTACCTTTTCCTTCACCAAGCTGAAGTTCTGGAGCAATGTCTTTAGATTTTATTTTTGGAAGGGAAATATCAGCTGTTGGCATCTTTAATTTTCCACCTTCTAGTCCTGAATCTGGTGCATGACTTTCTCCTTTACTTCCACGAGGTAGCGATAAATCTATCTTAGGCACTGTGATGTCTGGCATTTTTAATTTATTTCCCTTAGCTCCAAATTCTGAATCAGGATAATTAGTTTCCTTTGTTTTTCCATGAGGCAAAGATATATCAACATTAGGCACTGACATTTTTTCACCTGTAATTTCAATGTTAGCATTAGATGTGTCATTTTTCATATGAGGTAAAGATATTTCCACTTCTGGCATCCTTAATTTACCCCGCCTTCCAATCTCCACCTCATGGTGACCTGTGTCACCTGTTTTTCCATGTGGAAGTGAAAGGTCTACTTTAGGTATTTTAACATGGGGGAAATTTACTATACCTCTACTACTATCAATGTTCAAGTCAGAAGAGTTTGAGTCCTCTGGTTCATGAAGTTTTACCCTAGGCAAGGAAACATCTAAATCAACTTTTGGAACTGATATGTCAATAGTTGGCATCTTAGGAATTTTTAAATTGCCCTCATAACCTCTGATATCTGCTTCAGATACATCAACCTCAGTTTTTGGAAGCAATACCTCACATTCTGGAATATGTGCTGTTGGCAATGATATCTCAACTGCTGGCATTTTGACCCTTCCTTTGCTATCCGCTGCAGACATATCCATTTCTACATCTTTGAGCTTTGCTTTTGGAGTAGTTGTCTTGAATTTGGGGAATTTGAGCTTGTATCTGACCTTGTCATCAGGACCCTCCACTCTGATTTCTGGTTTTGTAATTTCTCCAGTGCCTGCCTTTATCTTCATTTCAGCTTCAGGGACAATTATTTCAATATCCTTTTTAGATGTTCCAATGGATGGCATTTTAATTTTGGACTTATTTATTTTGGCATCTGTTTCCACTGATGGTGATGTTTTTTCTATGTCCAAATCTATTGATAAGCCAGGAATCTCTCGTTCTAGTTCGTCTCCACTTTTAATTTTTCTGCCAAATTTAGGGAGTGAAATTTTGGGCATTTTTACAGAGACGTCTGGAACATCAAAACTAGCCCCGGATGATGGTCTTCCACTCTCCGCCTTAAGAAGTTCAATATTGTCTCTATCACTGCCCTTTGCCTTTGGAAAAGTAAAGTCCAGGTCAACTTTAGGAGCGGATATGTCAACAGTTGGTATTTTCACAGTTGGCAGCCTGATGTTACCACCTAAAGTGGCCTCAGGGACATTTAAGTCACTAATTTTGGCACTTGTAGCTTTGGTCTTAGCATCAAAATCATGGGACATTTTAGGTACTGAGATGTCTATGTCTTTCTTCTCTGACCCGACTTTAAGTTCACGCTCTGTCAGTTTCATTTTTGGCAGAGAGATATCTATAGATGGCATGTGAAACTTTCCACCTTTGATATCAGGACCTTCCACATTGATTTCACCTCCTGATGGTTGTAATTTAGGCAAGGACACATCAAATTTTGGCATTTCAAATGTTCCTCCTTTTCCTGCATGTCCTTCAACATCTACACCTCCTCCTGCTCCTCCTCCTGGCAGAGAGATATCTACAGAGGGCATGGTTATCTTTCCACCTTTGATATCGGGACCTTCAACATTGATGTCACCTCCTGATTGTTTAAATTTAGGCAAGGAAACGTCCACTTTAGGCGTTTCAAATTTTCTTCCTTTTCCTGCATGTCCTTCAACATCTACATCTACTCCTCCTCCTGTTCCTCCTCTTGGCAGAGAGATATCTACAGAGGGCATGTGAAACTTTCGACCTTTGATATCGGGACCTTCCATGTCAATTTTCCCCCCAGATGGTTTTAATTTAGGCAAGGACACATCAAATTTTGGCATTTCAAATTTTCCTCCTTTTCCTGCATGTCCTTCAACATCTACATCTCCTCCTGCTCCTCCTTCTGGCAGAGAGATATCTATAGAGGGCATGGTTATCTTTCCACCTTTGATATCGGGACCTTCAACATTGATGTCACCTCCTGATGGTTTAAATTTAGGCAAGGAAACGTCCACTTTAGGCATTTCAAATTTTCTTCCTTTTCCTGCATGTCCTTCAACATCTACATCTCCTCCTCCTCCTCCTCCTCTTGGCAGAGAGATATCTACAGAGGGCATGTGAAACTTTCCACCTTTGATATCGGGACCTTCCATGTCAATTTTCCCCCCAGATGGTTTTAATTTAGGCAAGGACACATCAAATTTTGGCATTTCAAATTTTCCTCCCTTTCCTGCATGTCCGTCTACATCTACACCTCCTCCTGCTCCTCCTCCTGGCAGAGAGATATCTATAGAGGGCATGGTTAACTTTCCACCTTTGATATCGGGACCTTCCACATTGATTTCACCTCCTGATGGTTTAAATTTAGGCAAGGACACATCAAATTTTGGCATTTCAAATTGTCCTCTTTTTCCTGCATGTCCTTCAACATCTACACCTCCTCCTGCTCCTCCTCCTGGCAGAGAGATATCTATAGAGGGCATGTGTAACTTTCCACCTTTGATATCAGGACCTTCAACATTGATTTCACCTCCTGATGGTTTAAATTTAGGCAAGGACACATCAAATTTTGGCATTTCAAATTTTCCTCCCTTTCCTGCATGTCCGTCTACATCTACACCTCCTCCTGCTCCTCCTCCTGGCAGAGAGATATCTATAGAGGGCATGTGTAACTTTCCACCTTTGATATCAGGACCTTCAACATTGATTTCACCTCCTGATGGTTTAAATTTGGGCAAGGAAATGTCCACTTTAGGCATTTCAAATTTCCTTCCTTTTCCTGCATGTCCTTCAACATCTACACCTCCTCCTGTTCCTCCTTCTGGCAGAGATATATCTATAGAGGGCATGTGAAACTTGCCACCTTTGATATCGGGACCTTCAACATTGATTTCACCTCCTGATGGTTTCATTTTAGGCAAGGACACATCAAATTTTGCCATTTCAAATTTTCCTCCCTTTCCCGCATGTCCTTTAACATCTACACCTCCTGTTCCTCCTCTTGGCAGGGAGATATCTATTGAGGGCATGTGAAACTTTCCACCTTTGATATCGGGACCTTCCATGTCAATTTTACCCCCAGATGGTTTTAATTTAGGCAAGGACACATCACATTTTGGCATTTCAAATGTTCCTCCTTTTCCTGCATGTCCTTCAACATCTACACCTCCTCCTGCTCCTCCTCCTGGCAGAGAGATATCTATAGAGGGCATATGAAACTTGCCACCTTTGATATCGGGACCTTCAATATTGATTTCACCTCCTGATGGTTTTAATTTAGGCAAGGACACTTTAGGAAGGGACACATCAAATTTTGGCATTTCAAATTTTCCTCCTTTTCCTGCATGTCCTTCAACATCTACACCTCCTCCTGTTCCTCCTTCTGGCAGAGAGATATCTGTAGAGGGCATGTGAAACTTGCCACCTTTGATATCGGGACCTTCCACATTGATTTTACCTCCTGTTGGTTTAAATTTAGGCAAGGAAACATCCACTTTAGGCATTTCAAATTTCCTTCCTTTTCCTGCATGTCCTTCAACATCTACACCTCCTCCTGTTCCTCCTCCTGGCAGAGAGATATCTATAGAGGGCATGTGAAACTTGCCACCTTTGATATCGGGACCTTCCATGTCAATTTTACCCCCAGATGGTTTTAATTTAGGCAAGGACACATCACATTTTGGCATTTCAAATTTTCCTCCTTTTCCTGTATGTCCTTCAATATCTACACCTCCTCCT
The DNA here is from genome assembly GCF_949357685.1 of Gobio gobio. NCBI lineage: Eukaryota > Metazoa > Chordata > Actinopteri > Cypriniformes > Gobionidae > Gobio > Gobio gobio. The sequence goes on along the minus strand of NC_137115.1, from coordinate 7,424,523 downwards.
GCTCCTCCTCTTGGCAGGGAGATATCTATAGAGGGCATGTGAAACTTGCCACCTTTGATATCGGGACCTTCCATGTCAATTTTACCCCCAGATGGTTTTAATTTAGGCAAGGACACATCACATTTTGGCATTTCAAATTTTCCTCCTTTTCCTGTATGTCCTTCAATATCTACACCTCCTCCTGCTCCTCCTCTTGGCAGGGAGATATCTATAGAGGGCATGTGAAACTTGCCACCTTCGATTTCGGGACCTTCAACATTGATTTCACCTCCTGTTGGTTTAAATTTAGGCAAGGAAACATCAAATTTTGGCATTTCAAATGTTCCTCTCTTTCCTGCATGTCCTTCAACATCTACACCTCCTCCTGCTCCTCCTCTTGGCAGAGAGATATCTATAGAGGGCATGTGAAACTTGCCACCTTTGATATCGGGACCTTCCATGTCAATTTTACCCCCAGATGGTTTTAATTTAGGCAAGGACACATCACATTTTGGCATTTCAAATTTTCCTCCTTTTCCTGTATGTCCTTCAATATCTACACCTCCTCCTGCTCCTCCTCTTGGCAGGGAGATATCTATAGAGGGCATGTGAAACTTGCCACCTTCGATTTCGGGACCTTCAACATTGATTTCACCTCCTGTTGGTTTAAATTTAGGCAAGGAAACATCAAATTTTGGCATTTCAAATGTTCCTCTCTTTCCTGCATGTCCTTCAACATCTACACCTCCTCCTGTTCCTCCTCCTGGCAGAGAGATATCTACAGAGGGCATGTGAAACTTTCCACCTTTGATATCAGGACCTTCAACATTGATTTCACCTCCTGATGGTTTTAATTTAGGCAAGGACACATCAAATTTAGGCATTTCAAATTTCCTTCCTTTTCCTGCATGTCCTTCAACATCTACACCTCCTCCTGTTCCTCCTTCTGGCAGAGAGATATCTATAGAGGGCATGTGTAACTGTCCACCTTTGATATCAGGACCTTCAACATTGATTTCACCTCCTGATGGTTTTAATTTAGGCAAGGACACTTTAGGAAGGGACACATCAAATTTTGGCATTTCAAATTTTCCTCCTTTTCCTGCATGTCCTTTAACATCTACACCTCCTCCTGGCAGAGAGATATCTAAAGAGGGCATGTGTAACTTTCCACCTTTGATATCAGGACCTTCCACATTGATTTCACCTCCTGATGGTTTTAATTTAGGCAAGGAAATATCCACTTTAGGCATTTCAAATTTCCTTCCTTTTCCTGCATGTCCTTCAACATCTACACCTCCTCCTGTTCCTCCTCTTGGCAGAGAGATATCTATAGAGGGCATGTGAAACTTTCCACCTTTGATATCGGGACCTTCCATGTCAATTTTACCCCCAGATGGTTTTAATTTAGGCAAGGACACATCACATTTTGGCATTTCAAATGTTCCTCCTTTTCCTGCATGTCCTTCAACATCTACACCCCCTCCTGCTCCTCCTCCTGGCAGAGAGATATCTATAGAGGGCATGTGAAAATTCCCACCTTTGATATCGGGACCTTCAACATTGATTTCACCTCCTGATGGTTTTAATTTAGGCAAGGACACTTTAGGAAGGGACACATCAAATTTTGGCATTTCAAATGTTCCTCCTTTTCCTGCATGTCCTTCAACATCTACAACTCCTCCTGTTCCTCCTCCTGGCAGAGAGATATCTACAGAGGGCATGTGAAACTTTTCACCTTTGATATCAGGACCTTCCACATTGATTTTACCTCCTGATGGTTTAAATTTAGGCAAGGAAACATTGAATTTAGGCATTTCAAATGTTCCTCCTTTTCCTGCATGTCCTTCAACATCTACACCTCCTCCTGTTCCTCCTTCTGGCAGAGAGATATCTATAGAGGGCATGTGTAACTGTCCACCTTTGATATCAGGACCTTCAACATTGATTTCACCTCCTGATGGTTTTAATTTAGGCAAGGAAATATCCACTTTAGGCATTTCAAATTTCCTTCCTTTTCCTGCATGTCCTTCAACATCTACACCTCCTCCTGTTCCTCCTCCTGGCAGAGAGATATCTAAAGAGGGCATGTGTAACTTTCCACCTTTGATATCAGGACCTTCCACATTGATTTCACCTCCTGATGGTTTTAATTTAGGCAAGGAAATATCCACTTTAGGCATTTCAAATTTCCTTCCTTTTCCTGCATGTCCTTCAACATCTACACCTCCTCCTGTTCCTCCTCCTGGCATAGAGATATCTATAGATGGCATGTGAAACTTTCCACCTTTGATATCGGGACCTTCAACATTGATTTTACCTCCTGATGGTTTTGCTTTAGGCAAGGACACATCAAATTTTGGCATTTCAAATTTTCCTCCTTTTCCTGCATGTCCTTTAACATCTACATCTCCTCCAGTTCCTCCTTCTGGCAGAGAGATATCTATAGAGGGCATGGTTATCTTTCCACCTTTGATATCAGGACCTTCCACATTGATTTCACCTCCTGATGGTTTTAATTTAGGCAAGGAAATATCCACTTTAGGCATTTCAAATTTCCTTCCTTTTCCTGCATGTCCTTCAACATCTACACCTCCTCCTGTTCCTCCTCTTGGCAGAGAGATATCTATAGAGGGCATGTGAAACTTTCCACCTTTGATATCGGGACCTTCCATGTCAATTTTACCCCCAGATGGTTTTAATTTAGGCAAGGACACATCACATTTTGGCATTTCAAATTTTCCTCCTTTTCCTGCATGTCCTTCAACATCTACACCCCCTCCTGCTCCTCCTCCTGGCATAGAGATATCTATAGAGGGCATGTGAAAATTCCCACCTTTGATATCGGGACCTTCAACATTGATTTCACCTCCTGATGGTTTTAATTTAGGCAAGGACACTTTAGGAAGGGACACATCAAATTTTGGCATTTCAAATGTTCCTCCTTTTCCTGCATGTCCTTCAACATCTACAACTCCTCCTGTTCCTCCTCCTGGCAGAGAGATATCTACAGAGGGCATGTGAAACTTTTCACCTTTGATATCAGGACCTTCCACATTGATTTTACCTCCTGATGGTTTAAATTTAGGCAAGGAAACATTGAATTTAGGCATTTCAAATGTTCCTCCTTTTCCTGCATGTCCTTCAACATCTACACCTCCTCCTGTTCCTCCTCTTGGCAGAGAGATATCTATAGAGGGCATATGAAACTTTCCACCTTTGATATCAGGACCTTCCATGTCAATTTTACCCCCAGATGGTTTTAATTTAGGCAAGGACACGTCACATTTTGGCATTTCAAATGTTCCTCCTTTTCCTGCATGTCCTTCAACATCTACACCTCCTCCTGCTCCTCCTCCTGGCAGAGAGATATCTATAGAAGGCATATGAAACTTGCCACCTTTGATATCGGGACCTTCAACATTGATTTCACCTCCTGATGGTTTAAATTTAGGCAAGGACACTTTAGGAAGGGACACATCAAATTTTGGCATTTCAAATGTTCCTCCTTTTCCTGCATGTCCTTCAATATCTACAACTCCTCCTGTTCCTCCTCCTGGCAGAGAGATATCTACAGAGGGCATGTGAAACTTTTCACCTTTGATATCAGGACCTTCCACATTGATTTTACCTCCTGATGGTTTAAATTTAGGCAAGGAAACATTGAATTTAGGCATTTCAAATGTTCCTCCTTTTCCTGCATGTCCTTCAACATCTACACCTCCTCCTGTTCCTCCTCTTGGCAGAGAGATATCTATAGAGGGCATATGAAACTTTCCACCTTTGATATCAGGACCTTCCATGTCAATTTTACCCCCAGATGGTTTTAATTTAGGCAAGGACACATCACATTTTGGCATTTCAAATGTTCCTCCTTTTCCTGCATGTCCTTCAACATCTACACCTCCTCCTGCTCCTCCTCCTGGCAGAGAGATATCTGTAGAAGGCATATGAAACTTGCCACCTTTGATATCGGGACCTTCAACATTGATTTCACCTCCTGATGGTTTAAATTTAGGCAAAGAAACATCAAATTTAGGCATTTCAAATTTTCCTCCTTTTCCTGCATGTCCTTCAACATCTACACCTCCTCCTTCTCCTCCTCCTGGCAGAGAGATATCTATAGAGGGCATGTGAAACTTTCCACCTTTGATATCGGGACCTTCAACATTGATTTCACCTCCTGATGGTTTAAATTTAGGCAAAGAAACATCAAATTTAGGCATTTCAAATTTTCCTCCTTTTCCTGCATGTCCTTCAACATCTACACCTCCTCCTGCTCCTCCTCCTGGCAGAGAGATATCTATAGAGGGCATGTGAAACTTTCCATCTTTGATATCGGCACCTTCAACATTGATTTCACCTTTCGATGGTTTAAATTTAGGTAAGGAAACATCAAATTTAGGCATTTCAAATTTTCCTCCTTTTCTTGCATGTCCTTCAACATCTACACCTCCTCCTGCTCCTCCTCCTGGCAGAGAGATATCTATAGAGGGCATGTGAAACTTTCCACCTTTGATATCGGGACCTTCAACATTGATTTCACCTCCTGATGGTTTAAATTTAGGCAAAGAAACATCAAATTTAGGCATTTCAAATTTTCCTCCTTTTCTTGCATGTCCTTCAACATCTACACCTCCTCCTGCTCCTCCTCCTGGCAGAGAGATATCTATAGAGGGCATGTGAAACTTTCCACCTTTGATATCGGGACCTTCAACATTGATTTCACCTCCCGATGGTTTAAATTTAGGCAAGGTAACATCAAATTTTGGCATTTCCAATTTTTTTCCTTTTCCTGCATGTCCTTCAACATCTACACCCCCTCCTGCTCCTCCTCCTGGCAGAGAGATATCTATAGAGGGCATGTGAAACTTTCCACCTTTGATATCGGGACCTTCAACATTGATTTCACCTCCTGATGGTTTAAATTTAGGCAAGGAAACATCAAATTTAGGCATTTCAAAATGTCCTCCTTTTCCTGCATGTCCTTCAACATCTACACCTCCTCCTGGCAGAGAGATATCTATAGAGGGCATGTGTAACTTTCCACCTTTGATATCAGGACCTTCCACATTGATTTCACCTCCTGATGGTTTACATTTAGGCAAGGACACATCAAATTTTGGCATTTCATATTTTCCTCCTTTTCCTGCATGTCCCTTAACATCTACACCCCCTCCTGCTCCTCTTCCTGGCAGAGAGATATCTATAGAGGGCATGGTTATCTTTCCACCTTTGATATCAGGACCTTCAACATTGATTTCACCTCCTGATGGTTTAAATTTGGGCAAGGAAACATCCACTTTAGGCATTTCATATTTTCCTCCTTTTCCTGCATGTCCTTCAACATCTACACCTCCTCCTGTTCCTCCTCTTGGCAGAGAGATATCTATAGAGGGCATGTGTAACTGTCCACCTTTGATATCGGGACCTTCCATGTCAATTTTACCTCCTGATGGTTTATATTTGGGCAAGGAAATGTCCACTTTAGGCATTTCAAATTTTCTTCCTTTTCCTGTATGTGCTTCAACATCTACACCTCCTCCTGGCAGAGAGATATCTATAGAGGGCATGTGTAACTTTCCACCTTTGATATCGGGACCTTCCACGTCAATTTTACCTCCGGATGGTTTTAATTTAGGCAAGGACACATCAAATTTTGGCATTTCAAATTTTCCTCCTTTTCCTGCATGTCCTTCAATATCTACACCTCCTCCTGTTCCTCCTCCTGGCAGAGAGATATCTATAGAGGGCATGTGAAACTTTCCACCTTTGATATCGGGACCTTCCACATTGATTTCACCTCCTGATGGTTTTAATTTTGGCAAAGAAACGTCAACTTTAGGCATGTCAAACTTTCCTCCTTTTCCTGCATGTCCTTTAACATCCACATCTCCTCCTGCTCCTCCTCCTGGCAGAGAGATATCTATAGAAGGCATGTGAAAATTCCCACCTTTACTTGCCCCTGTAGTTTTGCCTTCAAGGTCAGTGTGTCCTTTAACATCCACTTTTGGAAAGGACATTTCAATTGATGGCATATTTAACTTTCCCCCTTGGATCTGAGAAGGTTCAGCTCTCATTTCTACTTCTGGAGCTTTTACTTTTGGCAGTGAAATATCAACTCTTGGCATTTCAAACTTAATATCTGTTCCAGAATGACATTCCATATTAATTTTTGCCTCAGTTTTATCTTTAGGCAAAGAAATGTCAATGGAAGGTGTGTGAATTCTGCTTCCTTTTAACTCAGGTCCTTCAACATTGACTTTCACTGGTTTGGATTTAATCCTTGGAAGTGAAAGATCTATTTTGGGCATTTGAAACTTTCCTCCCTTTTTGACGGTGCCAACTCCCTTTACTTTTCCGTGTGGAAGAGAAATGTCAACATCTGGCATATCTATCTTTCCACCCTTCACTTCTGGTGCTTCAATATTGATTGCAGTCCCTGTTGATTTCATTTGTGGTAAGTTAATATCCAGTTTTGGCATATCAAACTTTCCAGAATGTCTCTTGACATCACCTGTGCCTGTTACTTTTGGAAATGATACATCAATGGATGGCATGTTGAATCTTTTGCTGTCAGACCCTTCAACACTAATATCTCCTGATTTGAGTTTAGGTAGACTTAAATCAAATTTAGGAATTAGCAACTTGTCTCCATTCTCAACCTCAAGATTAATGTGTTCATGAGTTTTTCCTTTTGGTAATGAAATATCAACTCCAGAAATTCTTACATCATGACTTTCAGAAATGATTTTACCCTCTGGCAATGACATTTTCAGATCAATTTTGGGCATTTCTGCTTTTCCAGAAGGACCCTCAACCTTAACACCAGTATCTACTTTTCCTTTTGGTAATGATATATCAAGGGACGGCATTTGGAATTTCTCGCCTTTGACCTCTGGGCCATCAGTATTGCTTTCACCTGTGGATAATTTCATTTTTGAAACATCTAGATGTGGCATTTTGAATTTGCCTCCTTTCCCAGACAGTTCTCCAACCTCAACATTTCCCTCTGTTTTGCCTTTAGGAAGTGAAATTTCAATTGATGGCTTACTCAATTTTCCTGCTTTTATTTCAGGCCCCTCAGTAATGGCATGCTCAGGTAATTTCACATTAGGTAAGGAGACACCTACGCCAGGCATTTTAAACTTCCCCCCTTTTCCAAACTGGTCCTCAATATCTGCACCCCCCTCTAATGTTTCTTTTGGTAAAGAAATGTCGACCTTTGCTCCTTCTGCTTTACCTTTTGGTAATGAAATACTGATATTTGGCTTGTGAAATTTTCCCATTTTTGCTTCAGCTTCTTCAACTATGACTTCACCCTCAGGGGATGTTATTTTTGGAAGAGAGATGTCTAATTTTTTCACTTCAAATTTTACCCCTCTACTTGCATGTCCCTCATTATCAATGTTTTTTGCAGCTATCTTTGGTAATGACACATCTAATGTTGGAAGACCAATGTCCACATCTGATGTCTCTATCTTGGGCACTGCAATGTCAAATTTGGGGAGAGAAATCACATGCTCTTTGACCATGGATCCATCAATGTCATCTCCAATTTTTTGTTTTACATCAAGGTTTAGCTTTGGTAATGATGTGTCAAGGTCAGCATCTTTGAATTCAGCCGTGCCCTTAGTTTTTGAGAGATGCAAGTCCAAATCCACATTTGGTGCTTTGATGTCAATCATGGGCATTTTCAGTTTATTTTCATATGTGTCGTGTTGTTTACTTGCCTCTCCATCAATTTCATCAGAATGACAGGAAAGTCTTACCTTTGGCAATTTGAACTTTGGGATTGTCATCTTTGTATCTGAGACATCCAGATTCATCGTCGGCATTTTTATCACAGGACCCTGTCCTTTTCCTTTAACACTAACCTCAAGATTAGGAACATTAGTTTGAGCTTTGCCTTGAGGCATGTTCAAATCGCAATCTACTGATGGAGGCCTAATTTTGGCCTCTAGGTCTTTCACCTCGAAACTGTCATTTGAAGATTGTACCTCTAATTTTGACTTTTTCAATTTGGGGAAATTCATTCCAAATTTTGGACCTTTCGCCTTGACCTTCATCTTTGCTCCAGAGGCCTCTCCCTCATGTGTCGCAACATCTACATTGACATTCCCTTCACCAACAGCAGCATCCGTGGCTTTTATTTTTGGTGATCTGATATTCTTCTTCTTCTTGTTACTAGCGATCACGCCCTCCAGATGTCCTGATACATCTGTAGTGGCCCTCTCACCTTTCCTCATCTTGAACTTTGGGAACACAAACTCAACATCAACTGGACTGAGGTCTGATTTGCCTGGCGAGCCCTCAACATCCAGCTCTGCCCGTGCTCTTGCTTTTTTGTTCTCTTTCAGTCTTTTCAATCCAAATCTTCCTCCTCTCCTTTTCTTGGCTTTGAATGGTTTCACACTTTTGACGCTCTGCAAGAGAAAGTTTATCATTCCTTCTAGTTTTCTACTGTTGTAATTACTTTTGTTTAATAATATGAATTCACTTTGAGCAATACTGTGGATGTTCAAAAAGTTATTCTATTGTATAGCAATATTTCAGCATGTACCATTCTTTGCATCTTGGCCTTAGGTCCTCTGAGCTCAAGATTTTGTGCACCTGGACGTATGCTGACTTCACATCCTGGCACAGTCCTCTTCAAAAAGAAGGACACTTTGTAGGGTTCTGCACACTGAAGAATTTTTAATGCGTCCTCATATTTCACGTTATCAAAATACACCCTGGCACTTAGCAGTTGATCTCCTGCAATAACACATCATCAAAAATTATTTATAACTTACATGATTTCTCTTAGTACATCAGGAAACACAATGAATTCAGTACACCCGTATTCAGCATGGAAATGTTGTATATTAAAGATTGTGAGGTTAAAGTTGGTTCTCCCATTTGTCTAGTCTTTATAGAGTATTTGACGTTGCACTTTGTAATGTAAAATACAGTCCCTGGGTACCTTTCTGTAGGCTGAGGTGCTTCGCTGCTGGGGAGTCTCTCAAGACCTCTTTGATGAAGATGCCATGCTCCCCTCCACCCACCACACTGTACCCACTAGCTCCAACTTCAGCCTGTGTTTCAACAACCACTTCCACGAGCTCTGACAACTGGTTTTCCTTTTCCGCCTGCTCATAAAATTTACAAAGTAAAAATGCGCAATGGTGAAGGGTGAGGGTCAAATAAGTAATTTCATTTCAAAAACAGGTTTCTAAGGGTGTGTTCACATTTGGCATGTTTGGTTTGATTAAAACCAACCCTGGCGATTGCTCTGTTAGTGTGGTTCATTTGAATAAGTGTGAACGCTGCAATCCGAACCCTGGTGCGCACCAAACAAACAGACCAAGACTGCTAAGAAGATGGCAGCAGATCTTGGTTATGTGTGTGAGATGGAGGGATTCCCGCTGCTGTTTTGACTCCTTTACACATTTTATAAGTTCTTCACGAGTTCTCGGCTGGTCAAAATATCATCATATGTAGGCTACACACACACACACACACACACACACACACACACACACACACACACACACACAATTTTAGCCCAGCACACAGCATTGTTTTGTATGTTCAGTAAGTTCCATCCCAAAATAAGCAATATGTCATAAAAGTCGACCAATTAGGTTGTGTAAACGTATCCCTTTGCCTTTTAGGTTCGGTATCTTTAGGTTTGGTGATTAAAATGCCAATATGAATGCTAAGCAGACCAGGACACAAATTTTTTTTGTAAACAGTACAAGTGTGAACACACCCTAAGGGCTTCTAAAAGCTATTAGTCTTACATAACACTAATAATTGCTTGTGGTATAAGATATAAGTGGTATACCATCATATTTTCAAAGAAGCTTAAGATACTGTATTCCACAGTAGTGCTTTTTTCTTACCCCATTCTTATTGTCTGTGTTGGGGGGTTCCTCCATGTCTGTGAGGGTGGATTGTGTGTCTCTAAGCTGGCTTCTCTTCAGACTCAAAACTTGTTTTAGTTCTGCATGAAGTTTTTCCTTCTGAACCTTGGAAACAAATGTGGAATTAGGACTGAGAGAGGTTAGAAATCCACATCTCTACACACATAAGCACCTTTTGCACCGGGTAGTTCTTGGAACTTAATAGGTACTAGCCATCAGGGTGTTTCCCCAAGAACTAAAGTTTCCCCTTGGGCCGTTTTCCTAGTTGCATTTGCACCACCAGTAGGAACTCTGAAGTGACATAAGCCACGCTTGTTGTTGAGACTTTTATTTTTACAGCGCTCCGATAATTTATTTTGACTGCCCTGAGAACGCCAGAGCTTGAGCACACAGCTCTCACATTCTCCGTCTTCATTAGTTTACAATCTGTTTAACTGTCCTTTCTAATATGCTATTAGATTTATAGAGGCTATAGAGATATAACAGTAGAAGGTAAACAGTGTATGAAAAAGCATTAGCATTTGCCGTGTGGTTGATGACCAATGTTGCCAGCTGAACAGAAATACATAATCATGTTTCGCTTGGTCCCCTCAAAGTTGCGTTGGATTTTCTCCTTAGCGCAAAGGTTGAGAGGTCCATCTATCACTGTTTTCATATTCAAAGAGTTAGTTTGTGGAGTAAATATATAGTTTATAATCTGTGTGTGTACACAGCTTCTTTTAAATGGCAGGTACTGGTGCTTTGTGCGCATTTGGCCAATCAGCGTACACTTCCTTCGGATGAGACGTTAAACCAAGGTCCTGACTCTTTGTGGTCATTAAAAATTCCAGGATGTCCTTCGATAAAGAGTAGGGGTGTAACCCCGGCATCATGGCCTCCTAATCATCCCCATACGTATATACTAGGGATGCAACAATACAGTTGGTCCACGGTTCAATACATACCTCAGTTTTTAACCACGGTTTTCGGTTCGGTTCTGATGGCTTGTCATATTCGTTTTTTGTTATTCTATTCTTAGTCAACAGGAACAGCAAGAGGTTATGGAGAAAAAATACTATTTTTATTGCAATACTCTTTCTTTATTTTACTTAAAAGAATTGAAAGATGGAGATTCCCCCCTTTCCATGTAAAGTGCTTTGAGGGCCTAGAAAAGCGCTATATAAATGTAACAAATTATTAATTATTATTGCACTTACGTCACTAGTAGTTCCTATTGTGCTGGGTTAGACCCTACTCTGAAGTAGGAGCTAATTTAGTCCCCCCAAAAGGCGTTCCGAGAACTAAAATCGTTCCCAGTTACTGCGGTGCGAACATGCCAAAAAGCGTGTATTTCCGGCATTAGTTCTAGGAACTATGAAAAGGTTCCTCCAGTGCGAAAGCCCCAGAGCTTGGAATTATATATGTAGTACTCACAATCCGCTCTGGGCTGTCCTGTTCATCAGCGGAGATGCTGTGGTGTGTACTTAGATGAGGGCCAAAGGGTGGTCTATCTGAGGGGGGAGAGCGTCTTTTGTTGTTTACCTAATTGTAAAGTGGCAAACAAGGTCAGAAAGAAGATCAATAAAATAAAACCGCCACCTTCTATTGGCTATAAAGTGATAATGGTTTGGCAAGTGGCTACCTACGGGTGAATCTCTGGCTTCTGTATTCCCATGACTGTCCTCTCTGTCAGAGTCTGAAATTAGAGCAGGTTTACAGTGTCAGCAGCCATCAGTCAAAAAGAATTAACGTTGCTAGCATTTTTGATCATTTTCACAAAATTTCATGGCCCTCAGAATATTTTGTTGAATGATTATCTGAACATGCAATATATCAAAAGAAAGAACAGACCCTCTGCTCTTTTTTTTATCAACACTTAAATGTGGTTTAAAAAAAAAAAAAGAAGCAACATTTTGAGCAAAATGAGAGAATGAGATCGGATTCAGAACGATGATCAAAACACAGATGGAGTAGATGGAGTCCATCAACATCCCCAAAGCTTCACAGTCCTGTAGCTCGTCCTGGGTCGACATTTCAGTAACATTGAGCAGTTTTGATTTAAATGCTGTTCAATGTTGATGACCGTGTTATTTGACATATGCATCTGCTTACATATGCTATTGCTTGTTTCTGCTGCTTCTTCGCCTGTGTTTTGATCAGAAAATCCAGTACTTTATCAGATGCGCAATTTCCCTAGCATATAACAGTGAAAACACAGAGCCGTAAATTTCCATCAATGGCAGGGAAAGTGTTAAGTAGGACTTAGTACATCTTTATTTCTATTACTTCTATTGCCTTTTCATTAATGTTATATTTTCTGTTAGTAGTTTTTAAAAAATACTTTAAAGATTTGGAGTGTACTACAATTCACTGTGCAAATTCATTATAATTAAGTGCAAGGCTATTAAGAAGCATTTTGTGCTTCTGATCTGCTGTCACACATCTCAGTTGAGGCCTGGTTGTAAAATGCATCTTAAATGTGTCTTCTGTGACCAACTGTGTGTTGAATTTCAAGGGTATAGGGGGTCTAATTTCATGACTGAATACTTGCTTACCCCACTGTGCATGGTTATGATAAGTGCAAAATAATACTTGTGCTTGATCCGTGATACTCTTGAAGCTTTTTCAAACCCTTTCAATGATATTTCCAGACCTTAATGCATGTCCACAGCGTTGGCTAGCATAAACCTTAACTGTGTTGTTTTCTATGAGACTAAAAAAAGATCATCAGGTTAGTAGGCCTGGTGTCGTCTCTCTCAATCTGCATGGTTCTCATTCCTCATTCGGCAGTGGTGTCTGGTATCTGTCTCTGCCGTAAGAGTGCGTAGCATGGCGCTAGCAGGTGTTCTGTTATCACTGTACCAGCTGTGTGCTTCCCCATTTTTTTGTTGTCTTATTTAGTCCCACAACCCCATGTTATACTGCTCATGTTATTTTTAAAATATATTATTACAGTCATGTTTATAAAATAAAAACAGTTGACACTGTAGGTTTCCTTTAAAAGGAACTGCAAAAATCAGGCAAAATAATATTTGTATATGCATGTCTGCGAGTCCATCCTGACACCCCACAACCCTACAAAGGACAAGTTTGGAAAATGGATGGATGGATATGTGTGTATTTGTGTGTGTGCATGTCTGCGAGTCCATCCTGACACCCCACAACCCTACATAGGACAAGTTTGGAAAATGGATGGATGGATGTGTGTGTATTTGTGTGTTTCTGTTTGTGAGTGAAAGAGACAGCTGTTCCCCAGTAATGCTATGTGTCCAGAGGAGTGGACAGAAGACTGGAATGGTGCTGCACATATCTGATCTTTATATAAACACGCGCTGGCCTGACCTACATGTGCTTCCTTGATGACAGAGCTTTTAACAGAGATCCTACAAATGCTGCCATACAAGTAACAGGCAAGCCATGTACACATCAGCCAAACATAACGGCACTTATGCACTGCTAACGAATGCTCCCGTTTTATAATTAACACCTGATGTACTTGAGAAAGAAGTTGTGAAACTTAAAAGTTTGTAAG